>NC_036845.1:11714437-11720406 GCF_002910315.2 Salvelinus sp. IW2-2015
CAGAGACTGTTGCTTAATTTCACTTACCTCTACAAGTGTACAGAAAGTCTTGTTAAATATATCTATAGAATTGACCTGAATTCACCTGCTGCCTGTGAGGAGAATTTTGGCACAGTAGCTTACCTTGTCAGATCAGGAGCTGTTTTGCTGCTTGCTTGGATTAACAGTGTCAGTGACTGAGTTTTTAAGAGTACACTCTCTGTACCGGGGGTTATATCTTTATCCTAATTGTAATTGATTGTGTGGTATTTGTGTAACTGCTAATGTTTTATTAAAAAATATATTCACGTTAAATTGCATTCTGTGTGTGTTTGTATTTTCAATGAGTCATTCATTTTGTTGCATCGGAAAACATTCTGAAAACAGTAATATAAACCTTTATTTATTGATTAGTAATATCCTTAACCTCTTGTTTTTCCACTAGCGAGTCAAAATCATAAAAGTTTATACACTGAGATGTCCTTTTCACCATGATTCCCTTGTTGATCTGTCCAAGTCTGTGGTGAGAGGGTTACGTATAAGTATCAATAGCATCTTACCTGGGGTTGTGCTTGGCTTCAGTTGAGAATAGACTGAATCTGCCTCTGTTGGGGTTGTTGTTTCTGTAAGGAGTGAGGATAAAATACATAGATATTCAATGTGGTGAGGGGTGAAGTTCTGATAGGGGGAATATGGAGGGAGGGATGTCCAGTATTACCTCTCTTCTTCTTGGCTTTGGTCTTCTTTTGGAGGTCAACCTCAGCATAGGTCACATCAACAGGTCCAGCTGCTGCTGACAATGGACATTTCCAGTCAATAAATGAAGGAATTAACTTATTTCTTATTCTGCTTCTTCATCAAAACTCTCAAATTGTGAATTTAGTGACTAACTGACAAATTATATAACAGGTCTTACCTGTGGCTTTCCCTGTCTTCACCTCAGAGTAGACTGGACTTTCTTTTGGATCAGCTGGCTTTTCTGAGGAGGAAGAAGAGGGGCAGAGATTATGTAGATTTTGTTTTATTTTTAAATATGTAAATGTTTCAACTAAACTTTGATACACTGCACATTATTAATTGATGTCACAGTTGAGTCACCATTCTTTATCTTGTCCAACTTTTTGAGTTGAATCTGGGCGTATGTCACATGACTTGGTACAATATCTGAAACATACAGGTAACACACTAATATCTCTACTTAGGGCTCTATTCAGTCTGTATTGATGAAGGGTTACAGATTGACTGACAAAAAGTAAAGGTCATTTCTGATGAGTCAACATATTACAGCGTTTACCTTGAATGTAGCCCTCCACTACCGTGTGAACATTGCCTATAAATTTAAATCACGCTGTAACGCTGAACTTCCACGATACGGACTGAATACACGCCTAAGTCTTCTGTGTTTATACATTAAACAATGTAAAGCAAGAGTACCTAGAATTTATTATTCATATTAAACACATGAAGACAGCAGCAGTAACTCTATACTGTATAATTTAAACACAAGTAAACAGCAGCAGTAACTCTATACGTATTCATATTAAACACATGAAAGACAGCAGTAACTCTAAACTGTATTCATATTAAACACATGAAGAACAGCAGCAGTAACTCTATACTGTATTCATATTAAACACATGAAGAACAGCAGCAGTAACTCTATACTGTATTCATATAAACACATAAGAACAGCAGCAGTAACTCTATACTGTATTCATATTAAACACATGAAGAACAGCAAGTAACTCTATACTGTATTCATATTAAACACATGAAGAACAGCAGCAGTAACTCTATACTGTATTCATATTAAACACATGAAGAACAGCAGCAGTAACTCTATACTGTATTCATATTAACACATGAAGAACAGCAGAGTAACTCTATACTGTATTCATATTAAACACATGAAGAACAGCAGCAGTAACTCTATACTGTATTCATATTAAACACATGAAGAACACAGCAGTAACTCTATACTGTATTCATATTAAACACATGAAGACAGCAGCAGTAACTCTATACTGTATTCATATTAAACACATGAAGAACAGCAGCAGTAACTCTATACTGTATTCATATAAACACATGAAGAACAGCAGTAACTCTATACTGTATTCATATTAAACACATGAGAACAGCAGCAGTAACTCTATACTGTATTCATATTAAACACATGAAGAACAGCAGCAGTAACTCTATACTGTATTCATATAAACACATGAAGAACAGCAGCAGTAACTCATACTGTATTCATATTAAACACATGAAGAACAGCACAGTAACTCTATACTGTATTCATATTAAACACATGAAGAACAGCAGCAGTAACTCTATACTGTATTCATATTAAACACATGAAAACAGCAGCAGTAACTCTATACTGTATTCATATTAAACACATGAAGAACAGCAGTAACTCTATACTGTATTCATATTAAACACATGAAGAACAGCACAGTAACTCTATACTGTATTCATATTAAACACATGAAGAACAGCAGCAGTAACTCTATACTGTATTCATATTAAAACATGAAGAACAGCAGTAACTCTATACTGTATTCATATTAAACACATGAAGAAAGCAGCAGTAACTCTATACTGTATTCATAAAACACATGAACAGCAGCAGTAACTCTATACTGTATTCATATATAACACATGAAGAACAGCAGCAGTAACTCTATACTGTATTCATATAAACACATGAAGAACAGCAGCAGTAACTCTATACTGTATTCATATAACACATGAAGACAGCAGTAACTCTATACTGTATTCATATTAAACACATGAAGACAGCAGTAACTCTATACTGTATTCATATTAAACACATGAAGACAGCAGCAGTAACTCTATACTGTATTCATATTAAACACATGAAGAACAGCAGTAACTCTATACTGTATTAATTTAAACACATGAAAACAGCAGCAGTAACTCTATACTGTATCATATTAAACACATGAAGAACACAGCAGTAACTCTATACTTACATATTAAACACATGAAGAACAGCAGCAGTAACTCTATACTGTATTCATATTAAACACATGAAGAACAGCAGCAGTAACTCCAAACTGTATTCATATTAAAACACTGAAGAACAGCAGCAGTAACTCTATACTGTATTCATATTAAACACATGAAGAACAGCAGTAACTCTATACTGTATTCATATTAAACCATGAAAACAGCAGCATAACTCTATACTGTATTCATATTAAACACATGAAGAACAGCAGCAGTAACTCTATACTGTATTCATATTAAACACATGAACAGCAGCAGTAACTCTATACTGTATTCATATTAAACACATGAAGACAGCAGCAGTAACTCTATACTGTATTCATATTAAACCATGAAGAACAGCAGCAGTAACTCTATACTGTATTCATATTAAACACATGAAGAAACACAGCAGTAACTCTATACTGTATTCATATAAACACATGAAAAACAGCAGTAACTCTATATCTATTTCATATTAAACACATGAAAGACAGCAGCAGTAACTCTATACTGTATTCATATTAAACACATGAAGACAGCAGCAGTAACTCTATACTGTATTCATATTAAACACATGAAGAACAGCAGTAACTCTATACTGTATTCATATTAAACACATGAAGACAGCAGCAGTAACTCTATACTGTATTCATATTAAACACATGAAGAACAGCAGCAGTAACTCTATACTGTATTCATATTAAACACATGAAGAACAGCAGCAGTAACTCTATACTGTATTCATATAAACACATGAAGACAGCAGTAACTCTATACTGTATTCATATAAACACATGAAGACAGCAGCAGTAACTCTATACTGTATTCATATTAAACACATGAAACAGCAGCAGTAACTCTATACTGTATTCATATTAAACACATGAAGAACAGCAGCAGTAACTCTATACTGTATTCATATTAAACACATGAAGACAACAGCAGTAACTCTATACTGTATTCATAAAACACATGAAGAACAGCACAGTAACTCTATACTGTATCATATTAAAACATGAAGACAGCAGCAGTAACTCTATACTGTATTCATATTAAACACATGAAGACAGCAGCAGTAACTCTATACTGTATTCATATTAAACACATGAAACAGCGCAAACTCTATACTGTATTCATATTAAACACATGAAGACAGCAGCAGTAACTCTATACTGTATTCATATTAAACACATGAAGAACAGCAGCAGTAACTCTATACTGTATTCATATTAAAAACATGAAGACAGCAGCAGTAACTCTATACTGTATTCATATTAAACACATGAAAACAGCAGCAGTAACTCTATACTGTATTCATATTAAACACATGAAGAACAGCAGCAGTAACTCTATACTGTATTCATATTAAACACATGAAAACAGCAGCAGTAACTCTATACTGTATTCATATTAAACACAGAAAACAGCAGCAGTAACTCTATACTGTATTCATATTAAACACATGAAGAACAGCAGCAGTAACTCTATACTGTATTCATATTAAACACATGAAGAACAGCAGCAGTAACTCTATACTGTATCATATAAACACATGAAGACAGCAGCAGTAACTCTATACTGTATTCATATTAAACACATGAAGAACAGCAGCAGTAACTCTATACTGTATTCATATTAAACACATGAAGAACAGCAGCAGTAACTCTATACTGTATTCATATTAAACACATGAAGACAGCAGCAGTAACTCTATACTGTATTCATATTAAACACATGAAGACAGCAGCAGTAACTCTATACGTATTCATATTAAACACATGAAACAGCAGCAGTAACTCTATACTGTATTCATATTAAACACATGAAGAACAGCAGCAGTAACTCTATACTTTATTCATATAAACACATGAAGACAGCAGCAGTAACTCTATACTGTATTCATATTAAACACATGAAGACAGCAGCAGTAACTCTATACTGTATTCATATAAACACATGAAGAACAGCAGCAGTAACTCTATACTGTATTCATATTAAACACATGAAGAACAGCAGCAGTAACTCTATACTGTATTCATATTAAACACATGAAGAACAGCAGCAGTAACTCTATACTGTATTCATATTAAACACATGAAGAACAGCAGCAGTAACTCTATACTGTATTCATATTAAACACATGAAGAACAGCAGCAGTAACTCTATACTGTATTCATATTAAACACATGAAGAACAGCAGCAGTAACTCTATACTGTATTCATATTAAACACATGAAGACAGCAGCAGTAACTCTATACTGTATTCATATTAAACACATGAAGAACAGCAGCAGTAACTCTATACTGTATTCATATAAACACATGAACAGCAGCAGTAACTCTATACTGTATTCAATTAAACACATGAAGAACAGCAGCAGTAACTCTATACTGTATTCATATTAAACACATGAAGAACAGCAGCAGTAACTCTATACTGTATTCATATTAAACACATGAAGAACAGCAGCAGTAACTCTATACTGTATTCATATTAAACACATGAAGAACAGCAGCAGTAACTCTATACTGTATTCATATTAAACACATGAAGAACAGCAGCAGTAACTCTATACTGTATTCATATTAAACACATGAAGAACAGCAGCAGTAACTCTATACTGTATTCATATTAAACACATGAAGAACAGCAGCAGTAACTCTATACTGTATTCATATTAAACACATGAAGAACAGCAGCAGTAACTCTTACTGTATTCATATTAAACACATGAAGACAGCAGTAACTCTATACTGTATTCATATTAAACACATGAAGAACAGCAGCAGTAACTCTATACTGTATTCATATTAAACACATGAAGAACAGCAGCAGTAACTCTATACTGTATTCATATTAAACACATGAAGAACAGCAGTAACTCTATACTGTATTCATATTAAACACATGAAGAACAGCAGCAGTAACTCTATACTGTATTCATATTAAACACATGAAAAACAGCTCTAGT
>NC_036845.1:11721240-11732879 GCF_002910315.2 Salvelinus sp. IW2-2015
CTATACTGTATTCATATTAAACACATGAAGAACAGCAGCAGTAACTCTATACTGTATTCTATTAAACACATGAAGAACAGCAGCAGTAACTCTATACTGTATTCATATTAAACACAGAAGAACAGCACAGTAACTCTATACTGTATTCATATTAAACACATGAAGAACAGCAGCAGTAACTCTATACTGTATTCATATTAAACACATGAACAGCAGCAGTAACTCTATACTGTATTCATATTAAACACATGAAGAACAGCAGCAGTAACTCTATACTGTATTCAATTAAACACATGAAGAACAGCAGCAGTAAATCTATACTGTATTCATATTAAACACATGAAGAACAGCAGCAGTAACTCTATACTGTATTCATATTAAACACATGAAGAACAGCAGCAGTAACTCTATACTGTATTCATATTAAACACATGAAGACAGCAGCAGTAACTCTATACTGTATTCATATTAAACACATGAAGAACAGCAGCAGTAACTCTATACTGTATTCATATTAAACACATGAAGAACAGCAGCAGTAACTCTATACTGTATTCATATTAAACACATGAAGAACAGCAGCAGTAACTCTATACTGTATTCATATTAAACACATGAAGAACAGCAGCAGTAACTCTATACTGTATTCATATTAAACACATGAAGAACAGCAGCAGTAACTCTATACTGTATTCATATTAAAACACATGAAGAACAGCAGCAGTAACTCTATACTGTATTCATATTAAACACATGAAGAACAGCAGCAGTAACTCTATACTGTATTCATATTAAACACATGAAAACAGCAGTTAACTTAACTCTATACTGTATTCATATTAAACACATGAAGAACAGCAGCAGTTACTCTATACTGTATTCATATTAAACACATGAAGAACAGCAGTAACTCTATACTGTATTCATATTAAACACATGAAGAACAGCAGTAACTCTATACTGTATTCATATTAAACACATGAAGAACAGCAGCAGTAACTCTATACTGTATTCATACTGAACATAACAAACACTATACAGTACCATTAACATTGTTGTCTGAGGGATTGATCGTGTCGTAGATGTGAGCACCACCTGTTGGTCAAAGAAGAGAGAGACAGGTTAGTTAGGTTGGTTCTCCCTCAACTTGTCTAGGGACAGAGAGTACAGTAACATGTTGTTATACAAAGTGGATGTTGATGAGTCAGTGTATGTGGTTACAGAGAGAGGAGTGATAGAGGTCTGGGCTGAGAGACTGACCATGCTGCGGAAGTGTATACCCAGCATCAGGTGCCTGACTCTGGGTCGATCCTTGGTCCTGTTGGGGGTCCTGGTTGGTTCTCTGGGTCTGGGGATTCCTAGAGGGAGAGATATACTCATGAAGAACTAAGATGATAAGTTACTGAATTAACATAGTTGAGAAACAGGTGTACACACAAGAATATTCTGTTAAAACAGGAAACTGTAATGAGAAATGCATACTATTATATCAGGTATTTAATGTTTTGAACAATTGTAATTACATGAACTACAGAGTTAAATTTGAATAATATAAATCTCACCTTTGCTGTTTTTAAATCGACACAGCAGGACCAGGAGAATGACCAGTAAAACACCAGCAACAACCAGACCCACAACCACTCCTACTAGGACTGATGTAGAGGATCCAGGAGATACGACTAGAGAGAGAACAGCACAACACCATCAGACTCTGAGGTAATATAGGAGTATAGACTGGCCTGTATCTTTTGATCATTTAGTTGAGATTATATTTTCTATGGGAGTACAAATCCAAATGTATGTTAATTAACATAAACACTTAAATAACTAACACACAGATGATGAAAAGTTAACTTGAGATCATAATCGTTTTCTCACCTCTCACTGTCATCCAGCTCTCTGGTGATTCTCCCTTGTTAGGGTATTTGCATTTGTAGAATCCTTCATCTGACTTGGATACTGCAAGGATGGTCATCTCTCCTGTGGTCTCATTCTTGATGAGTACTCCATCTTTGTAGAAATCAGCCTTGATGTTTGAGCTNNTTGTCCAGTATTTGCAGCGCAGAGTCACAGAGTCTCCTTCAGTCACGGGATGGACAGGGCTCTCCAGGATCACATCACCAGCTGTTTAACATAATATATAAATAATACTGAAAATCTGCATACTGGAGTCGTCACCCTCAAAATATGATGATATTGTATTTTATAATAGATGCAATTCAGTTACAGAATTGAACATCCTATTATCATGAAATTTTGTTTTTGTGTGTGAATGTCATACAATAGACGTACCATTCACTGTGATGTTGACAGCATTACTGTACTCTCCTGATCCAGACTCACACCAGTACACTCCACTGTACCATGTGTATGTGGACCTGATGGTACAAGTGGACTCTGTTATTGATCCCCAGTTAGAGACACACCCTGACTCTACTCCTCTCTCTGTGTATCTCATCAGTCTCCATCCAGTAGAGTTCCCCTTCTCCTCACAGCTCAGTGAGAGAGACTTTGATCTAAAGTGTTGAGTTGTGTTGGGACTTATTCTGAGAGACACTGAAGGCTGCAGATCTGAAACAGAGAGACAGAATCAAACCTTTATTTAAATAATATATATTATACACATGAGGGGGACTTAAATATGTTTTAATGCAGTTAGTTACCTCCTGACCAGAGAAACTGAGGTTCACTGTAGAGTGTGTCATAGACTGGGTCTCCTCTCCCAGCTCTACACACATATCCTCCTGTGTGACCAGCAGGACTCAGGGTGTAGAAGCTCTCTGTAGTTCCAGTACTACTGTCAGATAGGGTCTCTACAGAGTATGATGAGTCAGATAGAGAGGGTAACCCAGCTCTGTAGAGAACAGTCCTGTACCAGGAGAACATCCAGCCTGTAGAAGTCTTGTCAACTTCACAGCTCAGAGTCACTGAGTCTCCAGGGTTCAGCCACTGAGGAGAGATACTCAGGACAGCCCTGGGTTTATCTGTAAAGAAGGAAATGCAGGTTTCAAACTTTTAATATCAAAAATATTCTAGGTAACCATGACTCGTATAAGCTTAAATAGACTTACCAGACACAGTCAGTTGTACAGCATCACTGGTCTTGGAGATCTTGTTTCCCTTAACACCCTCACAGGTATATGAGCCACTGTTAGACATGTAGACAGGACTGATTCTGTACTCAGGCTTTGTGTTAAAGGAGATCACTGACTGACTATTCTTATACCATCTGTAGTTCCAGTCAGAGTCTCCTCCTCCCTGTATGTCACATCTCATAGTAACAGTCTCTCCACTGAATATCTGGGTCCAGTTGGGTTGGAGGGTCAGAAAAGCGACAGGTTTCTCTGCACAGCCACAACACAGACAACTAACTGAATTAACAGCTACACAATTTTAAATGTGTGTATTTATCAATAGGTCTACTCATGAATATAGCTTCAAGTTAGCTACAGTTGTTGGGATACAGTAAGCAGACAAAATATTATACCCTACTTTCTATCAATGTAAAATAGCAGCCATTTATCCTAAAACTGTTATAGACTCACCAGTAATGTTTATCTGGACTGGGTCACTGTACAGGGTGTAGTAGACTGGGTCTCCTCTCCCAGCTCTGCACCAGTACTGTCCTCCATCAGAGACACTGACCCAGCTGAGTGTGTAGGAGTATACAGAGGTTGTGGTTACTGGTGTAGAGTCTGGTCTGTGTCTGTACCAATAAAACTTCCATCCAGGAGACTCTACAGTACAGCTCAGTGTCACACTGTCTCCTGTGAATACGTCCTCCTTGTCTGAAGTCAGTGTAGTGGACGGCTGATAATCTGTTGGTATTGCAATAGGTTTGAGTGTAAACATCCAGTGTCCTGATACACTACGACAACAACCTCAACAATTTAGTGATGGAGAATCAATAGTGAACTCACCAGTAACACTGATGGGGAGGAAAACACTGAGTTGACACCTCTGAGGCCGACCTGTCCTCCCCCCAAAACATCTGTACTGACCAGCCTGGTTAGACAGAGTGGTGATGGTTTGACCAGGCGTACTGGATTTGAAGTTGTTGCCTATAAACCAGCTGTACGTCCAGTCTGTGTACATTGATATGTCACACTGCATGCTGACTGTCTCTCCAGAGTAGAGGAGACCCTGAGGAGAGATAGTCACTGAGGTCGTGGGCAGAGCTGTAGAAACACAGTTAAATATTAAGACATATGTAGTCAGAGAACCAATCTTTCTGTAGGTAATACAGTAACTAAATATTAACACACTGACCATGTCTATTTGATTGACTCAATATAAATAGTGTTTGACACACAAGAGAGACACGACAAAGTAACTCACCATTCACAGTGAGGGTAATAACATTACTTGGTTGTGAAGATGTGGGTCTGGATCTTCTCTGTCCCTGACACAAGTAGAGACCCTGGTCAGACTCAGCAGCTCTACTGATGGTGAGGGTGTCTCCTGTTYTAGTGTGTSTGACAYACTGGGATACRWCATTATCAMTCCTGTCTTTGTACCACTGATAGCTCCAGTTACTGTCAGARCCTACTGAACACGTCAGAGTAACTGTCTCTCCAGGGAACACAGGGTTTGGCTCTACAGTCAGTGTAGTTTCAGGCAGAGCTGAGGAAATGCAGAGCAGAATATTAAAACATCTGCATATATGCTTGGTGTTTAAAATAATTGAGCTGTTGCTGTAAAGTTTTGATAAAATAATGTTTTCCGTAGGGTGTATGTTGACTCCATTTAGTTAGAATTTACAGTATGCATGTCTGCATTCAGTAAGATTAACCCACATTGGCTCAGAATTGAGAATGTCCAGATGGAAAATAGCTCACCAGTGACGATGATGGGGAGAGATGAGATGAGATTTGACCACTGGGGCCGTGTTGTCCTTTTCCCCTGACACTGGTACTGACCAGCTTGGTCAGGGAGAGAGATGGTGATGGTTTCACTGGTCTGACTGGAAAACTGTTGGCTGTTTCTGGACCAGAGGTACGTCCAGTCCTTGTAGTCTGTAATGACACACTGCAGAGTGGCTGTCTCTCAAGAATAGAGGGGACCCTGAGGAGAGATACTCACTGAGGCCGTGGGTAGAGCTGTTGAAAGACAATGCAGTCAGTTGTTGATTCATACATAAGATAATAACAAATATTGTGGAATCTTACTATCGTGTTATTGATTCAAAAAAGTTATACACTGAGTGTACAAAACATTAGGAACTTTCCATGACAGACTGACCAGGTAAATCAGGTAAATCCATCCATGTCACCTGTTAAATCCACTTCAATCAGTGTAGATGAAGGGGAGGAGACAAGTTAAAGAAGAATTCAGACAACTGAGACGTGGATTGTTTATGTGTGCCATTCAGAGGGTGAATGGGCAAGACAAAAGATTGAAGTGCCTTTGAACGGGGTATGGTAGTAGGTGCCAGGCGTACCGGTTTGCGTCAAGAACTTCAACGCTCCTGGGTTTTTCACGCTCAACAGATTCAATTGTGTATCAAGAATGGTCCACCACCCTTGGGACATCCTGTCAGGATTTGGCCAGGATTGTTCCGGTTTTGGTCACTAGATGCCCCCATTGTGCTTTTTTGACCCTTTTGTTTTCCCTTGTTTCCAGTTATTATTTGCACCTGTGCCTCATTTCCCTTGAATGTATTTAAACCCTTAGTTTTCCTCAGTTCTTTGCTCTGTGTTTGAATGTTAGCACCCAGCCCCAGCCATGCTGTGAACATTTGTTACTCCTGTTGGATTCCCTTGAGGTACTCTGGTTTTGTTCTCGTTTATTTATTTTTTGATTATTCTTTTGAGGTTTTTTCCCTGCTGTACTTACCACTTTGTGGAATTACCTTGTGACGTGGAGGATATACTTTTTTCTCTTGGAATTACTTTTGACGTTGTGGATTTATATTTTTTGCCTGAAGAACTTTCCTTTTTACTTTATTAAAACACTGTCTCAAGTACTGCTGTGTCTGCCTCATCTTCTGGGTTCTGCCGACTATTAGTGGCTCAGTTTGCTAAGGGACTGTTTCTCACACCGGAGACCTGAGTTCGTAACCGGGTCCTGACACATCCAGCCAACTTGACACACCTGTGGGAAGCATTGGAATCAACATGGGACAGCATCCTTGTGGAACGCTTTTGACACCTTGTAGAGTCCATGCCCCGACAAATTGAGACTCTTTCGAGGGCAAAAAGTGAACGGTTGCAACTCAATATTAGGAAGGTTTTCTTAATGTTTTGTACACTCAGTGTAAATGATTCTAGTTACCCATGTAGATGTTTAAGTGATTAGTTAGACTTGATCAATTGCACAACATCACTGTTTTCAGAGAGCTTGATTCCCTTTACACCCTGACAGGTATTGGAACCACTGTCAGACGTACTGTTGAAGTCGGAAGCTTACATTCACCTAAGACAAATACACTTTAATTCAGTTTTTCACAATTCCTGACAATTAATCCTAGTAAAAATTCCCTGTCTTAGGTCAGTTACGATCACCACTTTATTTTAAGAATGTGAAATGTCAGAATAATAGTAGAGAGAATTATTTCTTTCATCTTTTATTTCTTTCATCACATTCCCAGTGGGTCAGAAGTTTACAAACACTCAATTAGTATTTGGTAGCATTGCCTTTTAAAATTGTTTAATTTGGGTCAAACGTTTCAAGAAGCCTTCCACAAGCTTCTCACAATAAGTTGGGTGAATTTTGGCCCATTCGTCCTGACAGAGCTGGTGTAACTGAGTCAGTTTGTAGGCCTCCTTGCTCGAAAACGCTTTTTAGGTTTTGCCCACAAATTTATGGGATTGAGATCAGGGCTTTGTGATGGCCACTCCAATACCTTGACTTTGTTGTCCTTAAGCCATTTTGCCACAACTTTGGAAGTATGCTTGGGGTCGTTGTCCATTTGGAAGACCCATTTGCGACCAAGCTTTAACTTCCTGACTGATGTCTTGAGATGTTGCTTCAATATATCCACATAATTTTCCTCCTCATGAAGCCATCTATTTTGTGAAGTGCACCAGTCCCTCCTGCAGCAAAGCACCCCCACAACATGATGCTGCCACCCCCYTGCTTCACGGTTGGGATGGTGTTCTTRGGCTTGCAAGCKTCCCCCTTTTTCCTCCAAACATAACGATGGTCATTATYGCCAAACAGTTCTATTTTTGTTTCATCAGACCAGAGGACATTTCTCCAAAAAGTACGATCTTTGTCCCCATGTGTACTTGCAAACCGTAGTCTGGCTTTTTTATGGCTGTTTTGGAGCAGTGGTTTCTTCCTTGCTGAGCGGCCTTTGAGGTTATGTCGATATAGGACTRGTTTTACTGTGGATATAGATACTTTTGTACCTGTTTCCTCCAGCATCTTCACAAGGTCCTTTGCTGTTGTTCTGGGATTGATTTGCACTTTTCGCACCAAAGTACGTTCATCTCTAGGAGACAGAACGCGTCTCCTCCCTGAGCGGTATGACGGCTGCGTGGTCCAATGGTGTTTATACTTGCGTACTATTGTTTGTACAGATGAATGTGGTACCTTCAGGCATTTGGAAACTGCTCCCAAGGATAAACCAGACTTGTGGAGGTCTACAATTTTTTCTTTTTTTTGTGGAGGTCTTGGCTGATTTCTTTTGTTTTCCCATGACGTCAAGCAAAGAGGCACTGAGTTTGAAGGTAGGCCTTGAAATACATCCACAGGGACACCTCCAATTGACTCAAATGTTGTCAATTAGCCTATCAGAAGCTCCTAAAGCCATGACATAATTTCCTGGAATTTTCCATGCTCTTAATAGGGTGTTGGGGCACCACGAGCCACCAGAAAATCTTCAATGTGCCTTGGCACAGATTCTACAAGTGTCTGCAACTTCCTGTGTGGAAGCACCCCATGCCTTCGATATTCTTGCTACTGTTATTATTCACTGTCTTTTTACTGTTGTTTTTTATTTCCTTACTTATCTATTGTTCACCTAATACCTATTTTTTACTTCAAAATTACACTGTTGGTTAGGGCCTGTAAGTAAGCATTTCACTGTAAGGTCTATACCTGTTGTATTCGGCGCACATGACAAATACACTTTGATTTGATTTGACTTTGTATCCTTAATTTATTGAAGTGTTTCCTTTATTTTGACAGTTACATGTAGACTGGACCCTTCTATAACATGCCATTTACATACAAAATCGAGATTTGTTTAAAAAAAATAAAACATCCTAATGAAAGATCAGATTAGCTCTTTCATTCATATCGTCATGACAGGAAAGTCAGATCATGCGATCTTTCATTCCTATCAGTACCTTCATGCTCCATGAGATTATGGTGAGATGCTGCCAGACTGGTCAGATGCTTTTCAGAATGGTGAGATGCTGTCAGACTGGTCAGATGCTTTTCAGAATGGTGAGATGCTGTCAGATTGGTCAGATGTGAAATCATGTGAAACCATGTGGTTTTGGAACACTTCACATGTGATGATATTTCATATGAAGGTTCACATGTTTTTTCATACATTTTCACATGACAAAATAGCCACATGTTTTCAACTTTAAGGAAAGGTTCACTCATTTTGAATGTTAAATTGTTTTTCTGCATCTCTAAATGATGTTCTATCGATTCACTGAGTCATTTCATGTTTTCATGTTTATCTGAGTTGTTGGAGTTCAAGCAGACAAAAATATGGCTGGTATGACTTATCATACTGGCTCCAATACAGGTTTTAGTCTACCTTCATAAACACAACCATCATAACACAATCACCTATCAGTCAAATAAAACATGTACATAAACTATGTTTCCTACCTCTTTACAGATCATACTTTCACAACTGAATGACATTTTCTCATAACATTAATGAACGTGAGGAAGGAAAAGCAGAGACAAAGATGATGAAGCATAAAGAGATGGAGGTTTGATCAAATAAATGAATATCTACTATCATCTTCACCACAGTGTCCACAGTAGATGAGGATACTCAGCACTTCAACAAAGACAAAGAAATTCATCACAATACAGTAGTAATACATAAGTGTATACTACTATAGTAATAGAGTAGTAATATTAACATTAGTGCATTGTGCACATAGACAAACACACAACACTAATACAATGTCAGTACTTACAGAGCAGCACACAGAGCACTGTGTTCTCCATTCTGTCCCACTGACAAGTGACTTTCTCTGAACTACAGTTCTACTGACAAACCCCTCTACTTCCTATATGATGACAGTCTGTTTAGATCACACCTCTTCACCGTCACACAGAAAAATTGAGAGAGGAAATTGAGACATTTACAAAAACTGTTAGAAAAAAGCGTAGTGGTTGATGGCGTGTTCATTTTCTGACCAACTTCTTCTTATGATTGGCTACATGACCTCACACTGGTTCACACCTCTTTATTGGAGGAAAGGAGGATGGAAGGAGAATAGAGATCTGAGATGAGATCAGTTTGGTATCAGAATGTGCAGATGTTAGTTCATTTTTACACCCACCATGCACAGATACATGCCTCCCCTCAAACCTTTGCTATGGTGACTACTGGTATCCCAGCTAGCCTCAGCTTCAGCTTTCCCCTCCATACACACATACACTATTTCTATAGGAGGAACATGTGTCAAAACCACAGTCAGCTAMCTGACTCTTCTCAGGGGTTTGYTGGMTGACTTGTRCATTAGTCAGATGATTCTGAGGGACACTTTTAGTTWGATACTGTCMACATAGATATGTCTTTGTTATTGTGTTGTTTATGGTTGTGTTTGTTTGTTTATGTGATGTGTGTCAGTGTGTCAATTGTTCATTCATTGTGTGTGTGTATGTGTGTGTGTGTTCAGTTTGTTGTTGAATTATAGCACATAATATTTTTTACTGACATGGACAAATAATGAATGCAGTTCAGTGAGAATGGGAATTAAAGTATTACATTTGTCAAATGTTTTCTTAGAATGCATTCATATATACATTTTATTATTGTATCAGTTTTTTTGTCTTTTGTGTTAAAATAAAGACAATTATGTGTTCCTCATTTGCATAAATACACCAGGTATATTAGTAAACATGAATAAAGTAACATAAAGGGGAGGAACATGGCTGCACCCACCAAACACTTGCTCTGTCTACCCTACCTGCACTCACCTGTGTTGTCTGGACTGACTCTTTAATTATTGTTGTTGTCACGTTCTCTTGCATAATTCAACAAGTGTGTCAATAGCAGGATACCCTCAGATTAAACATTTGTCTCTAGATTACACCTATCTAAAAATGTTACATTATTTGCAAGATCAGACATACTATCACTATAGTTTGAGGATTCATTTTCAGAAGTTGCTTTAATTTCAAATCATAATTTCATAACATAATTTCAGCACATCTAATTGTAAAAATGTCAACTGTATTAAATTAGAACTTTTTGTGGAATTGAAAAAAGTTAACACAGATCAAAATGTTACCTATCTTTCTTGTCTTAATTGTTATATAAGTGTTGAGACGGTACATTAAATCCCTGATGAAGCTTTAGCATTCTTATAGATTCAATGGAAAGCCATTGTATCCCATTAAGCCCATTTCATCCATTACCGGAGTGTGTTTGACACATTTCCACGGTTGTAACGTTAACCGGAAAAAATGACAGGCACAAGCACGAGTATGAAAGAGTCTCAGCAGTAAAATGAAAGTAATCAATCCATGGAGATTGAAGTGACAAGTGGAATTTGCACCCCTCAAACTCAGGAAATAGATGACTGGAAAAGACAGATCCTCAGGTGGGTGGGGCATGTATGTTTCTACAGTCACAGACTTCACCATTAGTGAGCACAGTCAGGTAAACATCTGGGGGTTTCTTATCACCACGTACAGGGACAGACATGTAACTGTAACTACTCCACATTCTGGTGGACCACAAGTCTTATTATTGTTTTACCTTTATTTTAGCAGGGAGTCCCATTGAGACCAAGGGCTCTTTTCCAAAGGAACACATGAACACAATTTACAACATTTACAAAATGAAAATGTACAACGTAATAAGAACATACAATACCACAAGCAATTTCAGAAGCAGACACATTCCTCAACAGTGAGGTCCTCCATTAAAACATGAACTGCCCTAGAGTCACCAGATCATCAATGTGCAGAGAGCAGATCATTCCATACACAGACCCCCAAACAACTGAATGCAGATTTCCCTAATTCAATCAAATGTTTTTATGAATCCCTTTTTACATCAGCAGATGTCACAAGAGGGTGCAACAGGTCAGTACCTCAGGAGTAAATGTCAGTTGGCTTTTCATAGCCGAGCATTCAGAGGTCGAGACAGCAGGTGTGGTAGAGAGAGAGTCGAAAACATCAGGTCCGGGACAAGGTAGCACATCCGGTGAACAGGTCAGGGTACACTAGCCACAGGCAGAACAGTTGAAACTGGAGCAGCAGCACAGCCAGGTGGACTGGGATTCAGCCAGGAGTCATCAGGTCAAGTAGTCCTGAGGCATGATTCTAGGGATCAGGTTCTCCGGGAGAGAGAGTGAATTACAGGGAGAATACTTAAATTCACACAGGACACCAGATAAGACAGGAGAATTAAACCAGATATAACATACTGTTAGGAATTTTGTTAATAAATAGTTAAAACAAATTCTAGCTTTAGATAAAACTATAAC
>NC_036845.1:11736019-11740742 GCF_002910315.2 Salvelinus sp. IW2-2015
TTACATAAAACTTAATAACTATCACACAGATGATGAAAGTTAACTTGAGATCATAATCGTTTTCTCACCTCTCACTGTCATCCAGCTCTCTGGTGAATCTCCCTTGTCAGGGTATTTGCATTTGTAGAATCCTTCATCTGACTTGGATACTGCAGGGATGGTCATCTCTCCTGTGGTCTCATTCTTGATGAGTACTCCATCTTTGTAGAATCAGCCTTGATGTTTGAGCTGGTTGTCCGGTATTTTGCAGCGCAGAGTCACAGAGTCTCCTTCAGTCACGGGATGGACAGGGCTCTCCAGGATCACATAACCAGCTGTTTAACATAATATATAAATAATACTGTAAATCTGCATACTGGAGTCATCACCCTCAATATCTGATTAACTTGTATTTATAAGAGATGCAATTCAGTTACAGAATTGAACATCCTATTATCATGAAATGTTGTTGTGTGTGAATGTCGTACAATAGACATACCAGACACTGTGATGTTGACAGCATTACTGTACTCTCCTGATCCAGACTCACACCAGTACACTCCACTGGACGATGTGTATGTGTAGCTAATGGTACATGTAGACCCTGTTATTGATCCCCAGTTAGAGACACACCCTGACTCTACTCCTCTCTCTGTGTATCTCATCAGTCTCCATCCAGTAGAGTTCCCCTCTCCTCAAGCTCAGTGAGAGAGACTTTGATCTAAAAGTGTTGAGTTGTGTTTGGGACTTATTCTGAGAGACACTGAAGAATGCAGATCTGAAACAAAGAGAGACAGAATCAAAACCTTTATTTAAATAATATATATTATACAAATGAGGGAGACTTAAATATGTTTGAATGCAGTTAGTTACCTCCTGACCAGAGAAACTGAGGTTCACTGTAGAGTGTGTCATAGACTGGGTCTCCTCTCCCAGCTCTACACACATATCCTCCTGTGTGACCAGCAGGACTCAGGGTGTAGAAGCTCTCTGTAGTTCCAGTACTACTGTCAGATAGGGTCTGTACAGAGTATGATGAGTCTGATAGAGAGGGTAACCCAGCTCTGTAGGGAACAGTCCTGTACCAGGAGAACCTCCAGCCTGTAGACATCTTGCCAACTCACGCTCAGAGTCACTGAGTCTCCAGGGTTCAGCCACTGGAGAGAGATACTCAGGACAGCCTTGGGTTTATCTGTTAAGAAGGAAAGGCAGGTTTCAAACTTTTAATATAAAAAAATATTCTAGGTAACCATGACTCGTATAAGCTTAAATAGACTTACCAGACACAGTCAGTTGTACAGCATCACTGGTCTTGGAGATCTGTTTCCCTTTACACCCTCACAGGTATATGAACCACTGTTAGACATGTAGACAGGACTGATTCTGTACTCAGGCTTTGTGTTAAAGGGGATCACTGACTGACTATTCTTATACCATCTGTAGTTCCAGTCAGAGTCTCCTCCTCCCTGTATGTCACATCTCATAGTAACTGTTTCTCCACTGAATATCTGGGTCCAGTTGGGTTGAAGGGTCAGAAAAGTAACAGGCCTCTCTGCACAGACACACAGACAACTAACTGAATTAACAGCTACACAATTTTAAATGTGTGTATTTATCAATAGGTCTACTCATGAATATAGCTTCAAGTTAGCTACAGTTGTTGGGATACAGTAAGCAGACAAAATATTATACCCCACTTTCTATCAATGTAAAATAGCATCTTATTGATCCTAAAACTGTTTTAGACTCACCAGTAATGTTTATCTGGACTGGGTCACTGTACAGGGTGTAGTAGACTGGGTCTCCTCTCCCAGCTCTGCACCAGTACTGTCCTCCATCAGAGACACTGACCAGCTGAGTGTGTAGGAGTATACAGAGGTTGTGGTTACTGGTGTAGAGTCTGGTCTGTGTCTGTACCAGTAAAACTTCCATCCAGAAGACTCTACAGTACAGCTCAGTGTCACACTGTCTCCTGTGAATACGTCCTCCTTGTCTGAAGTCAGTCTAATCGACGGCTGATTATCTGTTGGATTTGCAATAAGGATTGAGTGGAAAGATCCAGTGTCCTGAAACACTATGACAACTACAACCTCAACAAGTTAGTGATGGAGCATCAATAGTGAACTCACCAGTAACACTGATGGGGAGGAAAACACTGAGTTGAGACCCCTGAGGCCGACCTGTCCTCACCCCAACACATCTGTACTGACCAGCCTGGTTAGACAGAGTGGTGATGGTTTGACCAGGCGTACTGGATTTGAAGTTGTTGCCTATAAACCAGCTGTACGTCCAGTCTGTGTACATTGATATGTCACACTGCAGAGTGACTGTCTCTCAGAGTAGAGGGGACCCTGAGCATAGATACTCACTGAGGCTGTGGGTAGAGCTGTTGAAACACAATGCAGTCAGTTGTTGATTCATACATAAGATGAGAACAAATATTGTGGAATCTTGCTATCGTGGTATTGATTCTAAAAGTTTATTATTGTGAATAAATGCGTTTGAAGTTTGTACATACAGCCTCTTTTTACTCTTTGTCAATGACTGAGTCTTAAGCTCACCAGTGATCTGGATAGAGATGGCTCTGCTGAATTGAGACTTCTGGGTCCGATCTCTCCTGGTCCCCATGCACCGGTACTGACCAGCCTGGTCGGGGAGAGAGATTGGTGATGGTTTTACCATGTGTACTGGAACCTGGTTGGTTGTTTATGTACCAGTAGTACGTCCAGTCTGTGTAGTCTGGTATGTCACACTGCAGAGTGACTGCTCTCCAGAGTAGAGGGGACCCTGAGGAGAGGGAGATACTCAATGTGGCCACGGGCTGAGCTGTGGAAAGAAACAAAATATATCCAATATACACTATGTGTACAAAACATTAGGAACTTTCCATGGCATAGACTGACCAGGTAAATCAGGTAAATCCATCCATGTCACCTGTTAAATCCACTTCAATCAGTGTAGATGAAGGGGAGTAGACAAGTTAAAGATGGATTCTTAAGCCTTCAGACAATTGAGACATGGATTGTTTATGTGTGCCATTCAGAGGGTGAATGGGCAAGACAAAAGATTGAAGTGCCTTTGAGAGGGGTATGGTAGTAGGTGCCAGGTGCACCGGTTTGCGTCAAGAACTTAAACGCTCCTGGGTTTTTCACGCTCAACAGATTCACGTGTGTATCAAGAATGGTCCACCACCCTAAGAACATCCAGTCAACTTGACACACCTGTGGGAAGCATTGGAATCAACATGGGACAGCATCCCTGTGGAACGCTTTTGACACGTTATAAAGCCCTGACGAATTGAGACTCTTGAGGGAAAATAGTGGACGGTTGCAACTCAATATTAGGAAGGTGTTCTTAATGTTTTTTACTCTCATTGTAAATGATTATAGTTACCCATGTAGATGTTTAAGTGATTAGTTAGACTCACCAGAAATTGTCAATTGTACAGCATCACTGGTTTCAGAGCGCTTGATTCCCTTCACACCCTGACAGGTATATGAACCACTGTTAGACATACTGTTGAAGTCGGAAGTTTACATACACCTTAGCTAAATACATTTAAACTCAGTTTCACAGTTCCTGACATTTAATTCTAGTAAAAATTCCCTGTTTAAGGTCAGTTAGGCTAACCACTTTATTTTAAGAATGTGAAATGTCAAAATAATAGTAGATAGAATTATTTATTTCAGCTTTTATTTCTTTCATCACATTCCCAGTGGGTCAGAAGTTTACATACACTCAATTAGTATATGGTAGCATTGCCTTTAAATTGTTTAACTTGGGTCAAACGTTTTGGGTAGCCTTCCACAATAAGTTGGGTGAATGTTGGCCCATTCCTCCTGACAGAGCTGGTGTAACTGAGTCAGGTTTGTAGGCCTCCTTGCTCACACCACCTTTTTCAGTTCTGCCCACAAATTTTCTACAGGATTGAGGTCAGGGCTTTGTGATGGCCACTCCAATACCTTACCTTGTGTTCCTTAAAACAATTTTGCAAGAACTTCTTGAAATGCTTGGGTGCATTTTGCCTTTGGAGACCATTTGCCACAAGCTGTTTTTTAACTACCTCACTGATGTTTTCTTCAACTATATATCCACATTTATTTTTCTTCCTCATTGAAGCCATTTTTTTGTTGGAAGTTGCAGCAGATCCTCCTGCAGCCAAAACACCCACCACACATGATGTGCACCCTCCCCGTCTTCCACGGCTGGAGATGGGTTTCTTGGGCGCAGCCTCCCCCCTTTTCCTTCCAAAGCATAACGATGTCATTTTATGGCAAACTGTTCTATTTGAGTGTATTTTTTATCTCAGACGCAGGACATTCTCCATTAATACATCTCTATCCCATGTGCAGTTCTGCAAGACCGGTAAAGTTCTGCTTTGTTTTAGGCAGAAGTGTTTTGGTAGCAGGCATGTGCGTGTGTGTTGCGTGGCTTCTTCTGCCTGAGACCCGAGCTTTCAGTTAGCATAAGGACTCGTTTACTGTAGCAATTTGATATTTTGTACTTTTCTCCAGCAATTCTCACCCAAGGTCTTAGCTGTATGTTCTGGGCATTGATTTTGCACATTCAAACCAAGTATGTTTCTCTAGAGAGACAGAACGCAGTTCTCCTTCCGTGAGCGTATGACGGTGCATGTCCCATGGTTGTTTTTTCTCTATACTTGCCGTTACATTTGTTGTACAGATGGAGATGACGTGTACCTCTCAGCATTTTGAAATTGCCCCAAGTATGAACCCAGACTTGT
>NC_036845.1:11742242-11751964 GCF_002910315.2 Salvelinus sp. IW2-2015
TTGGTCAGATGAAGAGAGTGAAGTGAGGAGTTTCCTTCAGTGTCTGCCCTACATCTCACTGCTGAGGTGAGTGAGTTTATCCAACCAAGAGTCCACTATGCTTTCATTTACAACTCGTTGTAGATAGTATTTATGTTACCACTGTCTTTTATTTTTAATTCATGCACATGTGAAGATGCTGTAGAAACTCTAATTCAATAGGGAATTGAAAATTGAACAAAATTACAATTCATAGTTGTATTGTTTTAAAGATGAGTCAGAGAGATTAAAAGTAGATGTGACGTGTCAAAATTTTGATTGATGACCCTATGTGAACTCTATGATGAACCCTATGTAGTTGATGACGTGTGGCATGTCTTCTGGTCAGGCAAGCCTGTTAGGTGGGGGCTATGGGGTGAGTAAGGGTCCATTTGACAGGTCAACCCCGTTAATGATTGATGACCCTAAGTCCAGCTGTCAAAAAAAATGTTGATGACGCTATGTTCTGCTGATGTTCTGCTGACGCGTGCAAGCCCCAGGGTTTCCTGTCCTGACCCCCCTTTTTGGTTTGAGGGGGGTGGGGTGGTTGGTTAAGTGACCAGTGTCAGGTCACCTGTTACTGTCTCACGGTTTTGGGTTTGGTTAGGCCCCTTATAAAGCCGCTGAACAATTCCTGTTTAAGAGTGCACAAGATCTTAAGAATAACCATGTGGAATTTGGGATGGTACCAAAGAAGTGATGACGGTAACAACTGAAGCAGGCCTCGGGTTGCCCATAGAGCAAGGGCAAAGTATCAACCAGCAATATATGATGCGCCAAAAAAAAACGTTTTTTAAATGTGTATAGAAACCCAAAATACCGCAGCAAAATGCTCTGACAGATCAAGTGTTGATGTCTAATGGCCGCAGTGGGGGTATCGGTTTGATTACCTGGCCTGTAGAGTGACCCTCTATACGGTAGATGAAGGAGAAGAATATACAGACCAGACTTAGGCTTGGTATGGTGTTGAAGACTGGTCGGGTTGTCTTCTCTCGCAAGGTTGTGTGTCTGAACTGAGCCTTATCACCAAGGGGTATAGTGTGTTCACGCGGCCACGAGACCCGTTGGGAAGGTACCCTGACTCCTCAGGACAAATTTCACAGGGTGAAAATACAAAGACAGAATGGGCGACTCGTCGCGGCAGCGTGGTAGTTTTATATCGGCACCGAGGCATCGAACATGAAACAACCTTAGGGTGGTGGCCTGACGTGGGGCATACCCGACTCGTCTGCTTATTCTTTTAAGAGTTGGGATGTACTGGAATTGAAATGTGTTGCAGCCTTGGATGCTCTCTTTGTACAGAGCCAACAGCGGCAGAGCCTTGTTTCATTTAAGAAGTGCATAATATATACGAACGTAAAGATTACGATGCAAGAGCCTCAAGAAGATACAGCGTCAGAAGAAAACTAAGTAAGCGGATGCTTTAACCCCGCCCCCAGATACCAATGGCCTTGTTCTACAATAAAGAAAAAAGCAGCCAGTTCTTCATTTCAGCATACCCATGGATCTCCAGACATCTACGAGGAAGCCACTACGTCATGGGAGCCCGACACTAAAGACTCTATGCCACGAAGCCCGACACTCTACGCACCCTGGCAAGACCCGTGACACCCCGACATTTACCCAGCTGAGGATGTGTTTGATGGGGTGGCCAGTACTATTTTGTGGACAACATCAAGGCCCTTGTAGCTACACTTTTAAACGTGGTGATTGGCGAATATATACATAATAAGAAAATTGCATCGGCTGTGAGATCAATCACCCAGCCAGCGTCGTCATCCTTGCCTCTACGGACCGCGCTAGAATACTACTTTTCAATCATTCTGAGGAGCTGGTGAAAAAGACTGTGGTCCTGCCGTTTAATAACCAGCGCTGGTCATCTCGCCCTGGAGTCTATGGGTCTTGTGCCGTCTATCCTAGAGTTTACGGGTAACGAAGCCTTCCTACATGAACCTGAAGGAGGCCATCTTCATCCACGAGAAACTCAAAGAAATCCGACACCTGGTGGACGACAACAAATACAGGGAAGCTGTGGGTGTCTGATGTGATGCTTTTCTGGCTCAATAAATCCCAAGAGACCGAGTGACATTTTGTTATTTAGAGCTAGGGTAAATAGTCTACGATGTTTGAGCGACTAAATACCTTTTTCTTTTTGAGAGACCTTACATATGTTATGCATAGATTTTGAAATAAAGTGAACAAGGATCGTCTACACGACACACAATACCTGGGCTAATGTAGAGGTTTGCTAAAATGGAGCAAATCATGAAACTTCCGACATACGGCGAGAGTTTCAATGGTCACATATGGTATCAAGGCTTGTTGAGGATTCTGAGAACTAGAAAAAACTTTGGCTAAGATTTTACATTATTTGTTTGAACCACCTTTAATGTGAATGTGTATCATATTTGTTGTTTTTATATACTTATATATCAGACGTGTGTGTTTTAAAAATTCAGCGAACAAACCTGTAAATCTAAACAATATATACAGGGTGTTGCATGCTGTGATTGTTGAGAAAATCGGGGACTTGTATCTTGCAACAAATCTGAATTGTCTGTATTACTTAATAATTGTTGCATTCCTTAAATAAAAATTCACAAACTGAAATGTTTTCGTTATATGAAAGTGGCTCATTAACGTTATTGTACCTCGAGAAGGCAAGAAGGATGGCTGAGCAGCTGTTGAAAAAACATATATTATAATCCGCTAACCCCGGGTCTTTATGGGGTAAAGAGCGCTTACAGAGAGCTATAGTCGAAGAAACAGGTAGTCCTGTTAAGCGAATGCTAAGTGAATGAATGGTTATCAGAGCAAGATGCCTACACTCTACATAAACCTGTAAGAACAATTTCCAAGAAATAGCCCTTCAGCTCTACTGGTTTCTTCTCTGGTTGGAGTTTCAGCACTTCTAGGAGGAGGGAGGCCTTTCTCTCTGAGAGCTCTATAGACCAGACTGCAGGAGCTGACTGGTAAACTGTCTGTAATGTGGGAAGGAAACTCCTGCCTGTTTGAGTCTCATAGTCCTTCACATGTGAGCACAGATCCAGCAGGAAATCACATTTCTGATTGTGATATACTTCAGACAGTGACAACACTTTCTCTACAGTTGTTTGTATGGTTCCTCTCTCATGGAGAGCTGCTTGAAGACACAGATTCAGTAGGAATGTCTTCTCTCTCCTTGTCCTCTCTTCAGGGGATCTTCTCTGATCTTGTGGAGGAGTAAAACTGCAAGAACAGTTTAACAACAAATAGATGAATATGTGAGATATGATATGTATTTCTGAAGGTCACATTATGGTGTGTAAAATACAATGACTATCTTTCTAAACTCATCATCCACTTCAATTGTTCCTTATAATCCTGACCACAAAGTAAGATTGCATCTTTTTAAACACTAAGTGTCTGTTTAGTATATTAATTTACTGCAGAAAGCTACAAACTTCCTCTCTAAAGGGAAATACAGTGTCATGACGTTGGCCTGGGGGTAGGTTTATGACAGTCATAAATACCTCTTCCCCCCTTTCCTCTCCCTACTCTACTGATGTGACGTTAGAATACCCCTTTTGGTTAACATAGAGATTCTGGGAACATCAGAAGTTGGGGGGGAAATGAACTATATTCTGGTAATCCGACCAACTGAACATATGCGGTGGTACTTAAGGTATATTATGTCAGTTCGGTTGCCCTCTGACACATTCTCATCAATGATAGAATGACATAAACTCTACTGTGGAAAGTCTGCACATCAGAGGTATCGGATTCACATGGAATTGTTGTTTAATTCAAATGTTTGAATATGAAATTATTTGTGAAGAGATTAAATGTAATTTTAGCTTCCAAATGAGAGATTTGGGTTTTCATAAGTTTAGTGCTCTGCTCAACCAGTGGCCCGTCCCTGTGAAGAGACATGGGTTATAAACTTTTCAGACACACCCCTCTCCCTCCACTATAAAAGCCATTGACGAAGATTTAACCTTCTGTTCCGGGTACATTAGGATGACGATCCCATGTCAGAATGTTTCAGGTAATAACTACAGAACGAAGCCAACATCAGCATGAGCTTTGGTTGCGAATGGTATGAACTTTGAACTCTTATTCACTACCGAAGTGATACGTCCTAGCCGTTGGGTTAGCAGCTGCAAACATAAATTAGGATAGGACAGACAGAGTATCCCGTCTACCACACAACTATCCAATTGACCACCAGAGACATCATTCTTCAAAGGACAAAGGACCCGGTTGGGAAACACGGCCTTCCATCTAACACCAACCTACTGAAGCGCAGCTCAGAGTAAATATTTATTGCATTTTCCTTTTCCAAATGGGCGGTAATTTAGAATGCATACGATATTGTATTTACGATAGCACAGCTTCGCCTCTGTTCCAGCTTCCCGCTCTTTCACTCAAACCCAGTCCTTTTTCTTTTGTGTAACCAGCTGTCATATCTGTTCCGCCCGCTAGGGACGTTTTCCTTTATGACGTAATTTGTAATCAAGGTATGATTCTTTCCGTGTATACAGTGGGGCAAAATAGTATTTATTCAGCCACCAATTGTGCAAGTTCTCCCACTTAGAAAGATGAGAGAGGCCTGTAATTTTCATCATAAGTACACTTCAACTATGACAGACAAAATTAGAAAAAAAATCCAGAAAATCACATTGTAGGAYTTTTAATGAATTTATTTACAAATKATGGTGGAAAATAAGTATTTGGTCAATAACAAAAGTTTATCTCAATACTTTGTTATATACCCTTTGTTGGCAATGACAGAGGTCAAACGTTTTATGTAAGTCTTCACAAGGTTTTCACACACTGTTGCTGGTATTTTGGCCCATTCCTCCATGCAGATCTCATCTAGAGCAGTTGATGTTTTGGGCTGTTGCTGGGCAACACGGACTTTCAACTCCAAAGATTTTCTATGGGGTTGAGATCTGGAGACTGGCTAGGCCACTCCATGACCTTGAAATGCTTCTTACGGAGCCACTCCTTCGTTGCCCGCGGTGTGTTTGGATCATTGTCATGCTGAAAGACCCAGCCACGTTTCATCTTCAATGCCCTTGCTGATGGAAGGAGGTTTTCACTCAAAATCTCACGATACATGGCCCCATTCATTCTTTCCTTTACACGGATCAGTCGTCCTGGTCCCTTTGCAGAAAAACACCCCAAATCATGATGTTTCCACCCCCATGCTTCACAGTAGGTATGGTGTTCTTTGGATGCAACTCAGCATTCTTTGGCCTCCAAACACGACGAGTTGAGTTTTTACCAAAAAGTTATATTTTGGTTTCATCTGACCATATGACATTCTCCCAATCTTCTTCTGGATCATCCAAATGCTCTCTAGCAAACTTCAGACGGGCCTGGACATGTACTGGCTTAAGCAGGGGGACACGTCTGGCACTGCAGGATTTGAGTCCCTGGCGCGTAGTGTGTTACTGATGGTAGGCTTTGTTACTTTGGTCCCAGCTCCTGCAGGTCATTCACTAGGTCCCCCGTGTGGTTCTGGGATTTTGCTCACCGTTCTTGTGATCATTTTGACCCCACGGGTGAGATCTTGCGTGGAGCCCCAGATCGAGGGAGATTATCAGTGGTCTTGTATGTCTTCCATTTCTTAATAATTGTCTCCCACAGTTGATTTCTTCAAACCAAGCTGCTTACCTATTGCAGATTCAGTCTTCCCAGCCTGGTGCAGGTCTACAATTTTGTTTCTGGTGTCCTTTGACAGCTCTTTGGTCTTGGCCATAGTGGAGTTTGGAGTGTGGCTGTGTTGAGGTTGTGGACAGGTGTCTTTTATACTGAAAACAAGTTCAAACAGGTGCCATTAATACAGGTAACGAGTGGAGGCCAGAGGAGCCTCTTAAAGAAGAAGTTACAGGCCGTGAGAGCCAGAAATCTTGCTTGTTTGTAGGTGACCAAATACTTATTTTCCACCATAATTTTGCAAATAAATTCATTAAAAATCCTACAATGTGATTTTCTGGAGAATTTTTTTTCTCATTTTGTCTGTCATAGTTGAAGTGTACCTATTGATGAAAATTACAGGCCTCTCACATCTTTTAAGTGGAGAACTTGCACAAATTCGTGGCTGACTAAATACTTTTTTGCCCCACTGTATGTAATTCTGTTGGATTAGTTAGGTATTTGGTAAATAAATAATTAAACCCAATTGTGTATTGCTGATTCAACTTGTTAGCCAGGGTTCGTGAAGATAACCAAGAATTTACAACTTTCAGAGTAGACTGAAATAAGGTGACGATTAATATGACTGCTATTGATTACTCCGTCTTTAAGAGTTTATTCGGAAGAGAACAGCTCTATAAATATTATTTCGTGTTGCCCCGACTTTCTAGTTAATTACATTTACATGATTAGTTCAATCAGGTAATATTAATTACGAAGAAAGTATTTTATAGAATAGCATGTTTATAACACTTAATCCGGCATAGCAAAGACACGACAACAGGGACAGACAACTACAATCTCTGAAGTGTACTGATCCAACTCACCTCAGCTGTGAGATGTAGGGCAACACTGAAGGAAACCCTTCACTTCGCTCTCTTTATCTGACCAGCCCTTCAGCTCTACTGGTTTCTTCTCTGGTTGGAGTTTCAGCACTTCTAGGAGGAGGAGCCTTTCTCTTCTGAGAGGTCTATGGACCAGACTGCAGGAGCTGGCTGGTAAAGCGGGTTCAATGATGGAAGGACACTCCTGGCTGTTTGATTCCTATTGTACTTCACATGAGAGTACAGATCCAGCAGGATGTCATATCTCTCAGTTTGATACACAGAAACAGTGACAGCAGTGTGTTCACAGTTTCTGGACTGTATCTCTGTGATCTAGTGCTGCTTGTAGACACAAATCTAGTAGGACTGCTTTCTCTTCTGTCTCCAGTCTTTCAGGGGATCCTCTCTGATGCTGTAGAGGGGTAAACCTGTGACCCATAAAACAACAAGAATGTCTATGTTTCAGATAGAAGCAGGGAGAATGTGACTGCTGCCTCTTTTACAGACTGAATACTGTTGTCATGTCTATCTTGTTGTGTTGCTGTAATGTCTTGTTTGTCCGTCTTAGCCTTTTGATAGGTTGTCATTGGAAATAAGAACAATACTTTCTCATTTGACTTAAATAAATTAATAGTCACAAAGACATTGAGTAAATATACATTGGCTGTGGAAAACACTCACCTGAGCTTGTTGATATTTGTTAGACACTTTAAAATGGTTTTGCTGAGAGCTTCACTGAGAAACAATTCTCTGATCCAGTGTAGAACGAGACGAAACCCTCTCTAGACTCTGTTTCATCACTTCTTCTGCTCTCTCAAAACACTCGTCTTTCACCCTGGACTGGAAGGTGCAACTCATTTCCACAGAGACAAGTAAGCTGGTGAAGTCCATCTCTGCCTCACTTCTCAGCAAAGTTGTCCAGAGTTGACACAGCATTGAGGGTCAGATGAATCACCAGAGGATGGTCTTAAATAATGGATTATGAATTAGATTATACAGATTATTTCAATAGCATGACACAGAAGTGTTTATAACTCAGCATCTGAAGGGAAGAGAATATAAGATATATTTTTTTAAAGATGGGTTGTTTTCATTCCCCATTTCTCTTTCTTTGGCTAATTAATTGGAAATAAACTGGTGAATTAGAGAACACAAAATATTACCCAAGATGTCTGACGTTCTTCAGAGAGCCCAGTATCAGCCTTACTCCTTGGTCTGACACAGTGCAGCTGGTCCAGGTCCAAGCCCACATTTCTCTCTGCAGACTGACTGGTCACATAAGAGACTGCACAGCACTGGTGAGGATCAAGATGTTCTCCACTCAGGTCTAGATGATAGTCCAGTTTGTCCAGGAGAAGCTGACAGGCATCAGTAGCTGATATCATACAAGCACTGACACAAAAAACAGAAGTCTATCTCAAACTCAGGAGCACCACCTTCTTCATGATCTTGGTTTGTTTGAGATGGAAGAAATGTGTTCACCACTTCCTTGAAGAACCATTCTGACGTCTTCTTTATCTGTTGAACTGGAACTAGACTGTTAACCAATCTAATATTGCTCTCATTCAGAAGCCCACACAGGAAAGGAATCAAGTGTTTTGTGTGTTTCCATTCTTCAGTCTGGCACTTCTCTAGAACCTCTCTGATTTTGTCTGGATTCTGTAAGAGCCAAAGGGCACCAAAGAACTCCTGCATTGTGTAGTGGAGAAATGCTGAGTAGGTGTTTGACGCTGTGGGTGCAATCTTAACCATAAGTGCCCCCAAGAACGCAAAATGGACACTGCTTTCTTCACAACTCAGTCTTGTCAAGTTCATGTTTTTTTCATTTGTCGCATCAAAAGCAATTTCTGCCAAAGACAATATTTTTTCTTTGTTTTCTTTGAGACACTTGTCGGTATCCTTACATCGTTTGGCACTGTGTTTTATGATGCAGTGACGGAGGATGTTGCTGTACATTTCAGTTATAGTGCATGTCTGTTTAGGAGCCTCTGAGGTAGGGAAATAAATGCAGGCAACCACCATCAGTGCGTACATTGGGACATGGCACAGACTGAACAACTCTAGGTTGTTTAACACACTGCTCAAGGAGTCAGGCTCAGCACTCAGCATCTGTGTTAAGTAAGCCCTGATGGATTCATCACTGAACCCTTTCACCTCCACTCTGAACCAGTCTGTGGGCCAGTCTGTCAGGAAGTCTTCAGATTGATCTGGTCTGCATGTGGTCACAATCTTTGCATCCGGGAGGAGATTCTCCACAAGGTTCTTTACTACCGACAGAGAGGAGAGGTCTGTGTCTGTGATTCCATCAAATATRATGACAACGTTTTCAGAGTTCTTCTTAATATCCTGKAACACTTCTTCTTTGCTTTCTTTTGGCTCACTGTTCATGTTAAAGAGAAGGTCCTCCAGGYTCATGGGTTTTCTRTGTGAAATGTCTCTCACSTCAAAATAAAACATGTAATCTAGTTCTCTGTGATCTTTCTCTGCCCAGAGGTTCAACATTTGATGGGCGACTGTTGTTTTTCCAATTCCAGGTTTTCCAAAAAGGAGGATTTTTTTCTCATGTGTTTTAAGCAGCTCAGCCGGGGATGTTTCCTGTCTGGCCATGGGGATGAAGCTCTTTAGCTTTTTAGGGCGAGCTTTCTTGCATCTTTTATTCTTCATTTTAATTTCAGAGTCAGATGAATGCACATGTGTATCTAACACAAGAGGGGTGTAAGAGAAAGTCCCCCCATTTCTACATCTCTCTGGTAGGAGACTACAGCTTTGTTTCCATGCACCCTCTGTGATCCTCCGTGCTTTACATTTCAGCTGTTCTTGATATCCGTGACAGGGTTTTGAACCTAAATAAGGGTATTAAGGGAAGAGAGAGTAAATGCACTGTGCCAACAAATCAAAGCCAATCTAAAGGACGAGAGAAAATCAGGATAGAAAGCTACAAGGATACACTAGTAGATCTTCATAGATYGAAGGGGATCTTTTGGGGATAAATGGTCATCAAAAACAAGAAGGACCAAGGGGCAGTGAAAACAAAGTTAAAATGCCTTTATTATGATGGCATGTTCAATAGAACAATATCTATAAAAACTGACACATTTCAGCATAGCCTTCATCAAGGAGGACAATAGCAATCTCTATTGAACATGCCATCATAATAAAGGTTTTTTACTTCATGAAAAGGACATTGGTGGTCCTTGT
>NC_036845.1:11755129-11766340 GCF_002910315.2 Salvelinus sp. IW2-2015
AGGCTACTTGTTCCTTTAAAATCCTGTGTTACTGAATATCGATAATCCGTAAACTCCTTTCCGTTGGTCAGGGTTCATCAGTGTGGATATCTGTAGACCTATAGAAACCGTCTGACCGGAACGTTGGCTCCAAACCGGCGACCTTGGCTTTGGTAGACAGCGTCAAGACGCACTTTCCTCGTAGCCTAATAAACAGCAGTTATATGGTGGCCGGTTGGGGGAGAAAAAGTTCTTTCAGACGGCTTTCTGATAACAGTATTTCTAAATAATCCACCACACAGATCCGGCCTGATGAACAACGGAGTAATAGATACATATCCTTCAGTAACAGGGTTTCCGGTAACAAGTAGACAAAATGCTCGACATTTAGAAGAGAATCACGTCTATGCAGACATTTCTATCGCCACATTCGGACAGGCTTTGGCTACTGAAAATTGGTTTTGTTGTTAGTCGTCACCAGCAGAAGCTGTCTCATACTTCCATGGGTGTATTCGAATCGTGCAGATCGTAGCCAAAACGTTTTTGCAACAAAAAAGGCAGTAATTCTCACTGGACAAGTTCAGGTGTAGGTCCCTCCCTGTTTCCGTTTCTGTCGTTGGTTTCCTAATGAATAACACATTTAGGCAACGTTCAGTCGCCAAACGTTGTCGAAAATTTACAAATATAATTACCAGAGATAGAGCCGACCTAATCACTATTCTAAATGTCAGAGAGCATGTTTTTTCATAACATCTGAACGTTCCAAAACGTTTGGGTCCGTTTCAGTGAACATGTCCCAAGTAGTTTAGTCCCGGGCAATGAAACTATCATTCAATCATGCATCATAATTGAAAAGGTCGCGGTTACATAAAAAGCTACAGGATTATAATCTCCAACTTTGTGAAGTGCTCGGATTAAGAGCGTCTCTAAATGACATTAAATGCAAATGTAATGTAATGACGTGTTAACTATGATGCAGAACTTCTCTCTAGAGTTTCCAGGCTGCTTGCTGAATGAGATATCTACAAGCAGTGGAGCAGTCAGTGGCTGTTGCAGTCTGAGTTCTGATGCTTTAAACTTAGAAGCTTCAGCAGTTAAAATCCAGTCTGTTCTAGAAGGACACTTTCATGCACGTATTATAACATGTTCTGTATATAAAGTCTGAATGATCAGTTTTAGCTGAATTACAGTCTAAATATTAAAGTCTTTACCGGGTTTCCCTCCTCCTTTATTGCAGTTAGCCTCCTTCACTATTCAGGTTACGACAGGGTTATTACACTATTCAGCTACGACAATGTTTATTACACTATCAGTTACGGAACGATGGTTATTACACTATCAGCTACGGACCAATGGTTATTACACTATCAGGTTATGACATGGTTATTACACTATCAGGTACGAACATTGTACTTATTACACTATCAGGTTTAATACATGTTATTACACTATCAGCTACACATGGTATTATTACACTATCATGTCTACGACCATGTCATTACACTACCAGCTACGAAATGGTTATACACCTTCAGGTTATGACATGGTTATTACACTATCAGCTTACGACCATGGTTATTACAAACTATCAGCTACACATGGTTATTACACTATCAGTTACGACTATGGTTAAATTACACTAAAATCAGGCTACGACATGGTTATTACCACTATCAAGCTACGGAACATGTTATTACATACCAGCTTACGACTGGTTATACACATCAGGTTAGACGATGGTTATTTACACTATCAGTTACGACATGGTTATTACACTATCAGTTACGGACATGGTTATTACCACTATCAGGCACGACATGGTGTAATTACACTATCAGGTTTATGACATGTTATTACACTATCAGGCTACGACATGGTTATTACACTATCAGGCTTAACGAACATGGTTATTACACTACCAGGCTTACGAAATGGTTATTACACTATCAGGTTATACCATGGTATATTACACTATCAGGTTATGACATGGTTATTACACTTATCAGGTTACGACATGTTATTACACTATCAGGTATGACATGGTTTACACACATATCAGGCACGACATGCGTTATTACACTATCAGCTGGCGACATTGGTGTTTACACTATCATGTTACGACATGTATTACACGATCAGGTTTACGACATGGTTTATACACTACCAGCTACGACATGTTATTACACTATCAGGTAACGACATGTTATTACCACTATCACGTTACACATGGTTATGTACACTATTCAGGTTACGACATGGTTATTACACATCAGGCTAAGACATGGTTATTACACTATCAGGTTACGACATGTTATAACACTATCAGTTTACGAACATGGTTATACACTATCAGCTACGACATGGTTATTACCACTATCAGGTACGACATTGTTATTACCACTATCAGGTTATGACATGTTATTACACATCAGGTATGACATGGGTTATTACACTATCAGGCTACGACATGGTTAACACTAATCAGGCTACGAGCGATGGTTATTACACTATCAGTTACTACATGGTGATTACACTATCAGGCTACGGTACATGGTTATACATTATCAGGCTACGACGATGTTATTACACTATCAGGTTACGACATGTTATTACACTATCAGGTACACAGTTATTTACACGTATCAGGTTAGACATGGTTATTACACTATCAGGTGTTATGACATGTTATTACACTATCAGGTTATGAGCATGGTATTACCACTATCAGGCTACGACATGGTTATTACACTATCAGGTTACGGATTCAGCACATGTTTATTACACTATCAGCTACGACATGGTTATTACACTATCAGGTACGACATGGTATTTACACTATCAGGTTACGACATGGTATATTTACACTATCAGGGTTACGAACATGGTGAACACTATCAGGCTACGACGTGGTTATTAACCACTATCAGGTTTACCGACGTGGTTATTACACTATCAGGTTACGACAGGTTATTACACTATCAGTCACGACATTGGTTATTACACTATCAGGCTACGACATGGTTATTACTTTGAGACTAAGAAAGTATTTGGTGTGAAATATAAGCAGTTGTGGTCTATGATTAGAGGGTCAAATGCGTGTCCTTCACCTCCAATGGGATGATAGTTGTCAGCTCGTTTTAACAGGTGCGGGCCGTGTCTCACCTCCAATGTTGAACTTGGTCAGCTCTGTTTTGACAGGTGTCGGGCGTGTCTCACCTCCAATGGGTTGAGACTTGTCAGCTCTGTTATAGACAGGTTCAGGCGTGTCTCACCGCCAATGGGTGAGAGTGTCAGCCCTTAATGACAGTATCGGTAATTGCGCTCAATAGGGTTTTCAACTATCTAAAAAATCAGTTGCCATTCAACAGTTGTAAAATACTGCGGATTGTAGGTCTACCGTTAAGTAGGTCTATTGTAGTTCTACCGTTAGTTAAGAATGAACATGTCTGGTGGGTTTGAAGAAAAAAATTGATCTATTTCTTCAGAAGATTACGGCGAGACTGAGTTCCGAGAAAGAGTAGAAACCAGGTGCTTCGAAACCACTGAGGTTTCCTGTATGAGTTGTCAGCTGCAGACATGGAAGAAAGAATTATAGATGTACCATAGACCATTATACACACTATATGGGCCATTATACACTACTATATGGGCCATTATTCACTGGCTTATTCATGGGCCATTATACACTACTATATGGGCCATTATGACACTACTATTTGGGCCATTATACCACTACTACGATTGCGGCCATTATTACATACTATATGGGATATTATACACTGCTATATGGGCCCATATATACCATTATACACCAGACTATATGGGCCATTATCACACTTACTATATAAACAGCCATAAGGCCCAAATAGGCATTATAACCTATGGCCATTATACACTACTATATGGGCCATTATACACTATCTATATATGGCCATTATACACTGCAATTCAAAATGGGCCATTATACATGCTAACCATACTGAGACCATTATACACTACTATATGGGCATTATACACTTACTATATGGACAGCCAACAAATAACTAGACCACATTATACACTACGTATATGGGCCAGTCATACACTCTATTATGGGCCATTATACACTACTATATGGACCAGCCAACCAAATACACTAAGACACATTATACACGATTATATGGGCCATTTTTACACTGCTAATATGGGCCATTATACACTCCAATATGACCAGCCAACCAAATACACGTAGACCACATTATACACTACTATATGGGCCATTATACACTACTATATGGGCCATTAATCACTACTATATGGGCCAGTCAACCAAATACACTAGACCCACATTATACACTACTATATGGCATCACTACTATATGGCCAGTTAGTAGTGTAAAATTGTAAATAGATTCATTTATTAGTTAATGTTGAATAATAGAAGAGAACAGTAGCATTTGTAAGTGTGTTTAACAGTAGTTAGAGAAATATTGAATGCATAAAAAAACGTGTAGGTTAAGATGGACATGTCTGTGTGGGTTTTGAAGAAACAAAGTTGATCTATTTCCAGCAGATTAGGCGAGACTGCAGTCCGAGAAGAGAAGTAAAGCCAGGTGCTTTGAAACCACAGAGGTTTCCTGTATTGTATTGTCAGCTGCAGACATGAAGCAAGAATTATAGATATACCCTGTTAGACAGAAGAGCTATCAAAAAAGTAGAACATTGTGACAGAGTTTAGAGAGAGAGGAGGGGCATTTAAAAAATGTGTTGTAAAAACCAAATGTGAGGTATTAAAAAGCTATGTGCATTGAATGATTTTCAGAGCTCTCTGAATAAACGCTTACAAAAACGTTCGCTGGGTTTAGTGTCTATGAGGGGTTAAAACTATTCTTCTTAGATAGAAACTCAAGAGCCTTACAACCTCTGATTATATTTAGACCTGACAAACCAGCTAACCAAATACACTACTATATGGGCCCTAATACACTACTACATGGGCAGTTATAACCTGCTACATGGGCCTATATACAACTACTGTATGGCCTATTATACACTACGTATATGGGCCATCTATATCACATACTATATGGGCCATTACACCACTCACTATATGGCCTACATTATACGACTACTATATGGGCCATTATTCACTTACTATATGGGCCATTATAACACTGCTATTATGGGCCATTATACACTACTATATGGCACATTATACACTACTATATGGGCCATTACACCACTGCTATTGGGCCATTATACACTACTATATCACCATATACAATACTATATGGGCATTTATACACTATACTATAGGGCCATTATACACTACTATATGCGGCCATTATACACTGCTATATGGCGCCATCTATTATTAACACTACACTATATGGGCCATTATACACTACTATATGGGCCATTAGACACTACTAATGACCAGCAACCAGAATACACTAGACCAATCTAGACACTACTATATGGGCCATATACACTGCTATATGGGCCATTACTACACTACTATAATATGGACACAGCAAACAAAATCACACTAGAACACACACATTATACACTACTATATGGGCCATTATACACTACTATATGGGCCAGCCAACCAAATACACTAGACCGCATTATACACTACTATATGGGCCATTATACACTACTATATGGYCCAGCCAACCAAATACACTAGACTYRATTATACACTACTAGGGTGTATTCAACACCMTAGCAAAACATTGGACAAGTTTYGCTGAGTMCCTCCCTGTTTCGGWGTTYTGAATAAATTCACATGARTTATATGTTTAATGACTAAATMATTTWTACGTTCAAATTAATGTCAAGGCAATAACTAACAGTATTCCAKCCTGTCACTGTATAATGGAGTGAAATGTATTTGAATCATAYGACTAGAATTCTTGCATGATTGTGCATAGGAAAACAGGAACTGTTAACAGACAGCTTGTGACAGACAACTTGTGACTACTGTGAAACTGATAACAGGAAGGAGGTCTCCCCACCCAGGGAGGGGAGAAACTGRTAGGCTTGCAGTAGATTATGTAACATGTTGCAGGATATGATAAGCAATGGATGTGTAGGAGAAGACTTGTAAATAGTATTGATASGGTTAGGAGAAGAGGAGGGSCATTGATGACCAAATGTGAGSTATATWACCAAATGTGCATTGTATGATTTTCAGAACGTTCTCTGAATAAACTTTTTACCTATTGCAGACTGGGACTTTGTCGAATTCTTCATTAACCAGGGATTTACAACCCCTGGGAATTATTCAAAGCTTAAGTGAGAGTTGAGTTCACAACATTGGGATAAAGAATTCTCGTGACAACTTGGTCCTTCGAGCCGGATCTCAATACCTGCCTCTGTCGTCCCAAGGAACTGCTGAAAACCGTGCACAGGCGGATCCAGGATCCGTAAGACAAAGACCTTGACCTCTGAATTTAGGGTTTATTTCAGGCCAGTGGTGAACTGGTACACGACAGAGGTGGTGACGAGATCCAACCTACATTGAATTCTCAGCTGCAAGAATAAGGTCAGTAGTCTTTATTCCCTGGATTTTGGGGGTAGGATCTAAACTTGCATTAGACGTATACATTGTTATAAATCTTATGTAGGTAAGGTGATAATCACTAAAGTCCAGGAGGATTCATATTCAGCATACCTTTTTTTTTATATATATATCTTTATTTTTTATAGAGGAGACAGAAGAAACCATCGATCCTAGTTGTGAAGTGTTTGAATTGGTAACCATTGATTTAGCATTGCAACATGAACAGACACCATATTTAACATTAACAGTAATGGGAAAGAAAATAAAATTCCTTTGTGATACCGGAGCCTGCCGTACAGCAATCTGTGCAGCGGATAAACCAGAGGGAATTAATGGGGAGAAAATCGTAGAATCATTAAATCTACTAGTTGTCTGCCGCTGCAGTGACCTTGTGTGTCGCTATACCTATTTTACTTTTACTCTTACTTCCGTGTATAAAAACATTATTGGGGGCGGTTCAGCAAGACGCAACATTTTTGAACAGATATAAAAAACACTATGTAGGACAAACATGCCTCGGATATTTAGAAGAAGGAATCACATCTATTCATGACATTTCTATCGGCAACATTCGACAGCGTTTGGCTCCTGAAAGTGGTTTGTTGTCGTAACCACCAGCAGGAACGCTGTCTCATACTTTCCATGGGGGTATTCAATCGTGCAGATCGTAGCAAAACGTTTTGCAACAAAAACGAGTGTTTCTCACTGGACAAGTTCAGGTTAGTCCCTCCCTGTTTCGGACGGTTTCTGTTCGTTTGGTTCCTAATGAATACACCTCAGAGCAACGTTCAAACGTTGTCGAATGTTACCGCATAGATTACAGATAAGAGCCGAACTGAATCCCCTATTCTAAATGTCAGAGAGGTATGTTTGTTCATAACATGAACGTTCAAGTTGGTTCTGCTCAGAGAACATGCCCCAGTCAGTTATGTCCCGGCAATGACTATCATTTCATTCATGCTTATGAATGAAGCCGTCGGTCGGTCTATAAAAGCTACAGGAGTTATAATCTTAATGACGTGTAAACTATGATGCAGAACTTTTCTCTGGAGTTTCCAGGCTGCTTGCTGAATGAATGACTCCAGCAGTGAGCAGTCAGTGGTCTGTTGCAGTCTGATCTGATGCTTAACTTAGAAGCTTCAGCAGTTTAACATCCAGTCTGTTCTAGAAGGACCCTTCATGCACTATTATAACATGTTCTATTTATAAAGTCTGAATGATCAGTTTTAGCTGAATACAGTCTAAATATTAAAGTGTCTTTGAACGGGGTTTGGTAGTAAAGTGCAGGATCACCGGTTTGTGTCAAGAACTGCAACGCTGCTGGTTTTGCAAGAACTGCAACGCTGCGGCGTCCTATACAGAGCTATACTGTGCACAGATGATGTCTTTATGAATTATTATCATTCAAGAATCGTTCATAGCTACCATGTAGTCTGATAGCTACCATATAGTATTAAGTCCTAGTTACAATATAGTCTTATAGTCCTAGTTACCATATGTATTTGTCTAGTTACCATATAGTCTACCCTACATTAGTCTTACAGTCTACGCTACATGGTCGTATAGTCCTACCTACCATATAGTCTTATTGTGACTAGTCTAGCTACCATATAGTCTTATTGTCATAGCTACCATATAGTCTTATAGTCCTAGCTACCATAATAGTCTATTGTATTAGCTACCATATAGTCTTAATAGTCCTAGCTACCATATAGTCTTATAGTCTAGCTACCATATAGTCTTATAGTCCTAGCTACCATATAGTCTTATAGTCCTAGCTACCATATAGTCTTATAGTCTAGCTACCATATAACGCTCTTATAGTCCTAGCTACCATATAGTCTTATAGTCCTAGCTACATAATAGTCTTATAGTCCCTAGCTACCATATAGTCTTATAGTCCTAGCTCCATATAGTCTTATAGTCTCTCTACCATATAGTCTTATAGTCCTAGCTTACCATATAGTTTTATAGTCTCTCTACCATATATCTTATAGTCCTAGCTACCATATAGTCTTATAGTCCTAGCTACCATATTAGTCTTTAGTCCTAGCTACCATAGTCTATAGTCCATAATATGTCTTATAGTCCTAGCTACCATAATAGTCTTATAGTCCTAGCTACCATATAGTCTTATAGTCCCTACGCTACCATATAGTCTTATAGTCCTAGCTACCATATAGTCTTAAGTCCCAGCTACCATATAGTCTTATAGTCCTAGCTACCATATGTCTTTAAGTCCAGCTACCATTAGTCTATAGTCCTAGCTACCATATAGTCTTATAGTCCTAGTACCATATAGTCTAGTCCCAGCTACCTATAGTCTTATAGTCCTTTACATATACTTAGTCCAGCTACATATAGTCTTAAGTCCCAGCTACCATATAGTCTTAGTCTCTACCATATAGTCTTATAGTCCTAGCTACCATATAGTCTTATAGTCCTAGCTACCATTATCTTATAGTCTAGCTACATAGTCTTCCTAGCTACCATATACTTATAGTCTAGTTACATATACTTATAGTCTACACCTATAGTCCTTAATCCTAGGCTCCATAGCACAGGAAGAAAGGGTGGTGAGGGTGCTGCAGCGATACGCTATCCCATCTGTTTGTGCCTAGTGAGACTTCTCATTTTTCAACAGGACAATGACCCAACACACTTCCAGCCTGTGTAAGGGCTATTTTTCCAAGAAGGAGAGTGATGGAGTGCTGCATCAGATGAACCTGGCCTCCACAATCACCCGATCTAACCCAATTGAGATGGTTTGGGATAGTTTGACCGCAGAGTGAAGGAAAAGCAGCCAACAAGTGATCAGCATATGTGGGAACTCCTTCAAGACTTTTGGAAAAGCATTCCAGGTGAAGCTGGTTTGGAGAATGTCAAGAGTGTGCAAAGCTGTATTCAAGGCAAGGGTGACTATTTCAAGAATCTATAACTTTTGACCAGTAGTGTGCATTTGTAAATATGAAATTTGGCCAAAAGAATAATGAAATGAATTGCTAAAATTGTTTCAACTTGTTTCTATCCTAAGTAAGATCCAAGGAGCACATCTCTCCATTATAGTGTAAGATCTTCATAAATGTGTTCCATTATAAACCTACTGATGTCTTGTATCAGATTCCTCACATGAACACAATCCCCAAAAAGATGCAACACTGTTTCTGGGTGGTCATTACAAAAGGTACAATTTGAAATTATGATGTTTTTTCAGTTCTTCATATCGTGCTTGGCAGGATAATATTTATGAATAATTGAAGAAGAAACGTCCTTAATTGTGTTAATAAGTAGGTATGTGTGTGGCAACATCCAAACATTTTCCCAACAGATATTATCAATAAAACCATTCCAATGTATGTAAGGAATAGATACAACATTGAAACAAGGTTCCTATTGCTCTAATGGTGTTGAATGGCCATCTAAAACTAGTACACAATCTTTAGGTGTTACAGGGATCTTGTAACGTGATAGGAATTCCTTATAATGGAGTAAAATACCCTTCCATTCATTCAATCTTCTATTCATTCTTATTTCTATGTTTACCACTATATTAGGACGCTGCGCATGCGCGCATTGGCGTCCTTGGTGGCTACAATGTGAAGCCTGGAAAATAACTGGCAGAATTATGTAGGCGGGTAGGCTACTTGTTTCCTAAAATCCTGTTATTGAATATCGATAATCCGTAACTCCTTGTCCGTCGGTCAGGGTTCTATTATATGTGGATATCTGTAGACCTATAGAAACCGTCTGAACCGAACGTTTCTCCAAACCGGCACCTTGGCTGTGGTAGACAGCGCACAAGACACGCTTCCTCGTAGCCTAATACAGCCAAGTTATAGGTGCCGGTTTGGAGAAAAGTTCGGTTCAGGCGGTTTCTATAAAGTATTTTCTAAAGATATCCACACACAATCCGGTCCAACGGACAAGGGATTATAGACACATATGCCTTCAGTTACAGGGTTTTCGGAAACAAGTAGGCTACCCCACTAAAGAATTCACCTGTTATTTTCCGGGCTTCGCATTGTAGCCACCTAATGTAGGACGCCCATGCGCAGCATCCAATATAGGGCTATACTGGGCACAGATGAGGTCTTTATAAGTTATATTCTTCATGAATCGTTAAATTAAATGGCCATTGAACAGTTATATTGCAGATTGTTACTTACCTTATCGTTTAATCGTCTTTCTCTCTCCGCAGCCTGAGTGGAGAATAGCAGGGTTCATCCTCATGTTATGTGGATCACTGGATGATAGTAATACAACCTGAAAGGATATTAGGACACAAATCAAACTAGACTGTAAATGTGTTGTCATCTCCTATAGACAACTAAATCTACAAGTTGCCTGCTGCTACAGTGACCTTGTGTGTCGCTATACCTATTTTACTTTCACTTATACTTCCGTGTATAGAAACATTATTGGGGCGGTTACGCAAGACGCAACGTTTTAGAACGTTCAGATATAAAGTCCACTATGTAGGACAAACACGTCTCGGACATTTATAATAAGAAATCACGTTAGCTCTATTATTGTGATTTTAATGGCAACATTCGACTATTTTTGGCTACTGAAAATAGTTGTGTTGTAGTAGTCACCATCAGGAACGCTGTCTCATACTTTCCAGGGGTGTATTCAATCGTGCAGATCGTAGCAAAACGTTTTGCAACAAAAACAAGTGTTTCTCA
>NC_036845.1:11766365-11771943 GCF_002910315.2 Salvelinus sp. IW2-2015
ATGGCAAGTCATCAGGTTAGTCCCTCCTGTTTTTCAGACGGTTTTCTGTTCGTTTGGTTCCTAATGAATACAACCTCAGGGCAACGTTTGTTGCCAAACGTTTGTCGATAGAATTAACACCAGATAAAGAGCACGAACTGAGTCACTATTCCTTAATGTAGAGGGGGCCCATGTGCTGTTTCATAAATCTGAACGTTCCACAAGTTTGGTCTGTTCAAGTGGGACATTCCCGCAGGTAAGTTTTTGTTCCGCGGGCCATGACTTATCATTTCATTCATGCATGATTGAATGAAGCCGGTTCGGGGTCGGTTCCTAATTAAAAGCTTACAGGAGTTTCATTAATCCTAATGACGTTGTTAACTATTGATGCCAGATCTTCTCTGGAGTTTTCCAGGGCTCTGCTTGCTGAAAATGATGAACTACAGCAGTGAGGTCAGTCCAGTGGTCTGTTGCAGTCTGACGTTGATGTTTAAACTTAGAAGCCTTCAAGCCAGTTACGATCCTCAGTCCCCCTGTTTTAGAATGGACCTTTCATGTACTATTATACACGTTTCTAGTCATATAAAGTTCCCTGATGATCAGTTTTAGGAAACATTATAACTACTGACGTCTTGTATACAGATTCCTCACATGACCAAATCCCAAAAAGATGCAACACTGTTTTCTGGGTGGTCATCACAAAAGGTACAACTTGAAATGAGGTGTTTTTTTTCACTTCTTCATATGTGGTTGGTAGGATAATATTTATGAAATTGAAAGAAAAAACGTCCTTAATTGTGTTAATAAGTAGGTATGTGTGAGGCAACATCCAAACTTTTTCCCAACAGATATTATCAATAAAACCATTCCAATGTATGTAAGGAATAGATACAACATTGAAACAAGGTTCCTATTGCTCTAATGTTGTTGAATGGCCTAAATACTATCTGATGATCAACGGGTACGTAGATCTAGATCATAATGTCTATAATAACATTGAATGCTTAGCTAGTACTTGTGTAGGGATCTTGTAACGTTGATAGAATTCCTTATAATGGAGTAAAATACCTTCATTCATTCAATCTTCTATTCATTCTTATTTCTATGTTTACCACTATATAGGACGCTGCGCGTGCGCGCTTGGCGTCCTTGGTGGCTACAATGTGAAGCCTGGAAAATAACTGCGAGAATTTGTAGGCGGGTAGGCTACTTGTTTCCTAAAATCCTGTTATGAATATCGATAATCCGTAACTCCTTGTCCGTCGGTCAGGTTTTCTATATGTGTGGATATCTGTAGACCCATAGAAACCGTCTGAACGCGAACTTTTCTCCAACGGCACCTTGGCTGTGGTAGACAGCGCGCAAACGCGCTTCTCGTAGCTAATACAGCCGGTTAGTAGGTGCCGGTTTGGAGAAAAGTTCGGTTCAGACGTTTCTAAAAGTATTTTCTAAATACACACAATCCGTCCGACGACAATTTCAACAAGCTTCAGACAAGTTTTCGGAACATAGCTCCCCCTAAAGAATTCACTGTTTTTTCGCGCATTGTAGTTTCCATGCGCTCAATATAGGGCTATACTGGGCACAGTGAGGTCTTTATTAATTCTTGAAAAATGAAATTGCCATTGAACAGTTATATTGCAGTTGTTGCCTACCTTATCGTTTAATCGTCTTTCTCTCTCCGCAGCCTGAGTGGAGAATAGCAGGGTTCATCCTATCATTATGTGGATACATGGATGATAGTAATACAACTGAAAGGATATTAGGAACAACATCAAACAAGACTGTAAATGTGTTGTCATTTCCATAGACAACTACAATCTACTAGTGTGCTGCTTTACAGTGACCTTGTGTGTCGCTATACCTATTTTACTTTCACTTATACTTCCGTGTATAAAAGTATTTATTGGGGCGGTTCAGCAAGAGCAACGTTTTTGAACAGATATAAAATAACATATGTAGGACAAACACGTCTCGGACATTTATAATAAGAAATCACGTTAGCTCTATTATTGTCATTTTAATGGCAACATTCGACTTTTTGGCTACTGAAAATAGTTTTGTTGTAGTCGTCACCAGCAGGAACGCTGTCTCATACTTTCCAGGGGTGTATTCAATAGTGCAGATCGTAGCAAAACGTTTTGCAACAAAACGAGCGTTTTCTCACTGGACAACTTCAGGTTAGTCCTCCTGTTTCTGACGGTTGTTTCCGTTTGGTCTGATGAATACACTCAGGCAACGTTCAGTCACCAAACGTTGTCGAATGTTTCAGAATACCACATATAGAGCCGACCTGAATTCATGCATTATGAAATGAAGCCGGTCGGTCGTCTATTAAAAGCTAAGAAGGATATAATGACGTGTAAAACTATGATGCGGAACTTGTCTCTGGAGTTTCCAGGCTGCTTGCTGAATGAATGAACTACAGCAGTGAGCAGTCAGTGGTCTGTTGCAGTCTGAGTCTGATGCTTTACTTAGAAGCTTCAGCAGTTTAACATCCAGTCTGTTCTAGAAGGACACTTCATGCTATATATTAACAGGTTCTAGTAATATCGAAAGTAATACAGTTCTCCTCTTTTCTGCAGTTAGCTTCCCTACACTATCAGGTTATGACATGGTTATTACACTATCCAGGCTTACAATGGTTATTTACACTATCAGGCTACGACATTTGGTTATTAAACATATAAGGTTTACGACATGGGTTTTACACTATGCTACAATGGTTTATCACTAATCAGGTTACGACATGGTTATAACACTGGTCAGGGTTCTATCATATGTGGATATCTGTAGACCTATAGAAACCGTCTGAACCGAACTTTTCTCCAAACCGGCACCGTGGCTGTGATAGACAGCGCACAAGACGCCCTTCCTCGTAGCCTAATACAGCCAAGTTATAGGTGCCGGTTTGGAGAAAAGTTCGGTTCAGACGGTTTCTATAAAGTATTTTCTAAACATATCCACACACAATCCGGTCCGACGGACAAGGGATTATAAACACATATGCCTTCAGTTACAGGGTTTTCGGAAACAAGTAGGCTACCCCCCCTACAGAATTCACCTGTTATTTTCCGGGCGCCGCATTGTAGCCACCTAATGTAGGACGCCCATGCGCAGCGTCCAATATAGGGCTATACTGGGCACAGGTGAGGTCTTTATAAATTGAAATAGCCATTGAACAGTAATATTACAGATTGTTGCCTACCTTATCGTTAGTTCGTATTTCTCTCTCCGCCTGAGTGGAGAAAAGCAGGATTCATCCTAATATTATGTGGATCACTGGATGATAGTAATACAACCTGAAAGGATATTAGGAGACAAATCAAACTAGACTGTAAATGTGTTGTCATTTCCTATAGACAATTAAATCTACTAGTTGTCTGCTTCTACAGTGACCTTGTGTGTCGCTATACCTATTTTACTTTCACTTATACTTCCGTGTATAAAAGTATTATTGGGGGCGGTTCAGCAAGATGCAACGTTTTTGAACAGATATAAAAAACACTATGTAGGACAAACACGTCTCGGACATTTATAATAAGAAATCACGTTAGCTCTATTATTGTCATTTTAATGGCAACATTCGACTTTTTGGCTACTGAAAATAGTTTTGTTGTAGTAGTCACCAGCAGGAACGCTGTCTCATACTTTCCAGGGGTGTAGTCAATCGTGCAGATCGTAGCAAAACGTTTTGCAACAACAACGAGCGTTTCTCACTGGACAAGCTCAGGTTAGTCCCTCCCTGTTTCTGACGGTTTGTTTCCGTTTGGTTCCTGATGAATACACCTCAGGGCAACGTTCAGTCACCAAACGTTGTCGAATGTTTCAGAATACCACATATAGAGCCGACCTGATTCATGCATTATGAATGAAGCCGGTCGGTCGGTCTATTAAAAGCTATAGAAGGTATAATGACGTGTAAACTATGATGCGGAACTTGTCTCTGGAGTTTCCAGGCTGCTTGCTGAATGAATGAACTACAGCAGTGAGCAGTCAGTGGTCTGTTGCAGTCTGAGTCTGATGCTTTGACTTAGAAGCTTCAGCAGTTTAACATCCAGTCTGTTCTAGAAGGACACTTCATGCACTATTATAACAGGTTCTAGTATGAATACAGTCTCTCTTTATTGCAGTTAGCCTACCCTACACTATCAGGTTATGACATGGTTATTACACTATCAGGCTACTACATGGTTATTACACTATCAGGCTACGACATGGTTATTACACTATCAGGTTACGACATGGTTATTACACTATCATGCTACTAAATGGTTATTACACTATCAGGTTACGACATGGTTATTACACTATCAGGCAGAGTCACGTGTGAGGCTATATAAAACGGGGGCACCGCGTCAAAAGTCAGTGTGAGGGCTATATACAAGGGACCGGTACCGAGTCTGTGTGGAGGCTATATACACGGGCCCGCATGCAAAGGTAAAGTCAGTGTAGACTATGAGCAAGCAGGGAGGAGTCACTACAGCGTTACATGAGTCAAGTGTGGAGGCTAATGACATAGGAAGAGACACCGAGACGTTACACGATGAGAGTCAATGTAGAGGCTTTTGTACTTTATAACCATGAGTGGGAAGGTCACACCCGAACAGAGATAGTCAGTGTAGAGGGTACAGGCTAAGCTGGAGGTATGATATAAGGCCCCTGCTCAGCGGTAAATAACATCATGTCGGATAGAACTGTCGTGAAAATATAACCTCTGCTCGAGTAGCCTGGAGATCGTAAATAACACCATGCACTGATAGCCGTAAGTGTAATTTAACATGGTCGTAACTCTGATAGCTGATAGAACCATGTCCGTAGCCTGATAGTGTTAATAACTCGTCGTAGCCTGATAGTGTAATACCATGGCATCTGATAGTGTAATAAACCATGTCGTAACCGATAGTGTAATAACCATGTCGTAGCCTGATAGTGTAATAACCATGTCGTAGACCTGATAGTAAGTAAATACCATGTCCGTAACCTGATAGTGTAATAACCATGTTCAGAGTACCAATGATATGTAATAACCATGCCGTAAGCCTGATAGTGTAATAACCATGTCAGTAGCCTGATAGTGTAATAACAATGTAGTAGCCTGATAGTGTAATAACGCATGTCATAACCTGATACGTTAGGGTAGGCTAATCTAGCAATAAAGAGAGACTGCTATCATACTACAGAACCTGTTTATAATTAGTGCATGAAGTGTCCTTCTAGAACAGACTGGATGTTAAAACTGCTGAAGCTTCTAAGTAAGCATCAGACTCAGACTGCAAACAGACCACTGACTGCTCACTGCTGTAGGTTCATTCATTCGCAAGCAGCCTGGGAAACTCACAGAGACAAGTTCGCATCATAGTTTACACGTCAATTATACCTTCTATAGTTTAATAGACCGACCGACCGCTTCATTCATAATGCAAATGAATCAGGTCGGCTCTAATATGTGGTATTCTGAAACATTCGAACAAATTGTTTGGTGACTGAGAACGACTAGTGCCCTAGGAGCTGGTATTCATGCAGGACGCAAATCGAAACAGAACCGAGATAGAAAGAGGGCCAGAGCAAGGCAGCTAGAACTTGGCCTGTAGACTTT
>NC_036845.1:11772086-11791511 GCF_002910315.2 Salvelinus sp. IW2-2015
TTATATGTAATAACATGTCGTAACCTGATTGTAACCATGTCTAACCTAAAAACCCATTCTACCTATTGGTAATAACCATTCGAACCTATAGGGCGTAATAACCATTCTAACCTGATGTTAATAACCAATTCGTACCTAAGTGTAAAACCCATTATAAAACCCTGATGTTAAACCATTCGTAGCCTGATAGTGTAATAACCATGTCGTAACCTTAGTTAATAACCATGTCTACCTGAGAATAACATCTAACCTATGAATAACCATTGTCGAACCTGAAGTAAAACCTGCTAACCTCATGTGAAAAACCAGTCGTTAACCTGATAGTGAATAACCATTCGTAACCTGATAGTGTAATAACATTCTAACCGATAGTGAAAACCCATGCCGTAGCCTGATAGTGAATAACCATCGTAGCCTGATATGCTGTAATAACCATGTCTGCTAGCTCCATTGTCTGATAGTGTAATAACCATGTCCGTAACTCTGATAGGGTAATAACCACTCTAACCTGAATAGGTAATACCAGTCTGTAGCCTGATAAGTATAATCTAACCGTATGTATCATGCGTCCTGATATGAATACATCAGCCGATGTGAAATACACGCTGATAGTGTAATAACCATGTCGTAACCTGATAGTGTAATAACCAAGTCTAGCCTTGATAGTGTATAACCATTGGTTCATAGACCGTGATAGGGTAATCTAACCATGTTCTAACTGATAGTGTAATAACCATGTCGTAACCTGATAGTGTAATAACCATGTCGTACCTGATAGTGTAATAACCATGTCAACCTGGATAGTGTAATAACCATGTCGTAACCTGATAGTGTAATAACCATGTCGTAGCCTGATAGTGTAATAACCATGTCGTAGCCTGATAGTGAATAACCATGTCGTAACCTGATATGTGTAATAACCATGTCGACCTGATAGTGTAATAACCATGTCATAACCTGATAGTGTAATAACCATGTCTAGCCTGATAGGTATAACCATGTCGTGCCTGATATGTAAACCATGTCGTAACCTGATAGTGTAATAACCATGTCGTAGCCTGATAGTGTAATAACCATCGTCGTAGCCTGATAGTGAATAACCCATGTCGTAGCCTGATAGTTAAAACAGTCGTAGCTGATATGAGTGTAATAACATGTCGTACTGATAGTGTAATAACCCATGTCGTACCTGATAGTTGTAATAACCCATTCCGTAGCCTGATAGTGTAATAACCATGTCGTAACCTGATAGTGTAATAACATGTCGTAACCTGATAGGTAATAAACCATGCGTAACCTGATAGTTAATAACCAGTGTAACCTGATAGTGTAAAACCATGTCGTAACGTGATGGTAAATAACCTGTCCTATCCTGATAGTGAGTAATAACAGCTGATCTAGCCTGATACGTTGTATAACCATGTCGTAAGCCTGATAGTTAATAACCACGTACGTTAACGCTGAAGTTAATGTAATAACCATGTCGTAACTGAAGTGTAATAACCATGTCTAGCCTGGTAGTTAATAACCATGTCCGTAAACCGGTAGTTGTAATAAAACCATGTCCTAGCCGAGGTAAAACCATGTCGTAACCTGAAAGTGTAGTAACCATGTCGAACATGATAGTGTAATAACCATGTCGTAGCCTGATAGTTAATAAACCATGGCGTAGCCTGATAGTTAATAACCAGTCTATACCTGATAGTTTTATAACCATGTCGTAACCTGAAGTGTAATAATCCATTCAGATAGCCTGATAGTTAATAACCATGTCTAGCCTGACTGTAATAACCATGTTGTAGCCTATAGTTAATAAACCATTCGTAGCCTGATAGGTAATAACCATGTCGATAACCTAAGGTGTAATAACCATGTCGTAACTGGTAGTTGTTAAACCATTCGAGCCTTTATTGTAATAACCATGCAGTTACCTGAATAGTGATAATAACCAGTCCGTAGCCTGATAGTGTAATAACCATCGAAACCTGATAGAAAACCATGTCTAGCCTGTGTAATAACATGTCATAACCTATAGTGAATACCATTGCATACCTATAATGAAATAGCACTATAGCCTGATAGTAGTAATACCAGCGTGCCTGATATGTAAACCATGTCGTATCTGGTAGTGATATAACATGTTCGAACCTGATAGTGGTAATAACCAGGCCTAGCCTATAGTAAATAACCATGTCTAGCCTTATACCCTATTATAACCATGTCTACCTTATAGTGTAAATAACCATGTCGGCCTCTACTGTAATAACCATGTCTTTAGCTGATAGTGTAATACATTCGTAGCCTGATAGTAATAACTATGTCGTAACTGATGGAATAACCCATGTCGAACCTGTAGTTAAACCCATGCGAACCATAGTGTAATAACCATTCGTAACCTATATGATAAATACTGGTCTAACCTGATAGTTAACCATTCGTGCCATATAAATAATCCATTCGATGCTGATAGTGTAATAACCATCGTAGCCTGTATGTAATAACCATTCTAACCTATAGGTAATAACCATTCGTAACCTATAGTGTTAATAACCATGTCGAACTGATAGTTAATACAGTCTATAGCTGATAGTGTATAAACCATTCTAGCATAGGTGTACCATGTCTAAAACTGATATGTAATAAACCATTCGTAGCTGTGTATAACCATGTCTTAGCCAGATAGTTAAAACATGTCGTACCTGATAGTGTAATAAACCATGTCTAACTATAGTGTAATACCATGTCGTAGCCTATAGTGTAATAACATCTTAGCCTATAGTGTAGATAACCAGGTAATTAACCATGCTAGAGCGATCTGATAATAACCATTCGTAGCCTTATAAGTGTAATAACGTGTCTAACCTGGTATTAATTACCAGTGTCTACCTGATAGTAAAACCAACTTATGGCCTGATTAGTTAAATAACCAAGTCTTAGCCTATATGTAATAGACCATGTCGTACCTGATCGCTTAAAACCGTGCGTAGCCTGATAGTGTATACCTTCAACCTTATGGTAATAACCACATCGTAGCCTAGTGGTTAAACCATGTCAGAGCCGTTAGTGAAACACTCTAACCGAGTAAGGTGTTAATAACCATGTTTCGTACCTAGAGGGGAAAACAGTGTCGAAGCCCGATAGTGGAAAACCAGTCGTGCCTGGGAGTGTTTAAGACATGCAAACCCGATACGAAAACCCCAGAGCAGTAAGGGTAAAACCATGGCGAACTAAAGACCCGTAGCTATGAATAACCATGTGACGGAATGAAGGTGAAGAACAAGTCCGGAACGAGAGGGCAAGAAGAAGAGAATAACACATGTCGTAACCTGATAGTGTGAATAACCATGTCGTAACCGATAGTGTGAAATAACCATTCATAGCCTGATGTTAATAAACCATGTCTGTAGCCTGTAGTGTAATAACCATGTCGTAGACGCTGATAGTGTAATAACCATGTCGTAGCTGATAGTGTAATAACCATGTCGTAACCTGATAGTGTAATAACCATGTCGTAGCCGATAGGACCTGATAGTGTAATAACCATGTCGTAACCTGATAGTGTAATAACCATGTCGTAACCTGATAGTGTAATAACCATGTCGTAAGCCTAGATGGTAATAACCATGTCGTAGCCTGATGAGTTAATAACCATGTCGTAACCTGATAGTGTAATAACCATGTCGTAGCCTGATAGTGTTAATAACCATTAGTCAACCTGATAGGGTAAAACCAGTCTTGCCTGATAGGTAATAACCAATGTCGTAAACCTGATAGTTGAATAACCCATGTCATAAACCTGATAGTGTAATAACCATGTCGTAACACTGATAGTGCTAAATACCAGGTAGCTAGACTGTTCATGTCGTCTATATGAAAACCAGTCGACTATTGCGTATAACCAGTCGACTATGTGTAATAACCATGTCGTAGCCTGATATGTGACGTAACCTGAGTGTTAACAGTATAACTGATAGTGTAATAAACATGGTACCTGTTAGTTAACCGTCGAGTGAAGTGTAAGTTTATTCCATGGATGATAACCTGTCGCCTGATTGTAATAACCATGTCTTAGCGCTGATAGATGTATAAGCCTGTAGACTGATAGATTTTGGTAATAACATGTCTGAACTGTGATAGTTTAACTACCATCTCGTTAACCTGTAGTGTAATAACCTCGTAGCCTATTGTGTAATAACCATGGTCCATGGTCCCGTGGGCTCAGTTGGTAGAGAAGCCATGGCGCGCTTGCAAACCCCAGGCTGTGGTTTCATTCCCCACGGGGGGGACCAGCATAGAATATTTGTATGAACTTTCCCAATTTGTAAGTCGCTCTGGATAAGACGTCTGCTAAATGACTTAAATGTATTAATGTAAATGTTGAGCCTGATAGTGTAATAACATGTGCGTAACCTGGTTAGTGTAAATAACCATGTCGTAGCCTAGGTAGTGTAATAACCAGTGTCGTAGCCTGATAGTTAATAACATGTCGCTAACTATGAATGTGTAATTAACCATGTTTGTGCGTAGCCTGGTAGCGTAATAAACCATTCGTAGTCCTGGTAGCCACGTAATAACCATGTCGTATACGTACCGGTACCCCCTGTATATAGCCTCCACACTGACTCTGTAGCGGTACCCCCTGTATATAGCCTCCACACAGACTCGGTACCCCCTGTATATAGCCTCGTTGTTGTTATCGTTTTACTTTTTATTGTTACTTTTTAATTTTAGCCTACTTGGTAAATATTTTCTTCTTCTTGAACTGCACTGTTGGTTAAGGGCTTGTAAGTAAGCATTTCACCGTAAAGTCTACACTTGTTGTATTCGGCGCATGTGACTAATAAAGTTTGAATTATTTGAATATGTAATTTAACTGCCATTTATCGGTAAAGACAACAAGTTAGAGCTTCTAAGTTTCCAATAAATGGAACGTTCCAAATGGAGATTCTGTTGATGTCATTGACCTAATATGGTGCTTCCTGGTAAATGGGCGGGTTCGGCTTTCCCGAGATCGGCCTGTCAGAGGGAGATGTCTTCAACTAACAACTTTTACATCGTCATGAAAAGATACACACTTGGGGTGGGATCGTGTTCATAACAGCAATAACTTGAAAGTGATTATTTAGGATTTACTAGTAATGATTTCAACCTTTKGAGAAAACACAGTGACAAACACCAAGCATGTGTCTCATGGTACATTTATGAAAAACACAAAAACAAAATATTCATAAATGATTTACACAGTCAAAAAATGTAAACATTTGGGAGGTTTTTCTGTTTTGATATCAGAAAAGAAAGACTTAAAATGTTGTTGTTTTGTTTTATTTAGAAATAGACCAACACATTTAACAATTGTGTAACGGCTTTTGTTGGTGGAAGGAGAGGAGGACCAATGCGCAGCGTGGTAAGTGTCCATTTTGTTTAATACGAATAATGAACACTGAACAAAAACAATAAAACGACAAACGAACACTCCTGTACGGTGAAACAAAACACAGAACAGAAAATACAATCACCCACAAAACCCAATGAAAAATATGCTACCTAAATATGGCTCCCAATCAGAGACAACGACTYACACCTGCCTCTGATTGAGAACCATACTAGGCCCAACACATAGAAATATAACGACTAGAACAAAACATAGAAAAACAACATAGAATGCCCACCCCAACTCACACCCTGACCAACTAAAATAAAGACATAACAAAGGAACTAAGGTCAGAACGTGACAAATTGTCAGATGTGAAATAGTGTTTCTAGCCTGAGCTAATTTCCAACACCTGTCCCTAGATGGTTGTTATGGAAACAAAAGGAAAGAAATACATCATCAACTGATAATCAAATCAAACTTTATTAGTCACATGAATACAGGTGTAGAACCATACAGTGAAATGCTGAACACAACAGGTGTAGAACTTACAAGCACTTAACCAACAATGCAGTTTTAAGAAAACACCCCAATAAAATATCACCATAAAAGTAAGAGATAAGAATAACAAATAATTAAAGAGCAGCAGTAATTAACAATAGCGAGGCTATATACAGGGGGTACCGGTACAGAGTCAATGTGCGGTTAGTTGAGGTAATTGAGGTTTTCAATCTCACACTTTGGGCTGGATGTTTCAATATGTAGCATATTCACTGTCTTACATCAAAAAGCCACAAAAATCCCAAGTTGAAAGCGGCTTTTCTTGAAGCTGTGCCACGCCATTTTCCCTCCATTTCCCTCCACATGGGCAATTAGAGTTCTATCTAATGAGCTTCAGCCCCTCGTATTTGAGTGACAGCTAGCAAGAAGCCAGCCCAGGGTTATCCAATGAGGTTGCAGGGAGGGCCACAGCAGAGAGAGAGAGCAATCACGTGGTGCACATATGTGATGTAGTACAACATTTTCGGGGACCACTTTTGGCTTGTGAGTGTTACTATCAGCACTACTGGCTAAAAAAGTGGACACAAAAGTAGCAGAGAACCTCTTTAATGAGTCTGATTGAAACATTGATCGACTGTTTTCAGCTGTTAACAACCAGGTTCTGTTGATAACAGCAGATTAACAATGAATTGGTACTGTTCCAGCTGTAACAACCGGTTCTGTTGATAACACAGCAGATTTAAACATGATTGGACTGTTTCCGCTGTAACAACCGGTTCTGTTGATAACACAGCAGTTATTAAACATGATTCGGACTGTTCCAGCTGTAACAACCGTTCTGTTTGATACAAGCACAGATTAACATGATTGGGACTGTTTCCAGCTGTAACAACCGGTTCTGTTGATAACACGAGCAGATTAACACATGATCGGACTGTTCAGCTGTAACACCGGTTCTGTTGATAACACAGCAGATTAAAACATGATTCAGGACTGTTCCTGCGCTGTAAACAAACCGGTTCGTGTTGATAACACAGGCAAATCTAAAACATGAATCGGACCTGGTTTATACCAGTGTAACACACGGTTCTGTTGATAAAAACAAGCACCAAGGAATCTAACATGATTGGGACTGTTTCCCAGCTGTAACACCGGTTCTGTTGAATAAACACAGCAGATTAAACATCGATCGGACTGGTTTCGCAGTGTAACAACGGTTCTGTTGATAAACACAGCAGAATTAAACATGATCGGACTGTATCCAGCTGTAACAAACCGTTCTGGTTGATTTAATCCGCGTCCCTGGATCCAGCCTTCTCTTCCTGGACTAAGACTGATGTTGTTTCACCAGATGTTAAACCTCTTGTCTGTCAGGAAGGGTCCTTCTGTCCTGGATTCAGCCTTCTTTCCTGGACTAAGACCTGATGTGTTTCACCAGATGTCAAACCTCTTGTCTGTCAGGAAGGGTCTCTGTCCGGATTCAGCCTTCTCTTCCTGGACTAAGACCTGATGTTGTTTCACCAGATGTTAAACTCTTGTCTGTCAGAAGGGTCTTCTGTCTGGATTCAGCTTCTCTTCCTGGACTAAGACCTGATGTTGTTTCACCAGATGTTAAACCTCTTGTCTGTCAGGAAGGGTCTTCTGTCCTGGATTCAGCCTTCTCTTCCTGGACTAAGACCTGATGTTGTTTCACCAGATGTAACCTCTTGTCTGTCAGGAAGGTCTTCTGTCCTGGATTCAGCCTTTCTCTTCCTGGACTAAGACCTGATGTTGTTTCACCAGAACTACTGTGACCAGAGCCCTATTCCCCTATATAGTGCTACTAGTGCCAGAGCCCATTCCCTATTATAGTGAACTACTAGTGACCAGAGCCCTATTCCTATATAGTGAAACTACTAGTGACCAGAGCCCTATTCCCTATATAGTGAACTACTAGTGACCAGAGCCCTATTCCTATATAGTGGAACTACAGTGCAACCAGAGGCCTATTCCCTATATAGTGAACTACTATAAACCAGAGCCCTATTCCTATATAGTGAAACTGACTAGTGATCAGCCCTATTCCCTATATTAGTGTAACTACTAGTGACCAGAGCCCTATTCCCTATATAGTGAACTACTAGTGACCAGAGCCCTATTCCTCATTATGAACTACTAGTGACCAGATGCCTATTCCCTATATAAGTGAACTACTAGTGACCAGAGCCCTATTCCCTATATAGTGAAACTACTAGTGACCAGAGCCCTATTCCTATATAGTGGAACTACTAAGTGACCAGAGCCCTATTCCCTATATAGTGAACTACTAGTGACCAGCAGCCTATTCCCTTATATGTAGTAGAAAATGTACTAGTGACCAGAAGCCCCTAATTCCCTATATAGTGGAAACTATCATAGTGAACTACTAGACAGCCTATTCCTATAGTGAACTACTCTATGTGACCAGAAGCCCTAAATGTCCAAACCCAATTACTCAAACATGACACACGAGCTCAAACCAAACATAAGCAACTAGCTCAACGCAAACATAACTTACATACAGATTTTTCGAATTTTTTCTATATTAAACTCTATGATATAGCAAGAATAGCAATTTAATGTTTTATTTTATTTAATCAACAAGTCACAAGATATATTAATATATATATACATTTCACCAGAAAAAAGCAAGCTTCGATTTTAACATTCCGATCTTTAAATATTTCGTATTGCAACACGTAAAACACACGTACAAATACAAGTTTAAAATGGGAGGAGTTGACAGCAGTAGATTTTTTAACATCTCTATACATTTAAAATGCACCGAAAAAACAGTTTAAAAACCAGATAACCAAATGTCAGGTAATATGCAACCGGTGGATAACGTCCACGGTCTGCTGCAGGTCGCTCTAGGGGGTTGAGTCCCAAACGGAACCCTATTCCCTATGTAGTGCACTACTTTAGACCAGAGCCCTATGGAACCCTATTCCCTATATAGTGCACTACTTTAGACCAGGTCCCATGGGCCCTATGTAGGGAATAGGGTGCCATTAGGGACGCAGAAGGTGGTTAGGATGACTGACGACCTTTAGGGTTGATTTCCTTTTCCTGTGTGATGTCATGGCCATACAGAGGGGTCAGGGGTTAGAGGTTAAATGGCGACCATGGGTTGGCTAGTTGATTGTTGCCTGTCTTGGGAGTTTAGACTGAAGCTTGATATTCCATTAACTGTAAAATACACACAGACAGAGACACAGACACACATACATACAGAGACACAGGAAAAGGAAATGAGATAAACCCAGAAACAGAGCGATGTCCGCCGGTAGAGGTTGTTTTAGACTAGTGGGAGAGGTAGAGTTGACTCTAACCCAGTGTTTCTTTCATCCTGGGCCTGGGAACCCCAAAAGGTGAACATTGTAGTTGTTACCCTAACACTACACACCTGAATCAAATAATCAAAGGCTTGATGAGTTGATTAGTTAAATCAGGTGTGTTAATGCTAAGGTAACAACTACAATGTCCATAGTACCAGGATGAGAAAACAGTACACTAACCATTACAGCAGCATGGTAAACGTGTACATGGCGCCCTCCTGTGGTGGAGATTAGTTATTGCACCACTAGACAACTTTCTGGGAAGGTAGCCTACACTGGACACTACAGACTGGGAAGGTAGCCTACACTGGACACTACAGACTGGGAAGGTAGCCTACACTGGACACTACAGACTGGGAAGGTAGTCTACACTGGACACTACAGAGTGGTGGAAGGTAGTCTACACTGGACACTACAGACTGGTGGAAGGAAGTCTATACTGGACACTACAGACTGGAAAGGTAGTCTACACTGGACACTACAGACTGGGAAGGTAGTCTACACTGGACATTACAGACTGGGAAGGTAGTCTACACCTGGACAACTACAGACTGGGAGGTAGTCTACCACTGGACACTACAGAGTGGTGGAGGTAGTCTACACTGGACACTACAGACTGGGAAGGTAGTCTATACACTGGACACTACAGACTGGAAGTAGTCTACACTGGACACTACAGACTGGGAAGGTAGTCTACACTGGACACTACAGAGTGTGGAAGGTAGTCTACACTGGACACTACAGACTGGGAAGGTAGTCTACACTGGACACTACAGAGTGGTGGAAGGTAGTCTACACTGGACACTACAGACTGGGAAGGTAGTCTACACTGGCACTACAGACTGGGAAGGTAGTCTACACTGGACACTACAGACTGGGAAGGTAGTCTACACTGGACATTACAGACTGGGGAAGGTAGTCTACACTGGACACTACAGACTGGTGGAAGGTAGTCTACACTGGACATTACAGACTGGTGGAGGTAGTCTACACTGGACACTACAGACTGGGAAGGTAGTCACTGGACACTACAGACTGGGAAGGTAGTCTAACTGGACACTACAGACTGGGAAGGTAGTCTACACTGGACACTACAGACTGGGAAGGTAGTCTACACTGGACACTACAGACTGGGAAGGTAGTCTACACTGTACACTACAGACTGGGAAGGTAGTCTACACTGGACACTACAGACTGGGAAGGTAGTCTACACTGGACACTACAGACTGGGAAGGTATGTTACAACTGGACACTACAGACTGGGAAGTAGTCTACATGGACACTACAGACTGGGTAGGTAGTCTACACTGGACACTACAGACTGGAAGGTAGTCTACACTGACTACAGACTGGGAGGTAGTCTACACTGGACACTACAGACTGGGAAGGTAGTCTACACTGGCACTACAGACTGGGAAGGTAGTCTACACTGGACACTACGACTGGGAAGGTAGTCTAACACTGGACACTACAGACTGGGAAGGTATCTACACTGGACACTACAGACTGGAAAAGGTAGTCTAACACTGGACACTACAGAACTGGAAAGGGTAGTCTACACTGGACACTACAGACTGGGAAGGTGGTCTACACTGGAACTACAGACTGGGAAGGTAGTCCTACACTGGAAATACAGACTGGAAAAGGTAGTCTACACTGGACAACTACAGACTGGGAAGGTAGTCTACACTGGACACTACAGACTGGGAAGGTAGTCTACACTTGGACACTACAGAGTGGTGGAAGGTAGTCTACACTGGACACTACAGAGTGGTGGAAGGTAGTCTACACTGGACACTACAGACTGGGAAGGTAGTCTACACTGGACACTACAGAGTGGTGGAAGGTAGTCTACACTGGACACTACAGACTGGTGGAAGTGAATGTTCCAAATCGGTTTATTATAATTAAACTATAACTGATTAATGTATGTTTTCATTGATTAATGTAGTTGTTTCTTACTGGGATGGTACGCTGGGCGAGCCGGAGCGGTGGAAGTGAATGTTCTGCCACTTTCCGTCTCTGCGATGCCAGACGCGGGTTCCTCAGACTGCATGGTGCGAGGCATCCCCCCGCGTCCATGTACTGGCTCAGGCGGATGTAGGCGATGCACGCAGGCGTTCTCCGCTAGACAGACCTTCTCATTAGTTCACCCTTTCCTTGTTTCACGTCAACATCATAAACACATTGTACATAAGTACCAGGGGGTTGGCGTCCATCTTGATTCAATTCAGGAAGTACACTGGAATTCCCTTTCCAATATTCACTTCAATGCTTCAGGAGAATTTGGAATGGGAAATTTGAATCTGGTCTAGTTTCTGACTGGAATTGATATGTACACACAGTGTATATTTGAATCTGGTTTACTTTCTGACTGGAATTGATATGTACACACAGTGTATATTTGAATCTGGTCTACTTTCTGACTGGAATTGATATATACACACAGTGTATATTTGAATACCAACCAGAAACTAGATTAGATAAAACATAACAGCCCAGAAAAATCAACATAATGTTCAGTTGGTAAAGCATGGTGCTTGCAATACCAGGATAGTGGGTTCAAATCCCAGGGCCACCCATATGGAAAATGTATGCACACATTATTGTATGTTGCTTTTGATTAAAGCTAAATAGCATATATTATCATATTATTGTCATAATAATTAGAAATGGCGGGTTTCCTACCTATCAGATGGACGTGAGGGTTGAGGAGGATGGTGTGCACCGGCCTGTTACCTTTAGACAGGGCTGGGAGGAGAGGAGGGAGGGCGACGGAGATGGAGAGAGATACGGGCCTTAGTTAGCTAGTGGGAGTTGTAGTTCTCAGTAACAGACACAAACAGACAGAACTATTCATCAATAGCTAATCAATAACTACAAATCAATATCTGATCAATACATCTACTAATCCATAGCTAATCAATACCTCTACTAATCAATACCTATACTAATGAATAGCTAATCAATACCTCTACTAATCAATAACTACTAATCAATAGCTAATCAATACGAATCAATACCGCTACGAATAAATAGCTAATCAATACATCTACAATCCATAGCTGATCAATACCTCTGATAATCAATAGCTGATCAATACCACTACTAATCAATAGCTGATCAATACCTCTACTAATCAATAGCTGATCAATACCCCTACTAATCAATAGCTGATAACATATCAGCTAACCATCATCACATTAATCTGACTACAACACAGCCACTAATATAAGAATCTGATCTGATTAAACATATCACTAACCAATCACATGATATAGTTAATCTGGATCTATTAACATATTGCAGTAACCACATCACATGATTATTAGATCTGATCTATTAAATATCAGATAACCACATCACATGATATAGTAATCTATCGATTAACTATCACAACCAACATCACATGATATAGTAGATGCTGGTCTATTAGACATATTCAGCTAACACATCACCATTGATATAGTAATCTGATATCTATTAACATATCACTGATACACATCACATGATATTAGTAATCTATCTATCTTCAGCTAACCACATCACATGATAATATAATCTGATACCCAACTCGGAGTTGATGACGTGGCCCCAACCATTGGCTTGATTGCAAATGGAACGCTGCAATGTAGTCGGGCCGGGAAACACGACCATAGACATGTTTGTTAAAGCAGATGACAAGTGGTTTCATTTCACTAACCCATTCCAGGAATGCACTACACCAGTAAACAAGTGGTTTTGTGGGTCACTAACCCCACATTCCCAGCCTGGCACTAACCCCATCCCAGCCTGCCACTAACCCCATCCCAGCCTTGCACTAGCACCAGTAAACAAGGACCGTCGGTTTTTTATGTCTTTTGTCAATCATCTTTCACTAACCCCCATCCCAGCCTGCACTAGCACCAGGTAAACAAGTGGTTATGTTTCCACTAACCCCCATCCCAGCTTTGCACTAGCACCAGTAAAAACAATGTTATGTTCATCATAACGCCCCATCCCATGCCTGCACTAGCACCAGTAAAACAAGTGGTTATGCTTGTTCACTAACCCCATCCCAGCCTGCACTAGGCACAAAGATAAACAACGGGTTATGTTTCCACTAACCCCCATCCCAGCCTGCACTAGCACCAGTAAACATGTGGTTTATGTTTCCCTAACCCCCATCCCAGCCTGCACTAGACCAGTAAACAAGTGGTTTTGTTTTCACACCCCCCATCCCAGCCTCGCACTGAGCACCAGTAACAAGTGCTTTTGTTTTCCACTAACCCCCCATCCCCAGCCTGCACTAACCCCCATTCCAGCCTGCACTAGCACCAGTAAACAAGTGGTTTTGTTGCCACTAACCCCAGCCCAGCCTGCACTAGGCCACCAGTTAACACAAGTGCTTTGTTTTCACTAACCCCATCCCAGCCTGCCACTAGCACCAGTAAACAAGTGGTTTTGTGTTCCACTAACCCCCCATCCCAGCCTGCCACTAACCCCCATCCCAGCCTCACATAACACCAGTAAACAAGTGGTTATGTTTCCACTAACCCCCATCCCAAGCCTTGCACTAGCACCATAACAAGTGTTTTGTTCACTAACCCCCATCCCAGCCTGCACTAACCCCCCAGTCCAGCCTGCACTAGCACCAGAAACAAGTGTTTGTTGTCCACTAACCCCATCCCAGCCTGCACTAACACCAGTAAACAAGTGGGTTTGTTTCCACTTAACCCCCATCCCAGCCTGCACTAACCCCCATCCCAGCCGCACTATACCCCCATCCAGCCCTGCAACAACCCCCCAATGCCCAGCCTCAACTAACCCCCCTCTCCAGCCTGCACGAACCCCCATCCCAGCCTGCACTAACCCCCCATCCCAGCCTGCACTAACCCCCATCCCAGCCTGCGACTAACCCCCATCCCAGGCCTGCAACTAACCCCCTCCCCAGCCGTGCCACTAAACCCCCCATCCCAGCCTCACTAACCCCCGATCCCCAGGCCTGCACTAACCCCCCCATCCCAGCCTGCACTAACCCCCTCCAGCCTGCACAACCCCCCATCCCAGGCCTGCACTAACCCCATCCCAGCCGCCACTACCCCCATCCCAGCTGCCCGAACCCCATCCCAGCCTGCACTAAACGCCCCCATCCCAGCCTGCCACTAACCCCCCATCCCAGCCTGCACTAAACCCCCCATCCCAGCCGGCACTAACCCCCGGATCCCCAGCCTGCACTCACCCCCCCATCCACCTGCACAAAACCCCTCCCCATCCCAAGCCTGCCACTACCCCCCATCCCCAGCCGTGGCACTAACCCCCATTCCCAGCCTGCCACTAACCCCCCAATCCCAGCCTGCACTAACCCCCATCCCAGCCGCACAACCCCCATTCCCACAATCAACTAACCCCCATCCAGCCTGCACTAACCCCCCATTCCAGCCATGCAGCTAACCCCCATCCCAGCCTTCACTAGCACCAGTAAACAAGTGTTGTGTTTCCACCTAACCCCCCATCCCAAGCCTCACTAACCCCCCATCCCAGCCTGCACTGCACCAGTAAACAAGTTGGTTTTGTTGTCCACTAACCCCCCCATCCCAGCCTGCACTAACACAGTAAACAAGTGGTTTTGTGTCACTAACCCCCCATCCCAGATGCACTAGCACCCAGTTAAACAAGTGTTTGTTTCTCACTAACCCCCATCCCCAGCCTGCACTAACCCCCATCCCAGCCCTGCACTGAACACCAGTAAACAAGATGGTTTTGGTTTCCCACTTGACCCCCATCCCAGCTTGCACTAACCCCCATCCAGCCTGCACCTAACCCCCATCCCAGCTGCACTAACCCCCATCCCACCTTCACTAACACCAGTAAACAATGTGTTGTTTCACTAACCCCCATCCCAGCCATGCAGTAGCACCAGTAAACAATGGTTTTGTTTCCACTAACCCCATCCCAGCCCTTGCACTAGCAACCAGTAAAACAAGTGGTTTGTTTCCACTAACCCCCATCCCAGCTGCCACTAAACACAGTAAACAAGTGTTTTGTTGTCCACTAACCCCCATCCCAAGCCTGCCTACACCAGTAAACAAGTGGTTTTTGTGTCATAACCCCCCATCCCAGCCTGCCTACACCAGTAAACAAGTGTTTTGTTTCACTAACCCCCATCCCAGCCTTGCCACTTAACACCAGTAAAACAAGTGGTTTTTTTTTCACTACCCATCCCAGCCTGCACTAGCACCATAAACAAGTGGTGTTGTTTCACCTAACCCCCCAGCCCAGCCTGCACTAGCACCAGTAAACAAGTGGTTTTGTTTCCGCTAACCCCCATTCCCAGCCTGCATAACACCAGAACAAGTGGTTTGTTTTCACTAACCCCCCCTCCCAGAATGCAACTAACACCAGTAAACAAGTGGTTTTGTTTTCACTAACCCCCCATCCCCAGCCGCACTAGCACCAGTAAAACCAAGATTTTTGTTGTCCACTAACCCCCATCCCAGCCTGCAACTAGCACCAGTAAACAAGTGGTTTGTTCCACTACCCCCATCCCAGCGGCCACTAACACCAGTAAACAAGATGGTTTTGTTTTCACTAACCCCCACCCAGCCTGCACTAACACCAGTAAACAAGTGGTTTTGTTTCCACTACCCCCATCCCAAGCCTGCACTAACCCCCATCCCAGCCTGCACTAGCACCAGTAAACAAGTGGTTTTGTTTTTCCACTAACCCCATCCCCAGCCTGCACTAGCCCAGGTAAACAAGTGTTGTTTTTCCACTAACCCCATCCCAGCTGCACTAGCACCAGTAAACAAGTCGGTTTTTTTTCACTACCCCCCCATCCAGCCTGCACTAACTCCCCCATCCCAGGCTGCCCACGAACCCCCATCCCAGCCTGCACTAGCACCATAAACAAGTGGTTTTGTTTTCACACCCCCATCCCAGCTTGCACTAGCACCAGTAAAACAAGTGTTTTGTTTCCACTAACCCCCATTCCCAGCCTGCACTCTAGCAGCCAGTAAACAAGTGGTTTTGTTGTCAGCTAACCCCCATCCCAGCTTGCACTAGCACCAGGAACAAAGTGTTTTGTTTCCACTAACCCCATCCCGCCTGCACTTAGCACCAGTAAACAAGTGTTTTGTTTCACTAAACCCCAGTCCCAGCTTCTGCACCAGTAAACAAGTGGGGTTTTGTTTCCACAACCCCCCAATCCCAGCCTGCACTAGCACCATAAACCAAGTGGTTTGTGTGTCACTAACCCCCATTCCCAGACCTGCCACTCAACACCAAGTTAAACAAGTGGTTTTGTTTTCATAACCCCTCAATCCCAGCCTGCCTAAGCACCACGAAACAAATGTTTTGTTGTCCCTAACCCCCAATCCCAGCCTGCACTAACACCAGGAAACTAGTGCGTTTGTTTTCACTAACCCCCAGTCCCAGCCTGCACTAGCACCAGTAAACAATAGTTTTGTTGTCAGCGAACCCCCATCCCAGCCTGCACTAGCACCAGTAAAGGTAACTCAGTTCAAGCCAGGGTTTGGGTCAAATTACATTAAAAGTCCAGTCAATTCAGAAAGTTAAACCAAATTCCACGTTCCATAGTTTCCGTATTGAATAAATTTGGAATTGGTTAGGTCCTGAATGAAAACGTTGAATGGAATTCACCCCAAACCACCAGGGTCAATTCCCATACTATACCTTTTCTCCCAAATGGCACCCATTCCGACTAGTAGATAGCGGTCCTATCACTAATTAGGCTCTCAGCGCCCACTGGGTTCTGGTCTAAAGTAAGCCCACTGATCTATAGGTGCCAGGCCCACTGGCGGATTGCTCTAAAAGTCACCCACTGTATAGGAATAGGTTCCATGTTCTGTTCTAAAGTAGTCCACCTGAATAGGGAAGAGGTTTCCATGTGGGTTCTGGTCTAAAGTAGCCCAGCTGAATAGGAATAAGTTCCATTGGGTTCTGGTCAAAGTAGTCCACTGTAATAGGGAATAGGTTCCATTGGGTTCTGGTCTAAAGGTAGCCCCACTGAGTAGGGAATAGGTTCCATTGGGTTTCTGCATCTAAAAGTTAGCCCACTGAATAGGGAAATTCCATTGGGTTCTGTCTAAAAGTAGTCCCACTGAATAGGGTTCCAGGGCCCATTGCGGTTCTGTCTAAAGTATGTCCACTGTGTTGGAACAGAACCAGCAGCTATGGATTTAATGTATTTACGTTGGGTTATGTTGCGACTAATGTTGACCTGAGGTTGGTGATGTTGTGGTGATGTTGTGTTATAGTGTGTTTCCAGCTCCGGGAAGCAGTAAAATATCAAAGTCACAGAGCAGCTGATGCGAATCATCCAACAACGAGACTTCGAGGCCTACGCGTGAGGCCTGCTTCGTCTGTGTTTAGGGCTAGGACTGTTGTGTGTTTAGGGCTAGGAGGTTGTGTGTGTGTGTGTGTGTGTGTGTGTGTGTGTGGTGTGTGTGTGTGTTGTGTGTGTGTTAGGGGCTAGGCGGGGTGTGTGTTTAGGGCTAGGACGGGTGTGTTGTGTGTGTTTGTGTGTGTGTTGGTGTGTGTGTTGTGTGTGGCTGTGTGTGTGGTGTTTAGGCTAGACGGGGTGCTGTGTGTGTTTAGGCAGGACGGGTGTGTGTGTGTGTGAGGTGTGTGTGTGTGTGTGAGGTGTGTGTGTGTGTGTGTGTGAGGTGTGTGTGTAAGTTAGGCTAGACGTGTGTGTGTGTGTGTTTAGGGCTAGGACTGTGTGTGTGTGTGTGAGTGTGTGTGTAAGTTTAGGGCTAGGACGTGGTGGTGTGTGTGTTGTTGTGTGTGTGTGTTGTTGGGTGTGTGTGTGTGTGTGTGTGTGTGGTGTGTGTGTGTGTTGTGTTGTGTAGTTGGTGTGTGTGTGTGTGTTACTCTGGTTCTTTGGGATTAGTATGTTCCACCACTTGCAGCTGAACGAACTCTACAAATTCATGCTTGATGATCATTACGTAACAATTTAGCCCCAACATTGCCATTTACCCAACCTCTATTATTGTGTTACTATTTGGTACTAGTAGTTCACTATATAGGGAATAGGCTATTGTCCCTAGTAGTTCCCTAGTATAGGAATAGGGCTATGGTTACTAGTAGTCACTATATAGGAAATAGGGCTCTGGTCACTAGGTTAGTTCACGTATATAGGGAATAGGGCTCTAGGTTCACTAGTACTTCACTATATAGGGAATAGGGCTCTGGTCAGCTAGTAGTTCCATATATAGGAATAGGGCTCTGGTCACTTAGTAGTTCACTATATGGGAATAGGCTTTGGTCACTAGTAGAACTTCACTATATATAGGAAATAGGCTGCTGGTCACTAGTTAGTCACTATATATAGGAATAGGGCTCTGGTCACTAGTAGTTCCCACTATAATAGAGGGAATAGCGCCTCTGGTCACTAGAGTTCACTATATATAGGGAATAAGGGCTCATGGTCACTAGTAGTTCACTATTATATAGGGAATAGATGCCTCCTGATTTCACTAGTAGTTCACTATAATAGGGAATAGGGCTTCTTGTCACTAGTAGTATCACTATATAGGGGATAGGGCTCTGCGGTCCACTTAGTAGTTATCCTATTCAGGGATAGGGCTCTGGTCACAGTAGTCCACAATATAGGGATAGGCTCTGGTTCCTAGTGTTACTATATGGAATAGGCTCTGGTCGACTAGTAGTTCACCTATATAGGAAAATAGGGCTCTGTTCACTAGTAGTTCACTATATAGGAATAGGGCTCTGTCTCTAGGTAGTTCGACTACTATTAAGGGAAATAGGCTCTGGTCCCACTAGTAGTTCGACTATATAGGGAATAGGGCTCTGGTCACTAGTAGTTCACTATATTAGGAATAGGGCTCTGCGTCACTAGTAGTTCCATATATAGGGAATAGGGCTCTGGTCACCTAGTAGTTCCACTATATCAGCGAATAGGGCTCTGGTCACTAGTAGTTCACTATATTTAGGAATAGGGGCCTGTCACTAGTAGTGTACTATATAGGCTCTGTCACTAGTAGGTTCCTATATTAGGATAGTCTGCACTAGTAGTTCACTAATAGGGGAATTAGGGCTCTAGTCAACTAGTAGTTCACTATATAGGAATAGGATTCTGGTCACTAGTAGTCACTATATAGGGAATAGGCTCTGCGTCCACTAGGTAGTTCACTAGATAGGAATAGCGCTCGGGTCATCTCTCTCTTTTTT
>NC_036845.1:11791536-11800522 GCF_002910315.2 Salvelinus sp. IW2-2015
TTAATAGATCAGATTACTAGATCATGTGATGTGGCTGATATGTTAATAGACCCAGATGTGGTGAGATCTGGCAGGCGTCTGTAATGTATTCAGCCTGGAAATGCGGCCTTTGACTCTATCACTTAGCCAGAAATATTGTGCGTGTTTATGGTTTATCTTCTCAAGGGACAAGGAGACAGAGACAGAGGGACAGGAGACAGGTTTCTCCAGAGTGGTTGAGTGGAGGCCCAGGGAGTACAGGGGACATGGCCAGGGTTTCCACCCCATTAGAAGGGGTCTTACTCTGGACTGATAAGGAGGCAGTAAAGGGGGACAGAGACTAGGAACAGGAACAGGTTTCTCCAGAATGGCTGAAGAGAGGGGACGGGAGGTAGAGGCATGGTTTCTCCCCCCAAGGAGGTAGGGGTGGGGAAATAGCCATGATCTCCACCCCAACAAGAGGAGACATACTCTGGCTTGATGAGGAGGGAGTAAAAGGGACACCCAGTAGACAGTGGACAGGGGACAGGTTCTCCAGAGTGGTTGAAGAGACACAGGGGACAGGTTTCTCCAGCGTGGTTGAGGGGAGACCCAGGATACAGTGGACAGGTTTCTCCAGAGTAGTTGAGGAGAAATAGGGGACAGGTTTCTCCAGAGTGGTTGAGGAGAGACCCAGGAGACAGTGGACAGGTTTCTCCAGAGTGGTTGAGGAGAGACCCAGGAGACAGTGGACAGGTTTCTCCAGAGTGGTTGAGGAGAAATAGGGGACAGGTTTCTCTGAGGAGAGACTCAGGAGACAGGGGACAGGTTTCTCCAGAGTGGTTGAGGAGAGACCCAGGAGATAGTGGACAAGATTCTCCAGAGTGGTTGAGGAGAGGCAGTGGACAGGACACATGTTTCTCCAGAGTGGTTGAGGGGAGACCCATGAGACAGTGGACAGGGGACAGGTTTCTCCAGAGTGGTTGAGGAGAGACCCAGGAAACAGGGAACAGGTTTCTCCAGAGTGGTTGAGGAGAGACAGGGGACAGTGGACAGGGGACAGGTTTCTCCAGAGTGGTTTAGGGGAGACAAAGGAGACAGTGGACAGGGGGACAGGTTTCTCCAGAGTCGTCGAGGAGAGATCCAGGAGGACACTGGCTGGGGAACAGAGGGGGACATAGCCAGGGGACTTACTCTGTCCTGAAGAGGAGGGAGTCTGCCTGGGCTCAGAGGACTGGGTGAAACGACCCTTAGAGCTCCACACACTACCCACCGAGTTCCCCAAACAGAGGACTGGCAGAGAGGGCAGGTGTGTGTGTAGGGGGGGGGTCAACATGAATTTCAAATGTAGAAAACAATTCCATTCACAGAAAGAAAATATAACGTGTTTAATAATAAATAATAAAGAGAAGATAACAGGTAAGTGTGTTTAATAATAAATACATCAATACATCACGTATATGGAGTAGTATGATGGAGATGTCAATCATCAGGAGGAAGAAGAGGAGAGGAGGAAGAGGAGAAAGTAGCTGAAGGCAGAGTGAAAGGAGAGGTGGAAAGACAGATGGAAGGAGAGAGAGACAGAAAGACAAAGATAGAGAGAGACAGAAATACGAAGAGAGAGAGAGAGAGAGGGCGACAGACAGACAAAGATAGAGAGAGACAGATGGAAGGAGAGAGAGAGAGAGAGAGAGAGAGAAGGGCGACAGACAGATAAAGAGAGGAGAGAGAGAGCAGATGGAAGGAGAGCGAGAGGGCGACAGACAGATAAAGAGAGAGAGACAGATGGAACGAGAGCGAGAGAGGGCGACAGACAGATAAAGAGAGAGAGAGACAGATGGAACGAGAGAGAGAGAGTGCGACAGACAGACAAAGACAGAGAGACAGATGGAAGGAGAGCGAGAGAGGCGACAGGCAGACAAAGACAGAGAGAGACAGAAAGACAAAGAGAGAGAGAGGGCGACAGACAGAGAGAGACAGAAAGACAAAGACAGAGAGAGGACAGAAAGACAAAGAGAGAGAGAGGGCGACAGACAGATAAAGAGAGAGAGAGAGAAAGACGAAGAGAGAGAGAGGGCAACAGACAGACAAAGATAGAGCAGAAAGACGATAGAGAGAGAGGGCGACAGACAGACAAAGATAGAGAGAAAGAAAGACAAAGTGAGAGAGAGAGAGGGCGACAGACAGATACAGATAGAGATGGAAAGACAGAGAGAGAGAGGACAGGCAGACAGACAAAGATAGAGACAGACAAAGATAGAGGACAGAAAGACAAAGAGGAGAGAGGGCGACAGACGAACAAGAGAGAGAGACAGACGAGAGAGAGAGAGAGGCGACAGACAAGTGTCTCTACTTGACATCCCGTCCTCGATGGTGGTGTTGGTGCTCTCTATAGACTCCTGGGGAAAGAACATATATCTTGATCTATAGCCTGGTGTTACACTGAATATCAGATTTGGGCTACCTGTGTAAACGCTGCCTAATACTTAAATCAGATCGCGTTTTGTCAACTATCCACCTTTTTAAAGGGGCAATCTGCAATTTCTACATACTTTTTTTTTTTTTACCTTTAAATGAACGATATACACTGAGTGTACAAAACATTAGGAACACCTTTCCTGATATTGAGTTGCACCCCCTTTTGTCCTCAGAACATCCTCATTCTTCGGGGAATGGACTCTACAAGTGTCGAAAGCATTCCACAGGGATGCTGGCCCATGTTGACTCCAATGCACAGTTGTGTCAAAGTTGGCTGGATGTCCTTTGGGAGGTGGACTATCTTGATACACACGGGAAACTGTTGAGCGTGGAAAACCCAGCAGCGTTGCAGTCTTGACATACAAACCGGTGCGCCTGGCACCTACTCTACCAACCCCCATTTGTCTTGCCCATTCATTCTCAATGGCAACACACAATCCATGTCTCAATTGTCTCAAGGCTTACAAATCCTTCTTTAACTTGTCTCCTCCCCTTCATCTACACTGATTGAAGTGGATTTAACAAGTGACATCAATAAGGGATCATAGCTTTCACCTTGATTCACCTGGTCAGTCTATGTCATGGAAAGAGCATGTTTGAACACTCAGTGTGTAATGGTAGTTTGTTTAGGACCATTATCTGTTTCTATAGCAGCAGCTACTCTTCCTGGGGTTTATTAGGACCATTATCTGTTTCTATAGCAGCAGCTACTCTTCCTGGGTTTATTAGGATCATTATCTGTTTCTATAGCAGCAGCTACTCTTCCTGGGGTTATTAGGCTTCATTCTCGTTCTATAGCAGCAGCTACTCTTCCTGGGTTTATTAGGATCATTATCTGTTTCTATAGCAGCAGCGTACTCTTCCTGGGGTTTATTAGGACCATTATCTGTTTCTATAGCAGCAGCTACTCTTCCTGGGGTTTACTAGGATCATTATCTGTTTTTATAGCAGCAGCTACTCTTCCTGGGGTTATTAGGATCATTATCTGTTTCTATAGCAGCAGCTACTCTTCCTGGGTTTATTAGGACCATTATCTGTTTCTATAGCAGCAGCTACTCTTCCTGGGGTTTATTAGGACCATTATCTGTTTCTATAGCAGCAGCTACTCTTCCTGGGGTTTACTAGGATCATTATCTGTTTTATATCAGCAGCTACTCTTCCTGGGGTTTATTAGGACCATTATCTGTTTCTATAGCAGCAGCTACTCTTCCTGGGGTTTATTAGGATCATTATCTGTTTCTATAGCAGCAGCTTCTCTTCCTGGGGTTATTAGGGACCATATATATGTTTTTTTATAGCAGCAGCTACTCTTCCTGGGGTTTATTAAGACCATTATCTGTTTCTATAGCAGCAGCAGTACTCTTCCTGGGTTTATTAGGATCATTATCGGTTTCTATAGCAGCAGCTTACTCTTCCTGGGTTTATTAGGATCATTATCTGTTTCTATATAGCCAGCAGCTACTCTTCCTGGGTTTAATTAGGATCATTATCTGTTTCTATAGCAGCAGCTACTCTCTCCTGGGGTTTATAAGATCATTATCTGTTCTATAGCAGCAGCTAACTCTTCCTGGGTTATTAGGATCATTATCTGTGTCTATAGCAGCAGCTACTCTTCCTGGGGTTATTAGGACCATTATCTGTTTCTATAGCAGCAGATACACTTCCTGGGTTTTATTAGGATCATTATCGGTTTCTATAGCAGCAGCTACTCTTCCTGGGGTTTATTATGACCATTATCTGTTTCTAAAGCAGCAGCTACTCTTCCTGGGTTTATTAGGATCATTATCTGTTTCTATAGCAGCAGCTACTCTTCCTGGGTTTATTAGGATCATTATCGGTTTCTATAGCAGCAGCTACTCTTCCTGGTTTATTAGGATCATTATCTGTTTCTACAGCAGCAAGCTACTCTTCCTTGGGTTTATTAGGTAATTATCTGTTTCTATAGCAGCAGCTACTCTTTTCTGGGTTTATTAGGATCATTATCTGTTTCTATAGCAGCAGCTACTCTTCCTGGGGTTTTTAGGATCATTATCTGTTTTCTAAGCAGCAGCCTACTCTTCCTGGGTTTATTAGGATCCCATTATCTGTTTCTATAGCAGCAGCTACTCTTCCTGGGGTTTATTGGGATCATTATCTGTTTCTATAGCAGCAGCTACTCTTCCTGGGGTTTATTAGGATCATTATCTGTGTCTATAGCAGCAGCTACTCTTCCTGGGGTTTATTAGGACCATTATCTGTTTCTATAGCAGCAGCTACACTTCCTGGGTTTATTAGGATCATTATCGGTTTCTATAGCAGCAGCTACTCTTCCTGGGGTTTATTATGACCATTATCTGTTTCTAAAGCAGCAGCTACTCTCCTGGGGTTTATTAGGATCATTATCTGCTTCTCTATAGCAGCAGCTACTCTTCCTGTGTCACGACTTCGCCGAAGTCGGCCCTTCTCCTTGTCGGGTGGTGTTCGCGGTCGACGTTCACCGGCTTTATAGTCACCACCGATCCATTTTTCTGTTTCGTTTTGTTTGTCTGTATTATACACACCTGGTTTCAATTCCCCTATTATGTTCCCTATTTAACCCTCTGGCTTTCATTTTCTGTTTTGTTCCGTGATTGTTTGTTACGTAGTGGTTGTTGTTATTTCTTATACGTATTGTAATATTCCCTTTGTGGAATTTGCCGTGATTTTTGAGTAAACGTTTTTGTGTTCCACTCAACACCTGTGTCTGCATTTGACTCTGCTACTTTCGCCGCACACAACCCTGACAGGATCACGGACCCAACTTCAAATGGAGTCAGCAGGCGCAGCCAGCCCCTCTCTTCCAGTCGAGGAGCAAGTTCAACAGCACGCGGCCATGTTACACAGTTTAGGGACCGCCATGGATCGCGTGCTGCAGACATGGACGATGGGAGAGAGGAGGTCTCCCGGTAAATCATACCCCATCCACCCCACCCGCGCCTCTCCCTACTCCACCGTCATCCCTCCCATCGTCAGGACCCAGTGGGATTCGGCTCTCGCTCCCAGGAGCGTATGACCGTACAAGCCGCCGGGTGTCAGGGGTTCCTCCTACAGTTGGAGTTATACCTGGCAACTGTTCATTCCGACCCCTCAGGACGAGAGAGAGTGGCGCCCTCATCTCCTGTCTGACTGGTAAGGCCCTGGGTGGGCCAACGCCATCTGGGGAAGAGAGGGCCAAACCATGGATGACTATTGATGACTTCTCTCCGCCGCTTCCGGGCGGTCTTGATCATCCACCTGAAGGGAGAGCGGCGGGAGAGCGTTTGTTTCATCTCAGACAGGGGATGAGGAGCGCTCAAGATTTCGCCCTGGACTTCCGTACTTCTGGCCGCTGGTGCCGGATGGAATGAGCGGCCCTGATCGATCACTACAGGTAGTCTACGAGATGGACGTTCGTAGGAGTTAGCCTGCAGGGACACACTCTTAAACTGGATCAGCTGGGGATTTATCTATCCGGCTGATAACCTGTTGGCCTCCCGCGGACGTCTAGATCGGGGTCCGCCCGTTCCATTACCCAGCCCCTTGGATCCTACCCCGATGGAATTAGGAGGCTGCTAGAAGGAGACGGAGGAGGACCACTCCATGCCAAACTGTGGACGCAGAGGGCACACTGCTGTCGTGCTGGGGTGTTTTCCTGGAAGTCGAGTAGCAGGCGGAAGCACTGATGGTCATCTCGGTGAGTAGGCACATAACTCACCCAGAGTCTTCTGTTGCGCACATGTGGTTACATATAGAATTCCTGAGTTTTCCTCGCATCCCCAGCATAAGGCGTCTTAGTGATTCAGGCGCAGCTGGGAACTTTATTTGATCGCTCTTTAGCACATTAGATTAGGGATCCCTATTATTCCTTGTTGATGTTCCCTTCCCTGTACATGCCTTAGATAGTCGTCCTTTGGGTCGGGGCTGATTGGAGGTCACAGCGCCCATCACTTATGAGAACGCAGGGGATCACGAGGAGAGAATTAGTCTCTTTTTGATCGACTCTCCTGCGTTTCCTGTTGTGTTGGGTCTTCCTGGTTGGCCTCTCATGATCCGATTATTTGTGGCAACAGAGGACCTCTCAAGGGATGGTCCTGTCAGTGTTCAGGTAGATGTGTAGGTGTTTCATTAGGTGCCACTACGGTGGAAAGTCCAAACCAGGTTTCCAACATGCACATTCCTCCCGAATATGCGATTTGGCACTCGTCTCTGTAAGAAGAAGGCGACTCAATTACCACCCCATCGACCGGGGATTGTGCGATAGATCTCTTGGTAAGACGCTACACTTCCCAGGAGTCACGTGTATCCTCTGTCACAGGAGGAGACGTGGCTATGGAGACATATGTCACCGAATCTCTGGGACAGGGATACATTCGGCCTTCCATCTCACCTGTCTCCTCGAGTTTCTTTTTTGTGAAGAAGAAGGATGGAGGTTTGCGCCCGTGTATTGATTATCGAGGATTAAATAGATCACGGGAAAATACAGTTTACCCGCTACCACTCATGCCAGTATGACCGAGTCATTACACGGGGCGCGCTTCTTCACAAAATTGGACCTCAGGAGCGCTTACAACCTGTGGTGCGTCATTTACGGGGGGAGATGAGTGGAAGACAGCATTTAGCACCAATTCTGGGCATTATGAGTACCCGTCATGCCGTACGGGTTAATGAATGCTCCATCAGTCTTCCAATCATTTGTGGATGAGATCTTCAGGGACCTGCACGGGCAGGGTGTAGTGGTGATATAAGATGACATCTTCTAATATACTCCGCTACACGCGCCGAGCATGTGTCCCTGGTGCGTAGGGTGCTTGGTCGACTGTTGGAGCATGACCTGTACGTCAAGGCTGAGAAATGTCTGTTCTTCCAACAGTCCATCTCCTTCCAGGGTACCGCTTTTTCAGCCGTCAGGGGTAGAGATGGAGAATGACCGCATCATTTCAGCCGTGTGTAATTGCCGACTCCAACCACGGTAAGGAAGTGCAGCGGTTTTTAGGTTTGCCAACTACTACCGGAGATTTATCCGGGGTTTTGGTTCAAGTAGCGCTCCCATTACCTCACTGCTGAAGGGGACCGGTGCGACTGTCAGTGGACAGCTGGGGCTGACAGGGCTTTTGGTCACCTTGAGGCTCTGTTTACCTCGGCTCCAGTTCTGCCTCATCCTGAATCCTTCCTTAGCATTCATAGTTTGAGGTGGACGCGTCCGAGGCGGGATAGGGCTGTTGCTGTCTCAGCGTTCGGGTACCCACCAAAGCTCCGCCCCTGTGCATTCTTATTTCGAAGAAGCTCAGCCCGGCGGAGCGAAACTATGATGTGGGGACCGGGAGTTGCGGCTGTTGTCATGGCTCTGAAAGCGTGGAGACACTGGCTTGAGGGCTAGACACCCTTTTTCTCATTTGGACTGACCACCGCAATCTGGAGTACATCCGGGCAGCGAGGAGAAATAACCCTCGCCAGGCAAGGTGGGCATGTTTTTCACCCGTTTGATTTCACCTTACCTACAAACCAGGTTCCCAGAACGCTAAGGCAGATGCACTGTCCCGGCTGTATGATACAGAGGGAGGTCCACAGATCCCACTCCCATAATTACAGCCTCTCGCCTGTGGCACCGGTGTGGTGTGGGACGGTGGACGCGGACATCGAACGGGCGTCACGGACAGAGTCCATTCCACATGACTGTCCAGCTGGGCGTCTGTACGTTCCGTTTGATGTCCGCGATCGTTTGATCTGTTGGGGCTCATACGTCACCCTCCTCTGTCATCCTGTATCGGCGGACGTGCGCTGCCTTCTGGGAGTACTGGTGGCCCACTTTAGATAAGGACGTGCGGTTATGTTCCTCCTGTTCGGTATGTGCACAGTGCAAGGCACCTAGAATCTGCCAGAGGGAAATTACAACCCCTTCCCGTTCCACAGCGGACCATGGTCACACCTAATCGGTGGATTTCGTGACGGATCTTCCACCCCGCTCTGCGCGGAGTAACACCACGATCCTGGTTGTTGTGGATCGTTTTCTTAAGTCCTGCCGTCTCCTTCCTTTGCCCGCGTCCCTACGGCTCTACAAACTGCGGAGGCTCTGTTCACCATCTTATTCCCGCACTACGGCGGGTGCCTGAGGATATAGTTTCTGATCGGGGTCCCAATTTACGTCTAGGTCTGGAGGGGCGTTTATGGAACGCCTGGGGATCTCGGTCAGCCTTACTCAGGTTTCCACCCCGAGAGCAACGGGCAGGTGGAAAGAGTAAACCAGGATGTGGTAGTTTCTTGAGGTCCTATTGCCAGGACCGGCCGGGGAGTGGGCAGCTTACATCCCCTGGGCCAGATGGCCCATAAACTCCCTCGCCACTCTCTACCAACCCTATCACCTTTTCAGTGATGTGCTAGGTTACCAGCACCGGTCCTGGCACCATGGCATCAGAGCCAGATTGAGGCTCTGCGTGGAATGATTTGGTTTCGGCACTCAGAGGAGACTTTGGAACGCTGGCCCACTACGGCTACAACGTCATTCAGGAGACAAAAGGCGAGTGCCGACGCCACCCGCATGAGCCCCGGGTGTATG
>NC_036845.1:11801665-11805380 GCF_002910315.2 Salvelinus sp. IW2-2015
CGCCTTCTTCCATTACAAAAAAAAAAAAAACTTCCAAAAAACTCGTTAGCGTCAGAAGCGTTTGGCCCTACAAAACTCAACCATGAACACATTGTGAAAGGAGAGATTCTGCAGAACTGTCCTAGCAGGTCGACCAGCTCCTTGATTGAAATGTGAATGAATACTAGTAGAACAGTCTTCACTGCAGTTGGGTAACTGATAGAGATCAGCAAACATACTGCAAGGACAAACACACAAGCCACGTAAACACTCACTGAACATCCCACACAAAATATATTTAAAGTAACCCTCCTTTTAACTCTGATTAAGATGCCGACATAGATTACACCATTTCCGATCCCCATTCACCATGGAAACCCGCAGCCCAACCACGCACCAGGAGGCAAACTGTTACCATCGAGGGAGTGAACGGCCGAACCAACTGATTCTGCAAGCCCTTCACTTCGCTACCTTCACATCCTAGCCAGCACGTCCCTCCATAACGTGACTGCCGGGGTGCGCATCCAAATGATACCAGGTGAGCCGTACATCAGACGCCGCCACTCACCCCGCTCAGGAAAGAACGCGATACTAACCCTGACCATCGAGCGGCCGCCCTGGAGCCAGACTCTGAACAACGCCACTTCACTTTACGTCTCTACGTTGTAAGACAAAGTAAGGGGCGGGGGACATACTTGTTTTCAACATCTAAAATAGCCTACCTACCCGCAGTTTCTATATGCCTCGCACCCTGATACATGCAAGGAAATTGGTTGATGCTAAGACTACCAGGTCTTAGTCAGCCCGACATCAATTAGTACTGACTTAAATCCCTCATGCTCTCTACTCATAAACGTTCTGAACTGTCAGACGTCTTCTCGGATCTCGCCACATCGCTCTACCTACTACAAACCTAACATCTGCTCTGCTCCTCTCCCATCTCTCTCTCTCTCTGCGCTTCTCTCCATACGTTCTCTCTCACTGCCTTCTCTGCTCTCCTGCTACTCATCTCACAATGCATCCTCTCATCTCTCTCATACTAACTCTACTCTCGATCACTCTCTAAATAGAACACAATCTTGCTGTGCGATAGTCAGCGCCGAGCTACCCCAGACAATCTCTCCATAAAGGGCCAGGTACTGCCGAATCTAGAGAGCAAACGGATATTCGAGCTCTAATAGCAGTTGTCTTCGAAAGGTTTAAGGCAGTTATAAAAGGGGAACGGCTTTGCCCAGAAGACAGAATTTCCATACAACGGCCCACATAAGCAGAAGATCAGAAAATCTTTTGCAAAATGTGATACATAAGATCACTTTAGTCATTTCACCTTGCTGAACAAAATGTCACATAACCTTATTCAAATAATTATCGCTGAGCTGATAAAAAAAATCGTATACTTACTATTCATCAACGGATCTGCATGTTTTCAGATGACGTAAATGACGACGGTCAGCCCTGTCCACGCCTGCCTCCTCAGTGGCACTGCAGTGCTGGAGAGCCATGTGTGCAGCTGCCACGTCTAGGTCCAAGAGGCCTTTTAAACAGCATTCTAGCCCCAAACCAAATAAGACTCCTGAAACAGCTAAATCAACATGCATGCCCAGCACGTTTGCATTGCCCCACCCCCCCACACCGCTGCTGCTTACTCACCTTCTGTATTATCTAATGCAGAGCCACTTTAATGACGTCCTACCTACATGTTACATAAAATTACCGTGACACCGGCTGCCCGCACGCACATTGACTCTCAAACACTTCATACCTCACGCGTGTCGACGCCCTGACCTTAGAGATACCTTAATTCTCTAATTGGTAACTCACAACGAAGCCACAGCTATCCCCCCCCCCGTGCGGTGCTGACTAGGTGCGAAACTCAGATGTTTAGTATCTTATTTTTATGGCTTGCCCAATCCAGGGCGCAGACTGTCTATCGTTAGCTCCTCTGATTCCAGGATCCATACTTAGCAGCCTTGTTCACACACCTTCCAGTTTGTGATCTGGCCCATTCGCTTTCATCATGTCTTTTATAGTCCGTTAGCATATGCTGTATGCCCCACTCCTAAGCTGTTACGTTACGTGAAAGTTAGTTACATTGTTATTGCCTGAGACAACATTTAGTAATTAAAGAAAATGATACGCCGCCTACCACGCTCCCACCTTGGTTCCTACTCGATCAACGGAGCCGGTAACAGACAGGTAGGCCAGAGAACGAGCAACGCGACACAGGGGACTCGCCAGGTTCGCACCATGCGTCAAAGAAGTAGGCTCGTGGATGTGGAGAACGCAGCAACGTGCACGGTGTGTGTTTAGGCTCCAGTGAAAAACGTAACGTGGTGTGTGAGGCTCTACAGCCAGCAGGAACCCGGTTCCCACAAGACATCATAAGTCTCCGATCGATTCATTACCACAGGGATCATTTATGTATGTAAGCTACAACTAGATTTCAAAATATATTTTGGGCAAACCGAGACCCAGTCTCGTCACCAACACCGATACTAGCGCTGCTACCTGTAGCTTTAGTCACTACATCCCCCAGGTCTCTAGTCACAAAACACAATGTACCTGTAGCTTTAGATACAACACACATCCACCCAGGTCTCTGTCACCAACACTACAGCTGTACCTGTAGTTAGTTCTACATCCACCCAGGTCTCTGTCACCAACACAACAGCTGTACCTGTAGTTAGTACTATATCCACCAGAGGGCCACCTTTGACTCTGTACCTGTATCTCAGTATCTGTGTGATGCTTTCTCTCCTCCTGTGGAATAGAGTAGAGCTGTAGAGTTGTATAATAGTTCATGTAGGTAGATGTCATGTGAACAGTGGAATCAGTGCAGAGAGAGTTGTGTCATTAGATGTAACCAGTATGTATATGTTATGTTGTACTGAAAGACAGGGTGGAAATATGAACGTTTTGTCATAAWACATGTGAASGGTTTMTATTSRTCTTTCTATTCTATTACATCTGTCAAACTGGAACTATGGAYATYTTGTRAGAACGTCTGCTTTTTCATTCTGAGAAACTCTTCACCCTCAGCATAGATAAAAAAAGACCCCTACTATAAATGGCCATTGGTGGCCGGTCACACCACGGGGGGAAGTCTCCCCTACGTTCAGATCTAGGATCAGGTTTCTCTCCCCCAATCCTAACCTAAACCATTTGTGGTGGAAATGTAAAACCGACCCAAGATCAGCATCTAGGGGCAACTTCCCCCTACACRACRAGTCACAGAGTGAGAGCCATAATGTGTTCTCCATTTGAAGGCTGGGGGGCTGTAAACTCAGTCAGGATATATGTAGTGTACATGTCAATTAACAAGATCCCTAATAATTTTAGCAGATACAAAATTGTGACCCTATGAATTCATACATACATCATATAATATGATATAGAGTAACATCATGTATTATATTATCAAACTAAGGCTGGTTGGAGTCATATCATGTATTATATTATCAAACTAAGGCTGGTGGGAGACATATCATGTATTATATTATCACACTAAGACTGGTGGAGTCATATCATGTATTATATTATCACACTAAGACTGGTGGGAATCATATCATGTATTATATTATCACACTAAGACTGGTGGGAGTCATATCATGTATTATATATTCAAACTAAGGCTGGTGGGAGTCGTATCATGTATTATATTGTCAAACTAAGGCTGGTGGGATTCATATCATGTATTATATTATCAAACTAAGGCTGGTGGGAGTCATATCATGTA
>NC_036845.1:11807222-11828664 GCF_002910315.2 Salvelinus sp. IW2-2015
TCTAATAAACACTGACCACAGAGTAAGGAGAAGGACTGATTATCTGTGTTGTTCATACTCTAGGTCCTCCATACTCAACTAGTGGACCAACACTGACCACAGAGTAATAGATGATAACTACTCTGACAATAAGGCTCCAATGTTCAGTTCATTCAACCTTTATCTATACAGGTTATTGTCATTGATGGCAGCAGTCAACAAAGTTGAATTTAAGGTGAAACATTTCTGTATATTTTTAGGATTGTGATGTTCTAACTGTGATATCTGACTGTTTAACCCTGTAGGTGCGTATTAACCAGATATCTGACTGTTTTTAACCCTGTAGGTACTGGTATTAACCATGATATCTGACTGTTATTAACCCTGTAGGTACTGGTATTAACCATGATATCTGACTGTTGTTAACCCTGTAGGTACTGGTATTAACCATGATATCTGACTGTTGTTAACCCTGTAGGTACTGGTATTAACCATGATATCTGACTGTTTTTAACCCTGTAGGTACTGGTAATAACCATGATATCTGGCTGTTTTTAACCTGTAGGTACTGGTATAACCATGATATCTGACTGTTGTTAACCCTGTAGGTACTGGTATTAACCATGATATCTGACTGTTTTTAACCCTGTAGGTACTGGTAATTAACCATGATATCTGACTGTTTTACCCTGTAGGTACTGGTATTAACCATGATATCTGAACTGTTTTTAAAATCTGTTTGTACTGTTATTAACCATGATATCTGACTGTTGTTAACCCTGTAGGTACTGGCATCAACCACAGCCTGATAATGGTGCTGGCAGACTAGACTATGGTGAGGAGGACTGTGTTGAGATACGTAAAGATCAGCGTCCTCTGGAGGCATGGAATGACTTGTCATGTGACAGGGAAATCTACTGGGTTTGTGAGAAAGTGGTTTAACATCACCATGACAACATACTGTAACACATACAGCAGCACACAGTGCACACAACTTCCTCCTTCATTCTCTCTCTCTCTCTGTCTTAAACCCACATACACAACCTCACACACACAGCATGCACACATGCATGCAAACGCATCTTTTGTTGTGTTTGTTTGTAGTATTATATTAATTAAAGGCCTACTTATTTCCTGTTTGTAACTTCCTGTGTTTAATACGTCATCAGGTTCAACATGAAGTCAGTACATTTGTATTTTCTATACACATCATTTCTAATTCAAATATATTCTACAGATATTTACATGTTCCAATTTAGGCCTGGTGATAACATTCATTCTCAACAGTACCAAACCACCATTACATACACTGTATAGGAGTTGACTGTACCACCAATCAATTAGTGTAGTGGAGATATCAAAGGATATTCTCTAAATAATATTTAACAGTCAGTCGTTGTTGTCAATTTACATATAAGCACAATATCAAATGCTCATACTTGACTGTTGTTCTCCTATATGGGTCCCAAAAGAGGGAAGTGTAGTGGATATTTTCAGTGGTTCAACCAGCTGTCACTCAAAAACTCCTCAACCAATCAGGTTCATTAAGAGAGAGGGCAGCAGGTAGCCTAGCGGTTAAGATCGTTGGGCCAGGAACCGAAAGGTTGTTGGTTTGAATTCCTGAAACGACTATTTGAAAAATCTGTCAACGTGCCCTTGAGCAAGGCACTTAACCCTAATTGCTCCTGTAAGTCTCTCTGGATAAGAGCGTCTGCTAAATGACTAAAGGGTAAATGTAGAGGTGAGCCACGATGGTTTCTGTTGTCATCTCATTCTCACTGCTTAAGACTACCCACCCTCAATATCCACTTGGAGCAGTTTGTAGTGTCACATCTATTATATGGACATTATAATGACCCATGTTTGTTGTCCTGGACCTCCTGAACATGTTGATGTATATCTGGGAGTAAACAGAGGGTCCAGATCAGCAGAAAGGTGAAAGGAAGGGAGAGTTCTGGAAACTCCCTGAATTATCTTGGGGCTGTTACATATGATATTTAATATATGTTAACAACTAGCCTTTGTTGTCCACTTCCCCTCTATGATCTATATATTCCTGGTATGATAGTGTCCTGTCCATCATCATCATATGCTGCAGAAAATGGTTTAAAAATAACCACTGTAACAATCTCTCTCTCACACACACACACACATACGCACGCACGCACGCACGCACGCACGCACGCACACACACACAGACGCACACATGCACACACTATTTTTTTATTAGCATAGCCACAACTACCGTTTCATCATTTTGATACTTCCCTAGAGTTAACACCTACAGCAGTCACACAGACAGAGACACACAGATGACTCAGAGACAGAGATATCACTAGAAGCAGAGACTTAACGTATAGAGGGTTTGCAGTTGACATACGACGCCTCCTGGTGGCCATGTTGGAAGACCACCACATTAATTCTAGAATCAGAGACTTAATGTACAGTAGACCTGCATAGAAAGAAAGACACAGGTATTGTTAAAGATGTGTCATGACTGGCCTGTTCGGGTCAGGTTACCGTGGACCACACTCCTACAGAGACATCTCTCACACCCGCCAGAGGGGGAGAGATGGAGAGGTCTGGAGGTGGGGGTTTTATGAAACCTCACACCCTTTGTAAATCTTAAGGCAGCAGAGAAAATCACTTTGTCCTCTTACTGTGGAGGAATGGAATGTATGTTGGGCCTATGGAGAACCTACCTCAGAACAGTAACATGCAATAAAAGGACTTCGGGACAATATGTTTTGTCAGACAAAATGGTGGTAATGACGATAGATGGAATATGAAAATCAATGTCGTTTTTGTTTTGTTATTAAAAGTTAAATGATGATGTTATAACGAAAACATTTTAACTTGAAGAGTTTTCACAATATGTACCTGATGTTTGCACACTGTACGTTGTGTGGAAAATGTCCAGATCAAATAGAATGTTTTTGAAAAGATTAAATGTGATGTTAGTTGTCTAAATTGGATATGGGTAAAATCCAGACTTTGCCTCGTAACTAGTTACGCCCAGAGAACTTGACAAAAAGACGGAAACACCTCTTTCTGACCCGAGGGTATAAAACATGCGAGTTAAGAATGAACATAACAGACTACGTGACCATGCGCTGCAGCCAAGGTTCTATTTGTTGTAACCCCACAACGCAACACGAGGTTGAAGAAGACAAAGGAACCTTTTAACAAATCTATGCTACGGATGAGTAGCTGTGTCTTGAATTCAAGCAAGACCACCCGGTTACCACTCTCCAAGGAATCGTGTGTCTACACTGCTTTCGTTCCTACGCTGGAGCCCTGAGCTACATGGCTGACCATACTCAGAAGACCCCCTTTCAGACAAGGCGAGGAAACAGGCCACTAAGAGAAAGGACCCTGACATCATGTGAACAATCAGAGAGTTACACCCGGTAACCAAAGAAGTTCTGCCATCAGAGAAGGAGGAACTCCGTCCACAAGGAGATGCCAAATCGGAGACCTTTGACACGTAATTACATCATTATATTCTGACCCATAAGAGAGGCAGTTCGGGGCAAGGTTAGGCTAAACTAAGACATAGTTACAAATGTACCCAAGTGTGCTTTTCACTTGTGCTCTCTCACTTTCTCACTCTTTTTAAATCCCCATTTTGTATAACATGTGTCATATTGTGTTGGGACATGTGTCAGGGTTGTGTGCGGAGAATGTTTGGAGTCAAACGCAGGACACAGGTCTGAGCGAAACCACAGATTTTACTCAAAATATATGCACAATTCCACAAATGGAAAAGAAACAGATACGAACACGTATCAAATACAACACCTAACGTACAAACAATCACGGACAAACATAAATGAAAGACAGAGGGTTAAATAGGGAACATGAGGGGAATTGATACCAGGTGTGTAAAATACAGACAAAACAAAACGAAACTGAAAAATGGATCGATGGTGACTAGAAAGCCGGTGACGTCGACCGCCGAACACCACCCGAACAAGGAGAAGGCCGACTTCGGCGGAAGTCGTGACAGTACCCTCCCCTGACGCGCGGCTCCAGCAGCGCGACGACACCGCCTCGGGACGACCCGGGGCGAGGCCAGGGCGATCCGGGTGGAGACGGTGAAACTCTTGTAACATGGATGGATCTAGAATGTCCTCCACCGGTACCAGCATCTCTCCCGCTACCGTGACCGCTACCCCTCCCACTCCACGAGTACTGAAGGCCCTCCGCCGACGTCTAGAATCCATGAGGCCCTTACGGTATACGCCGGGACCCCTCGATGTCAAGAGGGCGGAGGACCTCCCCACCTCAGACTGCTGGAGCGGACCAGCCACCACGGCCTGAGGAGAGACACATGAACGAGGGATTAATACGGTAATCAGGGGGGAGTTGTAACCTATAACAAACCTCGTTCAGTCTCCTCAGGACTTAAATGGCCCCACAAACCGCGGACCCAGCTTCCGGCAGGGCAGGTGAAGGGGTAGGTTTCGGGTCGAGAGCCAGACCCGGTCCCCCGGTGCATACACCGGGCCTCACTGCGGTGGCGGTCGGCACTCGCCTTTTGTCTCCTGATAGCCCGTTGTAACCGCACATGGCAGCGTTCCAAGTCTCCTCTGAGTGCCGAAACCATTCATCCACCGCAGGAGCCTCAATCTGGCTCTGATCCATGGTCCAGGACCGGCTGGTAACCTAGCACACACTGAAACGGTGATAGGTTGGTAGAGGAGTGCGGAGGGAGTTTTGGGCCATCTCCGCCCAGGGATGTAAGCTGCCCACTCCCCCGGCCGTCCTGGCTGCATAGACTCAGAAACCTACCCACATCCTGGTTTACTCTTTCCACCTGCCCGTTACTCTCGGGTGGAAACCTGAGGTAAGGCTGACCGAGATCCCCAGGCGTTCCATAAACGCCCTCCAGACTCTAAATGTAAATTGGGGACCCGATCAGAAACTATATCCTCAGGCACCCCGTAGTGCCGGAATACATGGGTGAACAGAGCCTCCGCAGTTTGTAGAGCCGTAGGGAGACCGGGCAAAGGAAGGAACGGCAGGACTTAGAAAAACCGATCCACAACGACCAGGATCGTGGTGTTACCCCGCGACGGGAAGATCCGTCACGAAATCCACCGATAGGTGTGACCATGGTCGCTGTGGAAGGAAGGGTTGTAATTTCCCTCTGGGCAGATGTCTAGGTGCCTTGCACTGTGCACATACCGAACAGGAGGAAACATAAACCCGCACGTCCTTAGCTAAAGTGGCCACCAGTACTTCCCAGAAAGGCAGCGCACCGTCCGACCGATACCAGGATGACCAGAGGAGGGTGACGTATGAGCCCAACAGATCAAACGATCGCGGACATCAAACGGAACGTACATAGCCCAGCTGGACAGTCAGGTGGAATGGGCTCTGAACGTGACGCCCGTTCGATGTCGCGTCCACCTCCCATACCACCGGTGCCACCAGGCGAGAGCTGGAATGATGGGAGTGGGATCTGAGGACCTCTCCTCTGTATCATACAGCCGGGACAGTGCATCTGCCTAACGTTCTGGGAACCTGGTTTGTAGGAAAGGGTGAAATCAAAACGGGTGAACAACATGGCCACCTTGCCTGGCGAGGGTTCATTCTCCTCGCCCGCCGATGTACTCCAGATTGCGGTGGTCAGTCCAAATGAGAAAAGGTGTCTTGCCCCCTCAACCATTCTCCACGCTTTCAGAGCCATGACAACACCAGCAACTCCCGTCCCCCACATCATAGTTTCGCTCCGCCGGGCTGAGCTTCTTCGAAAAGAATGCACAGGGGCGGAGTTTTAGTGCTACCCGAGCGCTGAGACAGCACAGCCCTATCCCCGCCTCGGACGCGTCCACCTCAACTATGAATGCTAAGGAAGGATCAGGATGCGCCAGCAACGGACTGATGGTAAACAGAGCCTTCAGGTGACCAAACGCCCTGTCCGCCTCCAGCTGTCCCCTGCAGTCGCACCGGTCCTCCCTTCAGCAGTGAGGTAATGGGAGCCGCTACCTGACCAAAACCCCGGATAAATCTCCGTAGTAGTTGGCAAACCCTAAAAACCGCTTCACTTCCTTTACCGTGGTTGGAGTCGGCAATTACGCACGGCTGAAATCGGTCATTCTCCATCTCTACCCCTGACGCAGAAAAACGGTACCCTAGGAAGAGATGGACTGGTGGAAAACGAACATTTCTCAGCCTTGACGTACAGGTCATGCTCCAACAGTCGACCAAGCACCCTGCGCAGTAGGGACACATGCCGGCGCGTGTAGCGAATATATTAGAATGTCATCTTATATACACCACACACCCTGCCCGTGCAGGTCCCTGAAGATCTCATCCACAAAGGATTGGAAGACTGATGGAGCATTCATTAACCCGTACGGCATGACTCGTACTCATAATGCCCAGAAGTGGGCTAAATGCTGTCTTCACTCATCTCCCCCCTTGATACGCACCAGTTGTAAGCGCTCCTGAGGTCCAATTTGTGAAGAAGCGCGCCCCGTTAATGACTCGGTCATACTCGCTATAAGTGGTAGCGGGTAACTGTATTTTACCGTGATCTTATTAATCCGCGATAATCAATACACGGCGCAAACCTCCATCCTTCTTCTTCACAAAAAAGAAACTCGAGGAGACAGGTGAGATGGAAGGCCGAATGTATCCCTGTCCAGAGATTCTGTGACATATGTCTCCATAGCCACCGTCTCCTCCTGTGACAGGGGATACACGTGACTCCTGGGAAGTTTAGCGTCTACCAAAGATCTATCACAACAATCCCCGGTCGATGGGTGGTAATTGAGTCCCTCTTCTTACAGAAGCGAGTGCCAATCGCATATTCGGGAGGAATGTGCATGGTGGAAACCTGGTTTGGACTTTCCACCGTAGTGGCACCTAAGGAAACACCTACACACCTCCTGAACACTGACAGGACCATCCCTTGAGAGCCTCTGTGCACAAAATAATCGGATCATGAGAGCCAACCAGGGAAGACCCAACACAACAGAAACGCAGGAGAGTCAATCAGAAGAGACAAATTCTCCTCGTGATCTCCCGCGTTCTCATAGCGATGGGCACTGTGACCTCCCCAACCAGCCCGACCCCAAAGGACGACTATCTAAGGCATGTACAGGAAGGGAACATCAACCGAATATAGGGATCCCTAAGCTATGAGCCAAAGAGCGGTCAATAAAGTTCCCAGCTCGCCTGAATCTACTAGCGCCTTATGCTGGAATGTGGGAAAACCCAGGAAATTCTATAGATAACCACATGAGTGCAACAGAAGGCTCGGTGATTATGTGCCTACTCACCTGAGACGACCCACCAGTGCTCCGCCTGCTACCTCGACTCCCAGGAGAAACACCCCAGCACGCGACAGCAGTGTGCCCTCTGCGTCCACAGTTGGTACATGGAGTGGTTCCCCCTCCGGTCTCCCTCCTAAGCCCCCCCAACTCCATAGGGTTGGATCCAAGGACTGGGTTCTGGAATGGGCGACCCCGTTCTAGACGCCCGCGGGAGCCAACAGGTTATCCAGCCGATAGATAAATCCACCAGCTGGTCCAGGTTGAGAGTGGTGTCCCTGCAGGCTAGCTCCCTACGAACGTCCTCTCGTAGACTACACCTGTAGTGGTCGATCAGGGCCCGCTCATTCCATCCCGCACCAGCGGCCAGAGTACGGAAGTCCAAAGCGAAATCTTGAGCGCTCCTCATCCCCTGCCTGAGATGAACAATCGCTCTCCCGCCGCTCTCCCTTCAGTGATGGTCAAAGACTGCCCGGAAGCGGCAGAGAAGTCATCATAATCATCCAGGGTAGATCCCTCTCTTCCCCAGATGGCGTTGGCCCACTCCAGGCTTTACCAGTCAGACAGGAGATGAGAGCGCCCACCCTCTCGTGTCCCGACGGGGACGATGAACAGATGCCAGGTATAGCTCCAGACTGTAGGAGGAAACCCTGACACCCGGCTGCTGTTCCGTCATACGCTCCCGGGAGCGAGAGCCAATTCCACTGGTTCCGACCGGAGGATGGATGGTAGTGTAGGTAAGGTGCGGTGTTGGTGCTGGGTTCTGATTTACCGGGAGACCTCCTCTCTCCCATCTGTCCATAGTCTGCAGCACGCGATCCATGGCTGTCCCTAAACTATGCAACATAGTCGCGTGCTGTTGAACCTGCTCCTCTACTGGGAGAAAGGGCTGGCTGCGCCTGCTGACTCCATTTGAAGTTGGTCCGTGATTCTGTCAGGGTTGTGTGCGGAGAATGTTTGGAGTCAAACGCAGGACACAGGTCTGAGCGAAACCACAGAGTTTTTACTCAAAATATATGCACAATTCCACAAATGGAAAAGAAACAGATACGAACACGTATCAAATACAACACCTAACGTACAAACAATCACGGACAAACATAAATGAAAGACAGAGGGTTAAATAGGGAACATGATGGGGGAATTGATACCAGGTGTGTAAAATACAGACAAAACAAAACGAAACTGAAAAATGGATCGATGGTGACTAGAAAGCCGGTGACGTCGACCGCCGAACACCACCCGAACAAGGTGAAGGGCCGACTACGGCGGAAGTCGTGACAACATGTTTCATTAAACTACGTTCTAATCAATAGCCTAGACTGTGTGTTTGTGTATGTGTATCTTATATTATCATTTTAGCTTGTTAGTAAATAAATAATCAACTCAATTGGTGTGGTACAGACTTATTTAGTGGGACTGGGGTTTGTGCAGATTCCCGGATTATGTGACGTTCAGGATGAGACTGTAGAGGAAATTAATTAGCGACGGTTGTAAAATCGATATTCTGATATTCTTTGAGTTAATTTGGGAAATAGAAACTCAATTAAACCAAACTTTCCCATGGTGCCCCAGGATGCTGAGTTAATAATTACCTGATTCATTTAATCACGTAATTTTAAACAGTTAATCATTCGATGAACAGCAGCCGTCACAATCAATACAAAGCCATAACAGATGTTAAAGGTCATCTATACTGAACCAGATATGAACAAGAAGGTCAAGTTTGACAGAGGTGAGATGGAGGAGAGGATTGTTGATATCTATGTCAGTGCAGAAAACCTGAGAGACGGTGAGACCAGCACCAAGAGAGAAGAGACAGCAGACACTGCTCCTAATAATGGACCAGGAGACCAGCGCTCAGGTAACACACACTCAACCCTATTAGAGTAGAAGGTTCAAGGTCCCTCCCCTAGGATTGAGAAAGAGCCCATAGACAAGTCTGTAATACCACTATTTCACTTCTATGGTGAGTTCATCTCTCACTTTAACCACTAGGTGGAATCATCACCTAACCATTCAGGACCTTATCCAACATAGAGATAGAGATAGAGATAGAGAGATAGAGATAGAGATAGAGAGTGAGAGAGAGAGAGACCGCCGTCAGCAGACCTGGCTCTGAAGAGAAGACAGACTATGTGCACACTGCCCACAAAATGAGGTGGAAACTGAGCTGCACTTCCTAACCTTCTGCCAAATGTATGACCATATTAGACACACATATTTCCCTCAGATTACACAGACGCATATTTTTTATTTTTTTAAATCATAAACTCCCATATCTATTTGGGTGAAATACCACAGTGTGCCATCACAGCAGCAAGATTTGTGACAAACACCATTGTAAATACAACACATATTTATGTTTTTATTAAATTGAACCTTTATTTAACTAGGCAAGTCAGTTAAGAACAAATTCTTATTTACAATGACAGCATCCCAGAGAAGTGTCACGATCGTCTTTACGTGGAAGAGAGGACCAAGGCGCAGCGTGTTACGAATACATCTTCTTTTATTAGAGAAGATGAAACACGAAACGAACACTTTTACAAAACTAAACAAAACAACAAACGACCGTGAAGCTACAAACGAAAGTGCAGACACAAGCWACTAACGTCAAGACATAGACAATTACCCACCAAATACCCAATGAATATGGCTGCCTAAATATAGCTCTCAATCAGAGACAAATGAACAACAGCTGCCTCTAATTGAGAACCAATCTAGGCAGCCATAGACATACAAACACCTATACAAGACACTGCCCAATTAAACATACAAGACCCCTAGACAATACAAAAACACATGCATTCCCCATGTCACACCCTGACCTAACTAAAATAAGAAAGAAAACAAAGATAACTAAGGCCAGGGCGTGACAAGAAGAGTGGGTTAACTTCCTTATTCAGGGGCAGAACGACAGATCAGGGATTTGATCCAGCTACTTTTAATGTTATTGGCCTAACGCTCTAACCACTAGGCTACCTGCCATCCCATTTATATTTATCTTCCCTTTTGTACTTTAACTATTTGCACATCGTTATAACACTCTACATAGCCATAATATGACATGTGAAATGTCTATATTCCAGTGAAACTTTTGTTAGTATAATTTTGACTGTTTATTTTTAATTCATTATTTGACTTTTGTTTGTTATCTATTTCACTTGCTTTGGCAATATGTTTCCCATGCCAATAAATCCCTTTGAGAGAGAGAGAGAGAGAGAGTGAGAGAGGGAGAAAGGGAGAGAGGGAGAGAGAGGGCATTATCACAGTAGGTTATTGTTACACCCCTTTCTCACAGATCCAGAAATGTTATTTGTGACAATTGTCATCATCCCATGTCTGTACAGGGTAATCTTGTCCATAGTATATCTCAACACAGTCCTCCTGCCCAGAGAACAGACCACCATTATCAGGCTGTCCTGTCCCCCAGTACCTAAACAACACAGAGAACCAGACAGTCAGACACTGTGGTAAAAACATCCTCCTCAATTAAATACATAGTCCTATGTTCTTTCAGTTTAAAAACTTTAAAGACTTCCCCCACACACACACACACACACACACACACACACACACACACACACACACACACACACACACACACACACACACACACACACACACACACACACACCAAATTCATATAATTGTGTGACCTGTAGTTTGAAACACACAAAAAAGACTGTCGACCATGTCCATAGAGATCTAGGATCAACTTCCCCTCCCCCAATCCTAACCTTAATCATTTAGTGGAGGAAAAACTGACCCAAGATCAGCGTCTAGGTGAAACATCACATGCCACCATATTTTGTTTTATTTTAGCCTGTTCCACAAAGGAGACAGACCAGTTAGAGAATTGTTACAACACCACTGGCCTGACGCAAGACAGAGACCATCCAGTTCAATTTGCACTAGCACTAGACAGCTGATTCTAATCATCAAAGCTTGATGATGAGTTGGTTATTTGAATCAGCTGTGTAGTGTAGGGCAAAACCCAAAACGTTCACTAAGGGGGGCCCCAGGACCGAGTTTAGGAAACTCTGCTTTAAGGCAACATGGCTATAGTCAATAAACATTGTTGAAAATGTGTGAGTCCATCTATACAAAGCCAGATATGACCAATAAGGTTTGACAGAGGTGAGATGGAGGAGAGGATTGTGGATATCTACATCAAGGCAGACACACTGGGGGAACAGTGAGATCAGCTACATGACAGTTACAACACCCTTACTGAGGAACGAGACCAACTACAGACAAGCTAAGACAACCTGACTGAAGAGAGACCAGCTACAGACCAGTTACAACAACTTAACTGAAGAGAGAGACAAGCTACAGACCAGTTGCAACAACCTAACTGAAGAGAGAGACCAGCTACATGACAGTTACAACACCCTGACTAAAGAGGGAGACCAGTTGCAGAGAGAGAGAATGATGATTTTGAAGGTTGGTACTACATCTCGACCAAGACTGAAAACTGGACAGACAGCAGACAGGACTGTACCAACAGAGCTTTGAGGCCTCATTTATCAATACTACTACTTAACCCATCAGAGTCTAAGCTCTGTTTCGTCCATAGTTTCCACCATTTCAGACCTCTTCACCGTAGAAATGGCCAACAGAACCGGAGGAACCTTTACCGTCCGAGCCACCGACGATCGCAGATTCACTTCTTCCTTCTCTGCCAACATGTCCAAGGTGACTGGGGCGGTGCAGCCAACAGTACGGTGAGCCTCATGGCGCCCGACAGCATCCCGTCAGGAACAGATGTAACCCTGTCTGTTGTCAGCAAAGTAAGGGTCTTGTTTCAAAACTCTAAAATGTCCTCCTTCTCTCATATCCTCTCTCCCTCTCAGCCACTGATTTTAAATGATTTGGTTGCTGTAAGCTACCAGTTGTTATCAGCTACATCAGTTATCTAACTAAGCTCTCTTGCTCTCTCTCTCTATCTAAACCCTCTCCCTCTTCCTCCCCTTCTTCACTTCCTTCCTCCCTACAGATGACAGATTTTACCATTCTCCAGTGCGGGCTACCAGGCGTCTCCTCCAAGGGGCCAGGATTCTGGTCTAGAAGAACGGTTTTGATTGCTCCTACAGTTGTGTTTCGGTACTGCAGTTTATCAGATGCTCGACCCAGAAATACATTTTCCATACACGGCCACATAGGAAAGTCAGATTAGAAAATTCCTAATAAGACACTTTAGTCATCACCTTTGTGCATTATTCTTCAAATAATTGTCGCTGAGGCCGATTTTTTGTACATTTTTATATTCATGCAATGTCTGCCATGTTTTTGGATGACGTAATGATCTCGTTGCTGCTCAAATCAAATCAAATTGTATTGGTCACATACACATATCTACCAGATGTCATTGTAGCGAAATGCTGTGCAGTGTGCCCCTGGTAAATGCGTTGGGCAGACCGTATCACCCTCTGGAGAGCCTCGCTTCCCTGTACCCACTGAGTGCTAGTGAGCATGTGATGTTGGGCTGTGTAAACCGGATGCAACCCGGATACAGACGTCCATGAATCTGCGTATGCGAACGTGAATACCTTGAAAACAACAACATCTTGGACACAGTCTCCAGATCTGATTATACCTCAGTGGTGTCCTCTGACTGCCCGTTAACATGCAGCTCCTCAAACTGGCAGCTCTCTGCCAACCTCCCCGACTGTGTCAAAGGGACAGGAATCATCTGCATCAGCCTATACCAGGGCAATGGGACCCTCAACACTTCTAGGGCAGTGGGCCACAGGTCCAAGAATGTGACCAGGTTGGACTACAGCTTCACCTGCTGTTCAAAGAAGGTAGAGCTGTTGGTAGTGGACAGGGCAGGCAACGTGGGTGTGTGTCTGGGCTTAGTGAAGGACTCTGTGGGGGTGGTTGTGAGCTCTACAGCCCAGGGCCTGGTTTCCCAAAAGCATCTTAAGTCTTAAGTCCATCGTTTCAAACATAGGATCCTACTGTTCTCATGAGAATTTAGCCTTAAAATGCAATTGGGAAAACGGCCCAGGTCTCTATCACCAACACTACCCTGTACCTGTAGTTAGTACTACATCCACCAGGTCTCTGTCACCAACACTACAGCTGTACCTGTAGTTAGTACTACATCCACCCAGGTCTCTTATCACAAACACTACAACGTACATGTAGTATACTACATCCACCCAGGTCTTTGTCACCAACACTTACAGCTGTACCTGTAGTTAGTACTACGTCCAACCCAGGTCTTTGTCACCAAACACTACAGCTGTACCTGTATTAGCACTACATCCACCCAGGTCTCTGTCACCAACACTACAGTCCTGTAGGTAAGTTAGTTACTACATCACCCAGGTCTCTGTCACCAACACTACAGCTTACCTGTAGTTAGTACTACATCCACCAGGTCTCTGTCACCAACACTACAGCTGTACCTGTATGTTAGAACTACATCCACCCAGGTCTCTGTCAACACTACAGCTGTACCTGTAGTTAGTACTAATCCACCCAGGTCTCTTTCAGCAACACTACAGCTGACCTTAGTATAGACTTACATCCACCAGGTCTCTGTCACCAACATACAGCGTACTGTGGTAGAACTACATCCACCATGGTCTCGTCAGCTCACACTTACAGCTACCTGTATTTAACTACATTCCACTCCAGCTCTTTCCAACCCATCTAGCCATTGACCGTATTTAGTACTACATCCACCCAGGTCTCTGTCACCAACACTACAGCTGTACCTGTAGTTAGTACTACGTCCACCAGAGGGACACCTTTGACTCTGTCCCTGTATGTTAGGATCTGTGTGATGCTTTCTCTCCTCCTGTGGAATAGAGTAGAGCTATAGAGTTGTATAATAGTTCATGTTGGTAGATGTCATGTGGAACAGTGGAATCAGTGCAGAGAGAGTTGTGTCATTTGATGTAACTGGTATGTATATGTTATGTTGTACTAAAAGACAGGGTGGAAATATAAATTTTTGGTCATAAAACATGTGAAGTTTGTTAAATAATTTTTTTCTATTCTCTTAAATCTGTCAAACTGAAACTATGGAGATGTTGTCAGAACCTATGTTTTTCATTCTGAGTAACTCTTCACAGACATCACAGATAGAAAGATCCCTATATGGCCATTGGTGGCAGGTCACACTCCGGGGGGAAGTTTCCCCTAGGTACAGATCTAGGATCAGGTTTATCTCCCCCAATCCTAACCTTAACCATTTGTGGTGGAAATGCAAAACCGACCTAAGATCAGCATCTACCCCCTACACTACTAGTCACAGAGTGAGATCCATAATGTGCTCAGTCAGGATATATGTAGTGTATATGTCAATTAACAGGATCCCTAATATTGTTAGCACATCCAAAATTGTCACCCTGTGAATTCACACATACATCATATAATATGATATAGAGTCATACTATGTATTATATTATCACACTAAGGCTGGTGGGAGTCATATAATGTATTAAATATTCAAACTAAGGCTGGTGGGAGTCATATCATGTATTATATTATCAAACTAAGGCTGGTGGCTGTCATATCATGTAGTATATTATTTAACTAAGGCTGGTGGGAGTCATATCATGTATTATATTATCACACTAAGACTGGTGAGAGTCATATCATGTATTATATTATCAACTAAGACTGGTGGGAGTCATATCATGATAGTATATTATCAAACTAAGGCTGGTGGGAGTCATATCATGTAGTATATTATATAACTAAGGCTGGTGGGAGTCATATCATGTAGTATATTTTATTAACTAAGACTGGTGGGAGTCATATCATGTAGTATATTATCAAACTAAGGCTGTGGGAGTCATATCATGTAGTATATTATTTAACTAAGGCTGGTGGGAGTCATATCATGTAGTATATTATCAAACTAAGGCTGGTGGGAGTCATATCATGTATTATATTATCAAACTAAGACTGGTGGGAGTCATATCATGTATTATATTATCAAACTAAGACTGGTGGGAGCATATCATGTATTATATTATCACACAAGACCTGGTGGGAGTCATATCAAGTATTATATTTATCAAACTAAGACTGGTGGGAGTCATATCATGTATTATATTATCAAACTAAGACTGGTGGAGTCATATCATGTATTATATTATCAAACTAAGACTGGTGGGAGTCATATCATGTATTATATTATCACACTAAGGTGGTGGGAGTCATGTGGTGGCCAGTGTTTCAATCCACTGTGGGTTGACTGATAAAGAGTTTCACTATCATACAGTATGTCAAGGTATGCTTGTAATCGTTAAGGACTGTAATCGTTAACTGAATTGAGCTGAACACAGGAAAAATCCTAGAGGAAAACCTGGTTCAGTCTGCTTTCACCAGACACTAGAGATTAATTCACCTTTAAGCAGGACAATAACCTAAAACACAAGGCAAATACACACTGGAGTTTCTTACCAAGAAGACAGTGAATGTTCCTGAGTAGCCAAGTTACAGTTTTGACTTCAATCTACTTGAAAATCTATGGCAAGACCTGAAATGGTTGTCTAGCAATGATCAACAACCAATTTGACAGAACTTAAAGAATTTTGAAAAGTATAATGGGAAAATGTTGCACAATCCAGGTGTAGAAAGCTCCTAGAGATTTAACCATAAATAGTCACAGCTGTAATCGCGTACCAAAGGTGCTTCTACATATTTTACTTAGGGGTGTGTATACTTATGTAAATTCTATATTATATTTAATTTTCAATACATTTGCAAACATTTCTAAAAATATGTTTTAACTTTGTCGTTATGGGGTATTTTGTGTAGTTGAGTGAGAGAGAAAATATATTTACCACATTTTAAATTCAGTCTGCACACAACAAAATGTGTAAAAGTCTAGGGTGTGAATACTTTCTGAAGGCACTGTATGTTAAGATAAATGCTCTAGATTGGTAAGTCTGATAAATGACTCAAATGGAAATGTAATAGAAATTCATGGTAAATAATGTATTGTGTAACTTTGGAGTCACTTTTATTGTAAATAAGAATAGAATACGATAAAGCTACCTGAGTTAAAGAGTTACAACGGTTAACAGAATCATCTTAAATTGGATTATCTTAAATTTGTTTGTCTTTATTAAAATTGCATGGCATGCACAAGTCATCTCCCGACATGGATCAATGTTGAATATTGCAGGTCCTCCGGTCTGACCATGCTGAATAAGAGGTTATACACCACAGTGTATTTCACAACAGGAGGATTTCAACCAAACCAAATAGAAGGGATGATGTACCCTCTAAATAATCACACACTCTATCCAACACATMTACATGTGTACTACATTTAGTGTGTATACTTRATACGTTTTCTTACATGAGCTTTATACATTAGGTGAAGCAGTCAAAWCAKGGGCAGYTATTTATGACATAAGCTARTGAAAGAATGTTSAWGCTASTGTTGAAGAMCAAGTCTCCCTTGAGCCGCATGATTGAAGTTGGGCCGAGTGCTGCACCTGTTGAGGCAGGTCTGAGGTTGTTGGGGCTGGGTCTTGTTCTGCCCATGTTGAGACTGGGCCTGGTTCTGCCCATGTTGAGACTGGGCCTGGTTCTTCCCATGTTGAGACTGGGCCTGGTTCTTCCCATGTTGAGACTGGGTTGGGGTTGTTGAAGCTGGGCCAGGTGCTGCCCCTGTTTATGCTGGGGCTGATGCTGGTGGCCCTGTTAGGCCCTGTGTGCTGGGGCCTCCCGCTCTCTTGCCCTGTAGGGTAAAAGGAACCGTACACATAAATAGCAACACAAGAATATAGATGGCGAGAGTAAGCAGTACCTGAACATATAGAAGAGCATGTAGGCACTCCGGGCTCTGGTCCTCAGCACAGTGGCTTCATTGGACATTGACACCTGGCTGTCGTTACAGCAGAACCAGTTTCCACTGGCATGCAAGATGTCACTAATGTAGTGCCCTGTGGAACAAGGAAGACAGACTGGAGGGCAAAGGTCAGGCTATTGTGGGTAATAGAGTGTTGTAACAGTTAAACAGTGCCTTTTGGAGGTATTTTATCTGTTACATGTGTCGAGTTTTGAAATCAGAGAAAAACAAATACACGTGGCATATAATTAGGCATGCCTCTCCATTCTTTTGAATTAAATTGCGTAAACTCTAAACATATTGCAGTGCTTGTTGGGATGGCACTTCACTCTGAAGCCTGCAGCGTTTCTCGCTTGGTCGAAATAGCTATTGGCGGGTCTAATTATCCCCTACACCAGGGATCCACATATGGCGGCACGCGGGACAAATTTGTCCCACAGGTGAATTTATTTGGCCCACCATGTTTTCTGACCCAATAAAATGTCATATTTAAAACACTGTAAAAACACCAGCAAGTCAGCTCCAAGTGATTTTCATTTTGGAAATCTGTTTCAAAGTATTCCCACGCACAATAAAGAGAGATATGTGATTGTACACAAATGTAAGCAATGTTTGAAATGAGTCAAATATTATATCTGTTTGGCCTTCTTACGGTCAATTTGCGGACCACAAATTATTTGTAATTTTGTTCCATACCAATGCAAATCTGGCTAAGACAAAAAATGTCATATGTATTGTGCATCTGCATGTGTGTTTTATGGTATTTACTTACCAGAGTTTGCGGAGCCTCCCAAATGAGAGACTACCCCAGTCAGCTGGTAGTAACCATTCACTGACTTCACTGGCTGCTSCTTCTGTAAGAAAACACATGTGATCGTAGGATTCTCATTTCCTCTKCAGTCCACCATAATGTCTACAGTCTACTACAGTACTAGTCTACTACAGGAGGTCTACTACATTGTGTATTCCTCATAACTATCTCAGTGTTCTGTCATAACTTATTTTTCACTGGTTTCACTCTCTATCTCTCTCTCTCTTCTCACCACTGAGGCTGTCTGCAGCACTTTTCCTGGTTCCTGGTCATTTGAATCTGAGGGGTCAAATATACATATCAAGAGCTGTGAAAACGTGGTCACTTGTCTGAAATGCTCTGGACTAAAACAGCTCCCATACATCACTAAAGATGTCTGAGAAACCTTTTAAACTGCAGCTTCCAGCTTCTCTGTCAGCAGGACCGTTTTGGGAGTGGGTGGTTTGTGTGGTGTTGGAGCAAGAAGAGTGTTATGGTGCCATGACCTACCTGAACAGCAGAGGGCGCTGTATTTGGCCTCTCCAGGTGGGCTGGAGACTTGACTGACGAGGGTCTGGGGGATGGACCCCTGGATGCTGGGGGCCTGGTTGGTGAGGGCCTGTGGGCTGGCACTGTGCAGGTGTGGCACCATGTCCCCACAGAGGGTGGAGAGCCTCAGCTCCGAAGGAAACAAAAGAGGAGCCTCCAGCTTCTCCAACCCCCCAGGTCCTCCAAACCTCTTCAGATGCAGAACCAGCACACTGCCCAGAGACAGAGAGGAAGATAGATGAACAGACAGACAATGAAACCAGTCAACAAAATAACAGATTAGTGAAATGTGTTCGGTGGTGCTCATCCCTAAGTCCTACAACCTGCTCAGGAAGGTAACTACTCCTAAAGGCTCAGGACACAATGACCACTCATTTCATGAAACACTGCTAGTCCTATGAGAGGTTATAAAGGGACAACTCACAGAGGCAGTGTGTGGAACTGCTCCACCTTTAAGGCGTGGAGGCCTTTACAACCCTCACATGTGAATTCAACCTGTTCACCCTGGTTAGAAACAAAAGCATTACAAAATGAATGACACCACTACAATAATAAGAGCGTATTCTGAGGCAGTGGGCAGCRTGCCCTGGGTGTTAGTCTCTACATGCAYGGCTGAGCCCTAAGTGCTGACTTTGAAAGTGAGTGCTAGGCTGCTCAGCAAGGTGCGCTCAGGGCTGAAGTCCAATGAGAGGTGGTTGTAGTCCTCTCTGGTGGACGACTCGCACCCACAGCTTCAGAAGCAGCACAAAGAGAAGGAAAATGCATCAAGTCTGTTTCTGTGTCAGGTCTCTACAATGTTTCTGTCATGCCATGTGTTTTGTAATATTGTTTGTAGAAAGATCATTTTCTCAGTAGATACATTACAACCAATGGGATCTCTTACCTGGTACATGTGCGCACCGACACAAGCTGGAACTCCAGCTGAGAAACAGGGCAGGAATAGTTCACCCCGAGTGTCTTCAGTATCATGCCCTCCTCCTTCAGCTGGCACAGCATGTTCACAAGTAACTCGTGTGCGTCCTATGATGAGGAAGAGAGAGAAACACACCAAGAGAAAGCAAATGATGAGAGATAATAACCCTTTCAAAAAGAGTGCTCGTCAACAAAGAGTAGTGCCTCAGTTACCTGTTGCTGTCCCCCAGATACTTCAAATCGTATCCCGACAAGGATACTTGACCTTCACCATGAGGTCTGCTTTTGAGGCTGGTTTGCCACACTGCAGGTAGACTCAAACGGTGCACATCAGACAGACCACCTGTAGGGGAGACAGAGAGTAAATTAGCAGCTGACTGGATGGTGTCAACCTACTGGCTTACCCTGAAGAGGCAGATGAGTATATACAATATGTTTTATCTAGCGCGCACCATCATTAGAAATGATTCATTTGCGTCAAAGCAATTTCACTTTGAGGACGGACAATGAAGCCAAACAACAAAATTGTGTTGTTTATTCTCCTAAGATATTTGGTTTGGATACTGCTCTCAATTCCAGAGCATTTAAAAAAACTACCAAATTTCCACGGTAAGGTGGAATGTTCAGTCAATGAGCATTATGGGTCATGTAGTCATTCTACACTTTCCAAATTGGCCTACAAATGCCTACATCATAATCATTGTGTCATTGTGTTCCTCTTGGTTATGAAGATTCCCGAAAACAAAACAAAACTGAAAACAAAAACACAAAAAAAATACAATACACAGCAAAATATGAAGTGGTTAAGGTTAGGAAAAGGGTTAGGATTAGTGAAAATGCTCTCCTAACCTGCTACGACAATCAACTTTCTATAGAAGTGGCGTGAAAAGAGTGTCCCTTCTTTAATTTATGACCACAAATAATGGGTGTGTGGGGTGAGTGTCTGCTTTTGAGCCTTCCTTACCTGAGCAGGTTGGAGAAGGGGGAGGAGCTCCAGAGTTGTTCCTGGTGCAGGATTTCCTTTGAGAAGGACGGCAGGACCAGGAGGCACTGCAGGGTGGCGTTAAGGAAGCAAGTGTTGCCAATGTTAGGCAACCTGTGAAGAAGAAGCAGCCATCAGTACACACATAGAGATGAATCATAAACCTTCATATCTCTATAAAGTGGTGATAATGGCAGCCATCTTGGTCAGGGATAAATTATATTTAACACAAAGAAGTGGATGTCCTTTAGACCAAGGTTGACATAATTCATGGGTTTATAAATATCTAATAAAACGAACATGCTCGATAGTAAGCCATATCCCCATAGTATATCAGACACTGATCTCTAAACAACAAATAACTTATATTCAATGCATTTGCAGTGTGTTGTGGTTTACCCAAGAAGTTCCATGTTGACCAGTGACCCCCGTTCTCCTCTGGCCCCCTGGGTCTCTTCTGGCCCTCTGGTGGCTGAGCTGGCCCTGGGAAGAGTCATGCTGCTGGTGGCTGAGCTGGCCCTGGTAAGAGTCATGCTTCTGGTGGCTGAGCTGGCCCTGGAAAGAGTCTTGCTTCTGGTGGCTGAGCTGGCCCTGGAAAGAGTCATGCTTCTGGTGGCTGAGACTGGACTCTGGGGTCTTGGGCTAGAGTGTTCCTGAAGAGACAGAGGTCTGGAGGAAGGAGAAAAACAGGTCTAAAGCCTCCAACATAGAGATAGTATCGCTCGACACAGTCTCTCTATTTAATACTATACTGTACTATAAACACAGTCTGAGTAGTTATGTATGTACTGCTGTCTATATAAATGCAGTGTACCAAYTAGACCAGGGCAATAGGTTAGTACTCTCTTTATCCACTAGATGTGGATAGAAGAGCCTAAAACTACAGTTTGAGGAAAATAACTTTCTGGGACTGTGTTTATCAAGCGTCTCAGAGTAGGAGTCTGATCTAGGATCAGTTTTGCCTTTTAGATCATAATAAATCAGATTATTACGGACAGAGAGGACTGATCCTAGATTAGCACTCATAACCTTGATAAACACTGCCCTGGTCTTGGTAGTAAGTTACTAAACCCAACTCTCCAAAAGGACCTCTAGTGATGGCCACTTGTGTACTTTAG
>NC_036845.1:11831326-11847145 GCF_002910315.2 Salvelinus sp. IW2-2015
GAGAAAACATGTGTTATATTTGCCAAAGCAAGAAACAAAAAACATATAAAAAAAAATAAAAAATAAAAATGTTTAAAAAGGGAGGAGTGGTAGGATTAGGGAAAATAATAAATGAAAATATATACAAAAAAAATATAAGAATTTATATACATTTTCCCCAAAAAATATAGTGGGATTGGAAATTATGGAGACAATTACATTGATGGAAGCCACAACCTATCCGCAATATTAAAGCTGATCTACCCCATAAAAATTCAAATTAAATGTACTGTAAACATTGCACTCCAATGTTTCAAAAGCATAAAGATGTTTCAAATGTTAGATTATCAGTACGTACAGTGTTTTAACAATGTGCAAATAGTTGTAGTATGAATAGTAGGTAAGATAAATAAACAGATAAATATTGGTGGTATTTACACATGTTGTTTGTGCTCCATTGGTTGCCCTGTCATGGCAATCTTGTTGCTGGATCAAATCAGATCAAAATGTATTGTCACGTGCACCGAATACAACAGGTGTAGACCGTACAGTGAAATGCTTACTAAGGTCCTAACCATCAGTGAAATGTTTAAGTAAAAATAGGTATTAGATCACCTAACTTATGCGAGTTTGTCAATGTTTGATTTGTTTTCTAATTCTTTGTGGGCTGTGTGATCTGTGGAAAATATGTGTCTCTGATGTGGACATACATTTGGTAGAGGTTAGGAAGAGTCCTCAGTTCCCCCTCATTTTTGTGCAGTGTGCACATAGCCTGTCTTCTCTCAAGAGCCAGGACTGCTATGGCGGCATCTTTCAATAGCAAGACTAGGCTCACTGAGTCTGTACATATTTAAGACTTTTCTTATTTAGGGTCAGTCACAGTGGTCAGGTATTCTGCCACTGTGTACTCTCTGTTTAGGGCCAGACAGCATTCCAATGTGCTCTGTTTTTGGTTGATTCTTTCCAGTGTGTCAAATAGTTATCTTATTGTTATTATAGTTTGGCTGGGTCTAATTGTGTTTCTGTCATGGGGCTCTGTGGGGTCTGTTTGTGTTTGTGAACAGAGCCCCAGAACCAGCTGGCTGAGACTTRTCTAGGTTCATCTATCAAGGTGAGGGCTTTGTGGTGGACTTTTCCAMCTCTTTTCTGGATTTTGATAATTAGCAGGTTTAGTCCTAATTCTGCTCAGTGTGCATTGTTTGGGGTATTACGTCGTACATAAAGGATGCTGTAACAGATGTATAATAGCACAAACACAAAGATGAGTCCTCTATCTATGTTCATAGAGACAGTGCTGAATGGTTAGGCGATGATCCCACCTAGTGGTTAAAGTGAGAGATGAACTCACCATAGATGTAAAATTGGGTTCCCACTAGATGTCCAGGCTGCAATGTCAAAATTGTCTATAATCGTACACATTTATGAATATACAAATGTATTTTTTGGTCTTCATTTAATGTTGTGGTTAGGCATAAGGTTAGCAGTGTGGTAAAGGTTAGGGTTCAAATCAGATTTTAAGAAGAGAAATTGTAGAAAAAGGCCAGATAGTGATGACTGAAAAAAAGTGGTATTACAGACTTGCCTTTGGGATTTTTCTCTATTCATCCTTCCTCGATTTTTTTTCACATCCCTTTTTCCTCGCTGCCTTCTCAAAATTCATTGGAAWATACAATCCTAGGGGAGGTACCTTGAAACTTCAAGGAGTTTAGGAGGAGAGGAATACAGGAAAGACTAATTGAGATAGAGCCTTAGTGTCAGAAAAAGCCATAGAGGATGAAGAGAAAAATAAACAATAATGGAGAGAGAACAAAATATATACAGTGGGATCTATAATTATTGACACCCCTTGATAAAGATGAGCAAAAAAAACAATGAAATAAATAATATAAATGCTAAGCTATAGTGACCCACAAGATATCTTGTCCGTTTACACTTACACCATTTTATTTTTACTAATATAATTACTCAGAGAAAGAGATTGTTTAACAAGTAATATTGCTTTCCCCTCAAAAACATAGGGGTAAAAATGATTGGCACCCCTGTTTTCAATCTTTCAATACCTCACCTTGTGATGATAAGGCCACTGAGCCTTTTTCTAAAAAGTTTTATGAGATTGGACAACACATGACGAAGCATGCCGATTTTTTTGTGGGTCATTTTTAGCAGACAAATTACAGTAGTGAGTGTATACATTTTCATGTGTCCCCAGCGGAATCAAACCCACACACCTGGAGTTGCAAGTATCATGCTCTACCACACGGGATAATGCAAGGGAGCTTAGACCATTCTTCCTACAGAATCTTCCCTCTTCAATCAAACCACAGGTTTTCAATTGGTTCAAGTACAGAGACTGAGATGGCAATTGGCAAAATGTTGATTTTATGGTCAATTGACCATTTATTTGTGGATTTTGATGTGCGTTTGGGGTATTGTGTTTCTGGAAGGTCCATTTGCAGCCAAATGTCAGCCTCCTTATGGAGTTTTTTGGCTAAATTTCCTGTACTGAGTAAATTCATGATGCTGTTGACTTATTAACAAGGCCCTGGGACCAGTGGAAGCAAAAGTAGCCCCATAACATTCAAAGATCCACATCATATTTCACAGTAGGTATGGGGTTATAATCTGCATCCCACCACTGGTGTGGTGGCCAAAGAGCTCTATTTTCATGTCATGCCAACCACGTCAATGCCTGAAGATTGATAAACAGCAACGGCACTTAGATTGGAACCGAGTGGTTACGGTAACAGACGGCATGTTCTGCAATCTCATGAAACATTTAGAAAAAGGCTCAGTACCTTATCCTCGCAAGGTGAGGATTTAAAAGGTGTTGAAAACAGGGGTGCCAATACATTTGACCCCTTTCTTTTTGAGAAGAAAACAATTTTATCGTTGAACAAAATTGCTTATTTTTTTCAATTGTATTAGTATAAAATAATATTATTTAAAAAAAGATTGGAGCATACAATAGTTAGTATTTGTATTGTTTCTTTTAAACAGTCTGTTTTTACTCATCCTTATCAATAGTGACAATAATTCAGGCCTGGCTGTAGCTACAGCAGCTATGTGACTGTTAGCGAATAGTGTTGAGTTAATTATATTGAACAATGTGTATTCCTTGAGGGTATTGCAACTGTACAAGTAATTGACAAATAATTTTTGTTGTGTAGCACACGCTGTTTGACTCTAAGCCCCGTTATATCTGCTGCTAGCATGCGCCTGTGTCCAGATCATGTCCACATTTCTGATTGTTGCCCACATTTTCAGACAGAAGTAGACGATTCAAAAGACTTTGTGTGAACTGATTTAGGACAACGGACAAGATCAGGACGAGGGACGCATATCAGTGTCCAGTTATAAAAGGGGGCTTTGAAGAGAGAGAGGGTTGACAGCATTTGTCACCAGTGTAACTGTATGTATCAATTCATTGCAGCTATTGATTATTATTAACATATTAATGATGAAGGTATTGATTATAATAAACATATTAATGATAAAGATATTGATTATAATAATCTTCCTAAAGCTTAACATTTATTGATGGTGATATTGGTAATTTGATGCTATTGTCCGTTGACCAGTCTCAGACCTTTTTTCAGAAACGTGTCATTATGAAAACTCATTGTTCATTCTGTATTCCCTGTGTATGAATATACAGACTAATGACATGTGATTTCTAATCCATCTCTCGGTGTAACACATGCGTAGAAACTGACTATGTACTGATATTGTTGACTGTTTCTTTCCTGTCTCAACAGTGCTTTTTCAGATGCTTCATTGCGTATTAGGTTGAATATCCATGCATTCTTCATGTCACTCTGTCACCTACAGGTCCTGGTTTTTACCATATTGGACTGGTCGTCCACAATGCTCATTATGAAAACAAACTGTGATTTTAGGTTAGGAATACATGTTGCAAAGTGCTGGCACAAACACTAGGTCTAGATGCATGTTTGTTGTGCTTGCACAGCATTGCACAATGAAAGATTGTGTCTGAGGAAAATGTCTGAATAGTAAGAAGTTCCCAATTTGAAGTAGTCGTTTTAATACAATGCAGCAGTCAGGTTTTTGTAACAAATAGCCTAATATTTGGACTGACCTGGAATCTCCTATTTTTATTTATTTTTGCTGCTTGCAGAGCAATGTTTGTCTGGTCGATTGGCCCTGTACAACCAATGAAGCGTGGCATGTGTCTTTGCGCCATCTTGTGTGAGTTCTGGTAATAAACAACTTGCTGAACAAAAACAGATATTTCCCCAGTCAACAAGAGACTTCTCTTGGTGAGGTGGTGCAGGTTCACTTATATATACGCCCATATGTATCAAGATCTAAGATCAGGTCCCCTCTGCCATTTAATCTTATTTGTGGTGATGCTAAATCGCAAAACTGATCCTTATATCTGTACTCCTACTCTAAGACACTTTGACTCTTCTTCAAATGTATCTCAGAGTAGAGCTGCAGGGCTGCGTTCAAATACACAAAAACGGTGTGTAACGTCAATTAAACGGAAATGTGATGTCTGGAACGACCAGTTGAAAAAACGGGGAGGGTTGGGAACGCTCTAGCGTGGGTACTCAGAGCATGCGCTGACCAGCTGGCAAGGGCCTCTACTGACACTTTAAACCTCTCCTGACCCAGTCTGTAATACCTAATGTTTTCAAGTAAGACCACCATAGTCCCTGTGACCAAGAACACCATGTTAAACTGTCTACAGCTGCACCATCGAGAGCACTACAGAGGTAGTGCATACGGCCCAGTCACATCACTGGGCCAAGCTTCTGCCATCCAGGACCTATATAATAGCGGTGGTCAGAGGAAAGCCCCAAACAATTGTCAGGACTCCAGTCACCCAAGTTATAGACTGTTTTCTTCTGCTACCGCACGGCAAGAGGTACCTGGAGTGCCAAATCTAGGACCAAAAGGCTCTTAACGCTTCTACCCCCAAGCCATACGACTGCTGAACAACTAAGCAAATTGCCACCAGACTATTGACCCCCCCCTGTGTTGTACACTGCTGCTACTCGCTGTTTATTATCTATGCATAGTCACTTCTCCCCTACCTACATGTACAAATTACCCCAACTAACCTGTACCCGCCGCCACATTGAATACGGGTACCGTACCTGTATATAGCCTCGTAATGTTATTTTATTGTTTACTTTTTATTATTTGTACTTAACACTGGAGCTCCCCAGGTGGTGACACTCAGAAGTCAGAGACCTGTCCGGGTGTGCCAGAATAACAACCTATCCTTTAACGTAAGCAAGACTAAGAGATTATTGTGGACTACAGGAAAAGTGGAGGACGAGGACGCCCCCATTCTCATCGACGGAGCTGTAAGTGGAACAGGTTTGACAGCTTCAAGTTCCTTGGTGTCCACATCAACAAACAAACTAGAATGGTCAAAAACACAACAAGACAGTCGGGAAGAGGGCACGACAATGCCATTCCCCCTCAGGAAACTTAAAAGATTTGGCAGGGTCCTGAGATCCCTCAAAAGGTTCTATCTACAGCTGCAACATCGAGACATCCTGACTGGTTGCATCACTGCCTGGGACGCAACTGCTCGGCTCTGACCACAAGGCACTACAGAGGGTAGTGCGTACGTCCCAGTACACACTGGGGTAAGCTGCCTCCCATCCAGACACTCTACACCAGGCGGTGTCAGAGGAAGGCCCAAAAATTGTCAAAGTCCCCACCACCCCAGTCATAGAAATGTTCTCTCTACTACCGCATGGCAGCAGTACCGGAGTGCAAGTCTAGGACAAAAAGCTTCTCAACAGTTTTTACCCCCAAGTCATAAGACTCCTGAACAGGTAATCAAATGGTAACCCGACTATTGGATTGTGTGCCCCCCCCCCCCCCCCCCCCCCCCCTTTACGCTGCTGCTACTCTCTGTTTATCATATATACATAGTCACTTTAACTATACATTCATGTACATACTACCTCAATTGGGCCGACCAACCAGTGCTCCCACACAGTGGCTAACCGGGCTATCTGCATTGTGTCCCACCACCCGCCAACCCCTCTTTTACGCTACTGCTACTCTCTGTTCATCATATATGCATAGTCACTTTAACCATATCTACATGTATATACTACCTCAATCAGCCTGACTAACCGGTGTCAGTATGTAGCCTCGCTACTTTATATAGCCTGTCTTTTTACTGTTGTTTTATTTCTTTACCAACCTATTGTTCACCTAATATATTTTTTGCACTATTGGTTAGAGCCTGTAAGTAAGCATTTCACTGTAAGGTCTACACCTGTTGTATTCAGCGCACGTGACAAATAAACTTTGATTTGATTTGATCACTAAGCTAAGGACCCTGAGACTGTTCTCTCTGCTACCGCACGGCAAGCGGTACCGGAGCGCCAAGTCCGGGACCAAAAAAGCTCCTTAACACTCCTACCCCCAAGTCATAAGACTGTTGAAAAGTTAATCAAAATGCTACCTGGACTATTTGCATTGACCCCCTTATTAAATTATACTTTTTTGGACWGACTTTCTTGCACAGGCTCGATGTACACAGACTCAACACACACACACACACACTGCACATTGACTCTGTAKCAGTACCCCATGTATATAGCCTCGTTATTATTATTTTATTGTGTTACTAGTTTTCCTTTGTCTTGCCTACTGTTTTGTAACTCTGCATTGTTGGCATTTCACATTAAGTTCTACACCTGTTGTATTAGGCGCATGTGGCCAAAAGGCAGTTTCAGCATCTTTATCTGTTCCATTACAGCATCTGTGACAGCATGGGCAGCACCATCAAGGGCTTTCACCATGCTTCCGKCATTTTAAAGTAGTCAACTGGGTGGGTTTTCCTAAGGGTTGTAGCCTCAATGGCGCTGCCCATGCTGTCACAGACACTATAATGGAACAGATATAAAGATGAGTCCTCTATCTATCTCTATGGTAGAGATCTAAAACAAGTGTGTTGTTTTGTGCTCTTGGTTTCCCGTAATAAACCCCAATTGCTATATTTTAGTATAGCAAATTCTCCTAACTAAATCTCTGTTATGTATTTCAGAGGTAATGATTTGTCTGTGTACGTTCCCCAGTTTTCTGTGTTGTTGTGGGTTTGTATTTATGTGGATGTATTTCAGGAAATGGCTTGCTGGATTCCCCAAGCAGCTGATTGTCGGCCCCATGGCAGATTGGAGCTGACCCCCGCCCTCTCTGTCAGGGGATACAGCTGTCGGCGATCACAAACTCCTTCTCCAGCTGTATAAAAGGCAGTGTTCCTTTGCTCAGAGAGGAGCGTATTGGTATGTCCCAGAGAGGGAGCGTATTGGTATGTCCTGTGTTGGTTGTTGTATTTTGTAGCTGCTACTTCTGAGGTACGTGTCAATAGGATGCAGTGTTTTTGATTATTGAATTGTTTGTTCTGTTTCATTTGTTCCCAGGGGGAAGGGGAAGGCACCTTGAGTGCTTAGCAAGAGGCCTGTGGGCATACATATACCGTAGTATGTACTGTCTATGCACACTAGGCAAGACCTGGGTGGACCACACCCTGTATTTTGGTTAGTGCGCCAGGTGGTGCTTGTTAGGTAAGTTAAGGTAGGAGAGGGAGCTCTAACTTTTACTTTGTTTTGGTTCCGTCCAGCCCCCTTTTCCCCAAATTACCGTGTGAAGGAATAAATTCCCTGTTAATGATAATATTCTCTCAGTCATCCTTACTGCACCTACAGTCACATCTTTCACTACACGGGGAGTTGAGTTCCCTCCAAGAGACGTGCATAAGTCTGTTTCAACACTTCTCAATGTAAGTGACAGATGCAAGGTGGTGTGGGGCTTGTGGGTAAATTAACTTGTTTTATTATTCTGAAGTTGGTGGTTCAATCCCTGTGAGATGTTTTCACAATTATAAAAATGGACAGAGACCATTGAAGTGTTAAGTTTGTGGCTCAGATAAAAATCTGAGTTCTATGATTCTACTATTTACCCGTCCCTGAGATTAAAGAAACATTGTGGCTGAAATGCTGGTGGCTCAATGGTTAAAGCAACTGTCTCAGAGGTTGTGGCTTCTCATCTAGATGTATGTGCTTTTGTTTGTGTTCTGCAATTTTGTAATGTCACTGTCAAATACACATGCAGATTTGAAAAGGTGTTGGGATTAAATCCCTGCTGCTCTTCTAAGAGGTTCTTGGTTCATACCCCATCTTCTGCTTTACTGGTTATTTCCACATGTTTATGCCAAAATTAAGAAGGTTACTACTTGGTGGCTCATGGCCTAAGTCCTTGCCTTCCATCTGTGACTTTAAGGGTTCAAATCCCATCTATTACACTTTAGTGGACACATCCATCAATGTTAAAATTAAATTGCAGTGGAGATATTGTAGCTCTGTGGATGAATGTTAAGGTATTGGTAGCTCTGTGGCGGAGTTAATGCTTTTGAAAATTACGGGATCAAATCCTATCTCTTGTCCTTTAGCAGCTGAACAGCGATGTGTAACGTATGTGAAGGAGCCTGGGGTTGTGGATCTCACCCCATTAGCACAGGGCTGTAGGTTTGAACCCAGTGCTCTGGAAGACAGGTACCTCACCAATGAGGACTCTGCCACAGTAAGTCAAGGCTGTGGTTCCAGAACAGTAAGCAGCAGTGGTTGTGGAGGGAAACACCTGCAGGAGAAGTAGACCCTTAGTTTCTAAAGTGCCTTTTGTCTATTTAAAACATAAGGGTCTACTTTTTCCAGAGTTTCCCTGCATAGCCACTGTGTTCACAGGAGGGGAAACCCCAGGCATTAAACCCATCAGCAGACAACCAAACCACATGCTCTGCCTGGAATCACACACTATAATCACACACTTAACAGGCGAGAGCCTGAGCCACCAGCTCATTCACACTTCACAACCTTCTCTTCATGTGATTGACGTTGAGATTCCAGGAAACATCCAAGAGTATATTAAGAGGCCACTAGGTGGCACCATGGCAGTTGAAAGCAGTCCGTCAGTGACCTCTAGTGGTCAGGTCCATACTTACCAATAAAGCTGGGATCGACAGGCTTTCTGTCGGTCATCCACAGCGTTGTGAAGTACATAAGAAAAAATACTACTTAGGTTTGTTTTTGGGGTATCTGTACTTTACAATTTATATATTAGCACACTTTTACTTAACTGCATTCCTAAATAATGTAATTTTGGTTGGTTTGTTTAATAAAAGGAATTTAAAAAATTTATACTTTTTTACTTTTGACACTTAAGAATATTTTAAACAAAATACATACTTTTACTCAAGTAGTATTTTAATGGGTGCCTTTTACTTGAGTCATTTTCTATTTTGCCTGGAGGCCAGATCAGACTATTACCTCTGGGCAGGAACACAGAATGCAAACACACCTCACCTCTGGAGCGATCAGACCATTCAGGCCACACCTCTTAACTCACCTTACTACAGCTCACCGTAACTATCATGTGAACCAGCGGTAATCAAATCTTACCCTATAAGGGTTTTTTGTTCTACCTCACAATGAATTGTGTCCACCTGGTGTCCCAGGTGTAAGTCAGTCCCTGACAGGAGGGGAAGATAAAACATTTAAAAAAATTGATCTGGCTTAAGGGTCCTGGGCCTCCACGAACCATGTCAGAGTAGGAGTGCTGATCTAGGATCAGTTTGTATTTTACTTCATAATGTATAAAACACACTCCAAAAAATATTAATACATTATTTTATCAAAATCATTTATACAGTGTTTTTTTTTTATGAATGAAAAGTCTTATGCATACATACACTGAATGTACAAAACATTAGGAACTTTTCCTAATATTGATTTAGAACAGCCTCAATTCGTCAATTTGGACTCTAAGGTGTCGAAAGTGTTCCACAGATATACTGGCCCATGTTGACTCCCAATGCTTTCCAGAGTTGTGTCAAGTTGGTTGGCTGGATGTTCTTTGGTGGTGGACCATTCTTGAACTGTTGAGGGTGAAAAACCCAGCAGCGTTGAAGTTCTTGGCAAAAACCAGTGTGCCTGGCACCGTTCAAAGGCACTTTTGTCTTGCCCATTCACCTTTTGTTTGCCCATTCACCTTTTGAATGGACACATACACAATCCAGGTCTCAATTGTCTCAAGGCTTAAAAATAATGTTTTAACCTGTTTCCACCCCTTCATCTACACTGATTGAAGTGGATTTAACATGTGCCATCAATAAGGGATCATAGCTTTCACCTGGATTCTCCTGGTCAGTCTGTCATAGAAAGAGCAGGTGTTCATCATGTTTTGTACACTCAGTATAAATTGCAGTAGTTTATTTTGTTGCCATGGCCACCGTAATCCAGTGCAAAAATGAAACCAAACTAAAAATAGATGAATCTAAAGACAATTGTGATTGTGTGGCACAATCCCTGGTCAAGGAGCAAAGATACACCACAATTGTTTAAAAAATATATTCTCTACTTATTCTGCCAACAAACAAACGTTTTCAGTGAAACATTGTGCTTCCTTAAAAGCCACAACACTATATATAGATGGATGGGCTTCCAGTTGGTTCAACATATAATCATTACTGTATTGGTCCTTTATCAAAGAGACATTCAGGAGGATTCCAATTAAGGAGAAATAACACTGACAGAACTATAGGAAACACTTATAGATAGCTCGCCTATCTCTCTCTTTGGATTGGTGGATACATCTCATTATTCAAATGCTTTTAAAAAATATTCTATGAGGTGTGTTGACGTCAACATGCTAGCCTCATAAATACGTATAGACCATCTCGAATTTCAAACAGGGACAACTCCTTTATGGAGTTGTTCTCTCAAAGTTACCGGGTTGTCACGTGCATCACACTTATATCAGTACACCATTTGATCAAATAAACCTCACGTATTAAAATAGCAATACATTCTGTCCTCACTAAATTCGACACTCATTGCCCCCCATATAAAAACTCCTCACCTGCTTAATATMAACGATCTGCTTAACGTGGACAGATTTTGGCCAGAGTTAGCCCTCTRGCTTCGCCGTGAATGCCTCCAGTRGACCAACTACACTTCCTCCCCAGTTACGCTTCCACACAGGTGTTCAGAGCACGCTAGWTAGCCAATAGGTACAGGTGGTCGCCTCATTCTTCCGRAAACAAGCACTGTGACATGGAGATATGGCAGTGTGGGAACATTAACCCTATAAAGGTGTGTATCAATTTAACATGTTTTTTTTCATTGCTGATGTGGTCCTTATGCTTCTAAAACCGTACCTCAAGAGATGTGTGTTAAGGTTRAGACTGAATGCCGAGGCTCCTAACAAAACTCCCCCCTACAYAAYACGCCTTCSTTCAATGACTCTTCTGTGTAATGATGAAGGGCTACAGTACTTCTAGGCTGGTCTCTAGTATACAAACTGGGTCAGAATGTACAACTTTTCTAGAAAATGTAACCCAAACTGTTMAGGAGGGTGAGGTGGACAACACATATGAACCCCCTCATTAACTTGTCATTTAAAACAGGCTTGTAACTACTTGTGTTAAGGCGGCAGTAAAGCAAGGCTTGGCGCTTGAAACTTGAAGGTTAGAAGCAGGTTTAAAACTATATATTTGACATTTCTCTAGTTTTATAATTGTAACCTCTGGTATTTTGTACTTTTCCTGTACATTTTCAACCTGCCTCATTCACTGACAAATTCAACATGGTTCGTGATAGATAGATCAGGGTTTTTCCGAACTCAGTCCCCCCCCCGGGGTGCATGTTTTGTTTCTGCCCTAGCACCACCCACAGCTGATTCAGGGGGGGCCCCAAGACCGAGTTTGAGAAACCCTGATATAGATCACTGTAGACTGAAATAACACCTGTAAAATGTGAGATTCCAACCGTACTGCTTTGTCTCAGCTTGGAACACACAGACAGAAACGTGTAGATATGACTTCTTCATCTGGAGAACATCAGAGGGCTTTTGTATTATCAGTCAGTTTGCAGAGCATAGTCAGAGCAGAAGAGTGAGAGGATTTACTCCGCCCAAAATCTGTCTGCATGAGATAAGCCCTTTTATATGGAGGTCTATGAATGTCAAATTACGTGAGGATTATTTGATCTAATAGAAGTTTCCGATAATGTTTAGGCTGTTACAAATGACTGATATCAGTGGGTGCACGTCGCATTCCGGCAACTGAGAAAAACGACTTAGTTGTGCCTGTTGTTCACACGCATATCTGCCCTCTCATTGGCTAGAATGATCCCACCTGATCTCGCCTTCCTTCAATCATTGAGGACATGTATTTCCATTGTTAGAGCGGTCACTTGGCTATCTTGTCAATACAATACAGTAGCTTCTCTTTCTTGTTGTGCATCTTTTTTTCTTTTTTTGGTTTACCCCTTTTTCATGATATACCATGGTAGTTACAGTCTGTCCCATCGCTGCAACTCCTGTACGGACTCAGGAGAGGCGAAGGTCAAGAGCTGTGCGTCCTCAGAAACATAACCCAGCCAAGCCGCACTGCTTCTTGACACAACATCCGCTTAACCCGGATGCCAGTTGCAACAATGTGTCAAAGGAAACACCGTACACCTGCAACCGTGTCAGCATGCATGTGCCCGGCCCGCCACAGGAGTCGTTAGAGTGCGATGGGACAAGGACATCCCGGCCAGCCCAAACACTCCCCTAAACGGACGATGCTGTGCCAATTGTGTGCCGCCCCATGGGTCACGCGGTCAAGGCCGGCTGCAACAGTCTGGACTCAAACCAGGATCTCTAGTGGCACAGCTAACACTGCAATGCAGTGGCTTAGACCACTGTGCCACTCAGCAGGCCTTGTTGTGCATCTTCTTGACCTTCCTGTGACACCGGGTGCTGTAAATGTCCTGGAGGGCAAGCAGTGTGCCCCCAGTAATGCATTGGGCTTACCGCACCATACATCTGGAGAGCCCTGCAGTTACCCTACCAGGCAGTGATGCAGCCCGTCAGAATGCTCTCGATGCATCTGTAGAAGCTTGTAGGTTCTTAGGGGCCATGCCGAATTTCTTCAGCCTCCTGAGGTTGATCTCCTGCCATCCCTTTTTTCTCTCGTTATGGTACCTCATTGTTCTCCTTTCTCTCGTGTTGTCCTTCTACTTCAATTTCTCCTTTCTCTCGTGTTGTCCTTCTCCCTCAATGTTCTCCTTCTCTCTCGTGTTGTCCTTCCACCTCAATGTTCTCCTTTTCTCTCGTGTTGTCCTCCTACCTCAATGTTCTCCTTTCTCCCGTGTTGTCCTCTCCCTCAATGTTCTCCTTCTTCTCTTGTGTTGTCCTTCTACCTCAATGTTCTCCTCTTCTCTCGTGTTGTCCTTCTCCCTCATTCTCTCTTCATCTCTCGTGTTGTACTTCTCCCTCAATGTTCTCCTTCTTCTCTCGTGTTGTCCTTCTCCCTCAATGTTCTCCTTCATCCTCGTGTTGTCCTTCTCCCTCAATGTTCGCCTTCGTCCCTCGTGTTCCTCTTTCTCAATGTTCTCCTAATTTCCATTTCTTTCGTCTTTATCCAAAATGTTCCTGTCTTCTTCCATCTTCACATCCATCTCTTTTTTTCTTTACTTCCTTTTCCCTTTCTCTGCTTCCTCCCTTCTTCCTCCCTCTCTATCATCCACCATTTTCGATGATCTCTCCTCCCCCTGCTCTCTCTCCTGTGCTTTACTTCTCCTCTCCTCTCCTTCCTTTCCTCATCTCTCATCTTGGGGTGGGGGATCGAGCGTCTGTCATCTGACTGTTCAGAAAATGATCTAATCAAGTGTGCTTGTGTTAGTGATGCGCAGGTTGACTCAGTGTCTGTTGTTATATGTCGGGTGGGTTTAGGGTCATGAAATATTGAAGGGTGGGTGGCAGGCGGGTTACATAAAGAGAAAACAATGCCATATATCCATAAATGTATCGTTCTTGTGCAATTTCTATCTATAGGGTATATGGAGGTTATTCTGTCATTGTTTTGAAGGCTATCTGTCATCAGTACATGAGCCTAAGCTTTAGGGCCTAACCGTAGACCTACGGGCACCATACATGCTAACGGGCAGAGTTTAATTCAATAAGAGAAAAACAGTGAAATGGAGAGTTGAAAATAAAGAGAAGGGAGGACCAGAAAAGTCATTTTCAGGAAAGATTTGGTTGTAAAACAGGATGCTGGCAGCCACGTTATGTGCCATCATTTGTATTTGTATTTATTAAGAATATCCCATTAGCTGTTGCCAATGCAGCAGCTACTCTTCCTGGGTCCAGCAAAATAAGGCAGTTATACAATTTAAAAAACATTACAATACATTCACAACAGCTTTCACAACACATTAAGTGTGTGCCCTCAGTTCCCTACTCTACTATCACATATCTACAACACAAAATCCATGTGTACGTGTGTATAGTTTGGGTATGTAATGGTGTGTGCCTGTGTTTGTGTTGCTTCACAGTCCCCTCTGTTCCATAAGGTGCATGATGTTACTTGATGTGGAATAGAGTTCCATGTAGTCATGGCTCTATGTAATACTGTGCGCCTCCAATAGTCGTTCTGGACTTGGGACTGTGAAGAGACCTCTGGTGGCATGTCTTGTGGGGTATGCATGGGTGTCTGAGCTGTGTGCCAGTAGTTTAAACAGACAGCTGGGTGCATTCAACATGTCAATACCGCTCACAAATAAACTCAGCAAAAAAAGAAACGACTCCACTGTCAACTGCGTTTATTTTCCAGCAAATTTAACATGTGTAAATATTTGTATGAACACAACAAGATTAAACAACTGAGACATAAACTGAACAAGTTCCACAGACACGTGACTTCCAGAAATTGAATAATGTGTCCCTGAACTAAGGGGGGTCAAAATCAAAAGTAACAGTCAGTATCTGGTGTGGCCACCAGCTGCATTAAGTACTGCAGTGCATCTCCTCCTCGTGGACTGCACCAGATTTGCCAGTTCTTGCTGTGAGATGTTACCCCACTCTTCCACCAAGGCACCAGCAAGTTCCCAGACATTTCTGGGGGAATGGCCCTAGCCCTTACCCTCCAATCCAACAGGGGATTGAGATCCGGGCTCTTCGCTGGCCATGGCAGAAACACTGACATTCCTGGTCTTGCAGGAAATCACGCACAGATTGAGCAGTATGGCTGGTGGCATTGTCATGCTGGAGGATCATGTCAGGATGAGCCTGCAGGAAGGGTACCACATGAGGGAGGAGGATGTCTTCCCTGTAACACACAGCGCTGAGATTGCCTGCAATGACAACAAGCTCAGTCCGATGATGCTGTGACACACCGCCCCAGACCTCCACCTCCAAATCGATCCCGCCCCAGAGTACAGGCCTCGGGTAACGCTCATTCCTTCTACGACAAATGTAAATCTGACCATCACCCCTGGTCAGACAAAACCGCGACTGTCAGTGAAGAGCACTTTTTGCCAGTCCTGTCTGGTCCAGCGACGGTGGGTTTGTGCCCATAGGCGACGTTGTTGCCGGTGATGTCTGGTGAGACCTGACTTACAACAGGCCTACAAGCCCTCAGTACAGACTCTCTCAGCCTATTGCGGACAGTATGAGCACTGATGGAGGGATTGTGCATTCCTGGTGTAACTCGGGCAGTTTTTGTTGCCATCCTGTACCTGTCCCGCAGGTGTGATGTTCGGATGTACCGATCCTGTGCAGGTGTTGTTACACATGGTCTGGCACTGCGAGGACGATCAGCTGTCCGTCCTGTCTCCCTGTAGGGCTGTCTTAGGCGTCTCACAGTACTGACATTGCAATGTATTGCCCTGGCCACATCTGCAGTCCTCATGCCTCCTTGCAGCATGCCTAAGGCACGTTCACGCAGATGAGCAGGGATCCTGGGCATCTTTCTTTGGTGTTTTTCAGAGTCAGTAGAAAGGCCTCTTTTAGTGTCCTACGTTTTCA
>NC_036845.1:11849365-11863783 GCF_002910315.2 Salvelinus sp. IW2-2015
TGCTTAAACCCTTTACAATGAAGATCCTTGAAGTTATTTGGATTTTTACAAACTATCTTTGAAAGACAGGGTCCTGAACAAGGGATGTTTCTTTTTTTGCTGAATTTACAAGTAGTGATGAAGTCAATCTCTCCTCCACTTTGAGCCAGAAGAGATTGACATGCATTTTACCTCTCACATAGCTTTAATGTTAGAGCCTGCACAATGAGGCATTTCTTGCAGTAAAATGATACACCAAATGTAGGCTAAAATTCTGAGTCTGGAACAGGAGAAATATGATTGATTCATTTCAACATCTTGAGAGAATGTGTATGCAGCTAGGGTCCGTCTGTAGAGTGCTATCTTTATCAGCTGATATGATTGAAACCACATAAATAGCGATGGCATCCAAGCCGAACTGAAATCTTATCAGAAACATGTTGGGTCCTCAGCTTTTATTTCCTTACAACCGGTCCAACTGATGTCACTGGACATTTTGCACAGACAACCTTACCCATTTTTTTTTGGGGGGGGTGGGGGGGTGGATAAGCGGAGATGACAGAGGCCTTTACCGATGTCAACTACATTGAAGCATTCATTATATCGATTTATCACGTTATTCTGGTGAGCAAGAGTTAATTTAGAGCTCAGAGCTTCTCTTTTGTCATTATATCTAATTATAGACAAGCTGACTAACAAATAGCCRGCCAAAATGTGGGTAATTAAAAGCAGAAACACGGAGGCTGCTGAGGGGAGGACAGCTCATAACGTCTGGAATGTAGTCCATGGAATGGCATCAACCACATGAAACACCATCCCATTCACTCCACTCCAGCCTTTATRATGAGCCCTCCTCCCCTCASCAGCCTCCACTGGTGTGTACTGTATGTGTGTCTMTGTGTGTACAGCTATATGCCAACCTACATGTATGGTAATTGGACAGGCTTAACAGAGTAGGGGTGGGTGTGTGGATGGCAGCGCATCAGTTCAGTTTACTCTGTTAGTGCATGCTAACGAGACTAGGGAGTGTATCAATGACACAGGGAATCACTGCTCTGTGATGAACACACTAGAGATTCCTTTACTCGGCTCCCCTTGCCATCCTCAATAATGTCGTTGTGATTCGCGCTAACATTTATTTCCCYGTTAGCARTGAATTAGCCTGTCAGGGAAGCTCCTATAGCATTGCTGCTGAGAGTGCACTCAGGCATGAGGCTTATGTGCTCGTAATGACAATGTGTTTTCTTCCCTCCATTCAAACTCTCTCTGTTTGCTTTCTGTCCTGGCTGCGATCAATTACAACATTGTTTTTCTAAGAGGCACGCGGTGAAATGGTTGTYYGGGTGTAGTGAATGAACAGAGGCAGTTGGGACAGAATGAGGACGACAGCGTGGAAACAAATGTGTTTTCCATGTGAATAGATGTTTCCCTCGCGCTTGTGTCCTAGGGGTTGCTGTCATATTCATCATGTGCTTCTGTGAGTGTTGGCGCCATCGTAGTGACGTGCCACACAATGTGGATGTCTCCTAGACATCCTCTCTCTTTCGCTCCTGTCTTCCTTCGTCCTCCGTCCTAAGATGGAGTTACTGGAAAGGTGTACGAGAGAGAAAGAACCATGTCTCTTCGCTCTCTCTCTCCCCTCTCTCTCCCGCTCTCTTCCTCGCTCTCTGCCCGCTCTCTGCCTCGCTCTCTGCCTCGCGCTCTGCTCGCTCTCTGCTCTGTCGTTCTGACCCTAGTCTTTTGTTATTTCTTTGTTTTAGTATGGTCAGGTGTGAGTTGGGTGGGTTGTCTATGTTCGTTTTTCTATTTGTTGTGTTTACGGTGGTTCCTGGTATGGTTCTCAATCAGAGGCAGTGTCGTTAGTTGTGTCTGATTGAGAATCATACTCAGGTAGCCTTTTTCCACCTGTGTTTCGTGTGTGTTATTTTCTGTTTGTCTTGTGTTCCACACGAACTGTTTCGGTTGTTATTTCACGTGTCGTTTATTGTTTTGTTTCAGTGTCTAATTGTTTAATAAAGAGCATGAACACGTACCACGCTGCGCATGGTCCTCCGATCCTTACTACTCCTCCTCGTCAGAGGAACAGCCGTTACAGCCTCGCTCTCTGTCTCGCTCTCTGCCTCGCTCTCCGCCTCTGTCTCTCTCTCCGTCTAGCTCAGTCTCCATCTCTTTCTTTCTTCCTCTACCAGAAGCTCTCCCACGCCGACTTCAAACCTGATTTGGGAGATCTAAATAATGGATAAAAGCACAACAAGCGGTAATCAGACGTATTATCAGCTCGTCTCCTGCCTCACACAGCTGCCAAACACCAGGTGTGAATAATACAGTGGGTAGACATCCTTTTCACAGCACCACGTCTGACCATGCATGCCAATGGCCCGGTGGTCGCACAGACTAAACTGGGACTGATCAACTTATTGATGAGAGAGCGAGATTCATGTGCTGCGGCCACTTTGAGCACTGCTATGGTGTGAGGTCTGGAGAAAAAGGAGCATTACCAGTTGGTTATATATGTATCCCAAATGGCACCCTATTCCCTATATAGTGCACTACTTTTTACTTTTTGGCCCCTATTCCCTATATAGTGCACAACTTTTGACTTTTTGCACCCTATGTTGGCCCCTATTCACTATATAGTGCACTACTTTTGACTTTGTGGGCCCTGGTCCAAATTGATGCACTATAGGGCATAGGGTGGTATTTCAGACACAGCCTAACTGTGACGGACATGGTCTGACTTCATGTGGTTTGGAAAGAAATGTTGAGCATTAAAAGTGCCCATTATGACGTTACATTTGAGATCTTTGTAATTTTGTAATTTTCTAGCCTTGTAACAACATTAGCAAGCATTAACAGTGCTTTGATAGCTTTAAATATTGAAATAAAGTTAGGTTTTCATTTAATTAGCTTTTTTTTGTTGCAAGTATTCATCATTGGTGTTGCATGAATACCTACAAGTGCTTTCTGTGTCTCTGAGAGAGAACCCCACATCAAAGTGATTCTATGTTTAGTTCTAAACTGATTTGTACCTGTTTCTCAGTAGGAGGGCCAGTATGATAGAGTATGGGTCATTCACTAACGACATGGGTTGAGGGACCAAGCTAGCTAGCCAAGCACTGTTGTCCAGTTTTTTTTACATTCAATGTCCTGGTGGATTTGTAATTTAATAAAATACATGACATAAGATGGGAAGAGAATGCAGTGATGGCTGTAATTACACATTTATTTGACCTTTATTTAACTAGGCAAGTCAGTTTAGAACAAATTCTTCTTTTCAATGACGGCCAAGGAACGGTGGGTTAACTGCCTTGTTCAGGAGCAGAACTACAGATTTTTACCTTGTCAGCTCGAGAATTCGATCTTGCAACRTTGCGGTTCCTAGTCCAACGCTCTAAACACTAGGCTACCTGCCGCCCTGCTAGGCTACCTCCACATACTTTAGTGGAGGTAGCCTAGCGGTCAAAGCATTGGGCCAGTAACCGAAAGGATGCTTGTTTGAATCCCCGAGCAGACAAGGTGAAAAATCTGTCTGTACCCCTTGAGCAAGGCAAAAAAAAAACACACACACAATAAATACACACTTGTACACGTGTGAAACAGGACGAACACACAACAGTATGTGGACACCCCTTTAAATTAGTGGATTCGGCTATTTCAGACACTAAAATTGAGCACACAGCCATGCAATCTCCATAGACAAACATTGCCACAACGGCTTAGCTGCAAAGTGGTAGGCCACACAAGCTCACAGATCCGGGCCGCTGAAGCGCGTAGCACATAAACATTGCCTGTCCTTGGTTGCAACACTCACTACCGAGTTCCAAACTGCCTCAGGAAGCAAAGCCATCACAAGAACTAGAACACAAGCGTTGGCTAGAGTCGTGTAAAGCTCGCCACCATTGGACTCTGGAGCAGTGGAAACGCGTTCTCTAGTGATGATTCACGCTTCACCATCTGGCAGTCCGACGGATTCATCTGGATTTGGCGGATGCCAGGAGGACGCTACCTGCCCGAATGCATAGTGTCAACTAAAGTTTGGTGGCGGAGGATTAATGTTCTGGGGCTGTTTTTCATGGTTCAGGATAGGCCCCTTAATTACAGTGAGGGAAAATATTAATGCTACATCATTCAATGACATTCGAGACGATTTGGTGCTTCCAACTTTGTAGCAACAGTTTGGGGAAGGCCCTTTCCTGTTTCAGCATGATAATACTTAAATGAGTGGATTCAGCTATGACCATCTCGCACACAGACGGCGGGAGTCCATTACAGAAATGGTTTGTCGAGATCGGTGTGGAAGAACTTGATGGCCTGCAAAGAGCCCTGACCTCAACCCCATTGAACACCTTTGGGATGAATTGGAACGCCGACTGCGAGCCAGGCCTAACCCCCCAACATCATTGCCTGACCTACTCACAGCAATGGTCCAACATTCAGTAGTGGAAAGCCTTCACAGAGAAGTGGGGCTGTTACAGCAGCAAATGGGGACCAACTCCATATTAATTGCCCATGATTTTCTTTTGTCCTGTTATTAACATACTGTCAATGAAGAGTGATAAACAGTATAATTAACCCTAAGTGTTCAAACATAATACCTTTATGGTTAAACAATTAAGCAACTCTAACAGTACCATATCTACATCTCTCATCGCTATAACCATTACATACAAATGAGGAGTGGGCCTAGCTCACTGCATGGTGAGGCCTGAAACCTCCTCTTCTGTCTGTGGCGTCTCCCCGCCAAGAACTCACTCTGGGCTGTATTATTATCACGCCACGCCATCAATCCCTGCTCTCCGGGGGCAACTCGACAACCCGGATACACCCAGAGATCGATCGACTCGCGACGTGATGTGGACTGCAGCCTCGTTCCACACAACAACTGAATAACACCGTCTGTTGGGCGTGTCAACCGCTGGGATGGCAGATGAAATAGATTTATCCTAGGTTTTATAAACGCTAGAGGGAGATTATTGAGACGGATATTATAGGTGGTGTGGGATTCGTTTGGTGGATATTAGGGCTGTAGACGTGCCGGCGGTAGCATGGGAATGTAATGATTTAAAGTCTGGCAGGAAACCTTGACTTAGGCCGGGATTCATTCCGATCCGCGCTAGATCAACATTATAGCACGCTTGGCATTTAAAGGTAYTTTCTAACTGAGATGACATCTGCAGGGTTGAATCCCGGCCTTAGCCTTGAAGCACAGGCCAGTGGTTATTCTGTATGCCCAAGCCTAGTGCATATTTACATGCGGCGCATGTATGCGAAGGTAATGATACCATCGAAAGCTGGAGATATGATTTTCAATCTTCCCCCATTTGCAAGATGATTTGCCGCGGTGGCCCTCTATATTCAAGGATGAAGTCATTTTTCACAGTTCCTTGAGATGTGTTGTCCCCCCTTTAAATCTGAGTGGGTAGTATTTTTCTGGGAGATTGGAACAGGAGACATGGCTGTCATGACAGCATGTGTGTTACGTTTCAGAGGGAGTTTTGATCTCACCTGCTGTCTCATGTTTGACACTGATTTGTGTGACCTTGCCATGAACAAAAGGCTAAAAAATACAAGACATGAGATTTACGTCAAGCAAGTGATGGGCCTCAGTTGGATTGTACCATTCCTTTGGCATTAAAGGYCAACATTGGTGCCATCGAGTMGCTRGTCTTTTAAAGGGGAACAYTCATGGCACACATGACATTACTCAATCAACAAAGAAAGGGCAACCYCTTGAAGAGCGTATGCTCAATTCAACAGTGAAACGTGTCAATCAYGCCTGGGTCAAATATGGTCTACATAAGGGTGCAATTTTTTTTTTTACTCACAAAAGCMCTGACGAAGGCCGTGAMGCCGATACGTAAACTTTTTAAAGATCAGTGATACTATCAAGAGCAGTGTGCAGTTTCCTTTTTCCTTCATCTTGTTCAACTGTTCTTGTTCAACTGCAAAAAAGATTGCTCAGATGTGCGAGTGCCTTTTGAATTCTGGGTCAAATATGTAAAATACTTGAGCTTTGATTTAGTATGCCGTTAGCCTACAACGGAACTAATGAAAGAGTCAACACTAAGCTGAATCAAGCGCACCTCAAACTTTCAGTGTTTGGCAGCTTTCCTGGTCTGTTTTCAATACTCCACCAAAGTTCAGTAGACTATGGTAGAGTCCCAAGTGCTGAACAACCAAAGTTCAGTGAAAATACTCAAGTATAAACACTCCCAGAACAGGGGTACAACACTGTGTCAACACTGAACAGGGGTACAACACTGTGTCAACACTGAACAGGGGTACAGACACCGTGTCAAACACTGAACAGGGGTACAACACTGTGTCAACACTGAACAGGGGTACAACACTGTGTCAACACTGAACAGGGGTAACAACACACTGTGTCAACACTGAACAGGGGTACAACACTGTGTCAACACTGAACAGCGGGTACAACACCGTGTCAACACTGAACAGGGGTACAACACTGTGTCAACACTGAACAGGGGTACAACACTGTGTCAACACTGAACAGGGGTACAACACTGTGTCAACACTGAACAGGGGTACACACGTGTCAACACGAACAGGTACAACACCGTGTCAACACTGAACAGGGGTACAACACGTGTCAACACTGAACAGGGGTACAACACCGTGTCAACACTGAACAGGGGTACAACACCTGTCAACACTGAACAGGGTACAACACCTGTCAACACTGAACAGGGTACAACACTGTGTCAACACTGAACAGGTACAAACACTGTGTCAACACTGAACAGTGGTACAACACTGTGTCAACACTGAACAGGGGTACAACACTGTGTCAACACTGAACAGGGTACAAACACTGTGTCAACACTGAACAGGGGTACAACACTGTGTCAACACTGAACAGGGGTACAACACTGTGTCAACACTGAACAGGGGTACAACACCGTGTCAACACCGAACAGGGGTACAACACTGTGTCAACACTGAACAGGGACAACACGTGTGCAACACTGAACTGAGTGGTTCTGGGGAAAAGAAAGATAAACATCACTTTGTAATTAGACTTGTAGCAATTTGTCTCTTTACTCATCCCTAAGTAAACCATCCATTAAACGGTGTCTGATTTATGAGTAAACAGAATATATCCTCAATGCTATTCCGAAAAGTGAATGCTGGTTTTCTGTGATGTCGATCCAAATCCCTCCTGCCTTGAAACATTTTAGGGTTCACCACATCCTAATCAATCACTGTCGATAGCTTTGCTGGGGAAAAGGCGAGCTGGCAATAGGATGGCCCTTCTGGTGTCAGGCAAAAACACCGGGCACAGTGGGAAAGTCCAAAGACAGCTTCCATCTTGATCACAATGGGATTTGAGCTCACACCAAACACCTCCCCTTCCCATCCCAGCTCCTCCTTTGGTAGGGACGCTGAGTCACATCCCCAGAGTTCCTTCCCTCCGTCCTTCCGTCCCAGCTGACTCAAAAGCACTCACTCGTCTGTTTATCCTCCACTCTTTCTTCACTCGATCTCCCCCTCTTCCATTCAGACTTCACCCCCCCCACCCCACCCCCCACCATGCACAGTATCTTTCTCCAGTTGGTTTGATTAGGAACACACAGCCTGCCTTGTAAAAACTCGGGCCATCAGCCAAATGATAGAGCCGGGATGTTTTGGCAATGGTTTCTGAGGCGCATCCTGAATCCGCCACTCAGTACAACTGTATAAAGGGCCACAAGCCAATGAGCTTTTAGATGAAATAACAACATGAAACCAAACCGTAGTCATTTCATCATCATGTCACTCGCCTCTCATACCATTCTGTCATTCAGTTTGGATGCATCCATCGCGTGCCGGAGCTTAGGTTTAAAATATCATTATGCCTAAACTTAAAAAGATAATCTTATAAACATGCAAAAATAAATGACCACATCGTGCTCATTAACAGAGAGAGAGAGTGCGAGAGAGAGAGCCAGAGAGAGAGAGTTCTTCCTGTGAGAGGCACTAGCTCAGCCATAAACATCAGTCTTTTAAAGTGACGTTATACTGTATGCTGCTAATTAGGAGGAATGGAGAAGGAGAGGACCGTGGTGCAACAAACCCCATCACAAGATACATGAGGTGGTTAAAAGACAAGTAATATATCTCTCAAGACCCGCAAACACAAGATATGATCGTTTGTCATCCTCCCTCAGTGTGTGTGTGTGTGTGTGTGTGTGTGTGTGTGTGTGTGTTGTGTGTGGTGTTGTGTGTGTGTGTGTGTGTGTGTGTGTGTGTGTGTGTGTGTGTGTGTGTGTTGGTGTGTGTTGTGTGCACATATCTGTGTGACAACATCCCAGAGAGCAACAACTACCCACACACCTAACCATCAAAACAATGTTAAACTACCCACACACCTTAACCATCAAAACAATGTTAAACTACCCACACAACATAACCATCAAAACAATGTTAAACTACCCACACACCACAACCATCAAAACAATGTTAAACTACCCACACACCACAACCATCAAAACAATGTTAAACTACCCACACACCATAACCATCAAAACAATGTTAAACTACCCACACACCATAACCATCAAAACAATGTTAAACTACCCACACACCTTAACCATCAAAACAATGTTAAACTACCCACACAACCATAACCATCAAAACAATGTTAAACTACCCACACACCACAACCATCAAAACAATGTTAAACTACCAACCACCATAACCATCAAAACAATGTTAAACTACCCACACAACATAACCATCAAAACAATGTTAAACTACCCACACACACAACCATCAAAACAATGTTAAACTACCCACACACATAACCATCAAAACAATGTTAAACTACCCACACACCACAACCATCAAAACAATGTTAAACTACCCACACACACAACCATCAAACAATGTTAAACTACCCACACACCATAACCATCAAAAACAATGTTAAACTACCCACACACCATAACCATCAAAACAATGTTAAACTACCCACACACCACAACCATCAAAACAATGTTAAACTACCCACACACCATAACCATCAAAACAATGTTAACTACCCACACACCACAACCATCAAAACAATGTTAAACTACCCACACACCACAACCATCAAAACAATGTTAAACTACCAAACACCATAACCATCAAAACAATGTTAAACTACCCACACACCATAACCATCAAAACAATGTTAAACTACCCCACACCACAACCATCAAAACAATGTTAAACTACCCACACACCATAACCATCAAAACAATGTTAAACTACCCCACACCACAACCATCAAAACAATGTTAAACTACCCACACACCACAACCATCAAAACAATGTTAAACTACCCACAACCTTAACCATCAAAACAATGTTAAACTACCCACACAACATAACCATCAAAACAATGTTAAACTACCCTCACACCACAACCATCAAAACAATGTTAAACTACCCCACACACCTTAACCATCAAAACAATGTTAAACTACCCACACACCACAACCTTTAAAACAGGTAGGTGTAAATATTATTCATGTCAGACAGACTTCAATGAGCTAAACATTAAAGAAACAAAACACAACATAGAACCAATTAATCTGATACGAACAAATATAATTGCAAACATGAATTCAAGTCCGAGGGTCTTAACTGCATGATTAAACATATGAAAATAAATAAATGATAGCGTAAAATGCACCAAAAAAAATCAAGAGATAATGAGAGGTGGAACATTAATTAGAAGAAAAATGTGGATTTGTGCTTCAATCAGAGCAGGAGCGTTTTAATACAGGGAACAATTTAAAGCCTATTTGATTTCTCATTAAAAATGTAATCGCAGCCTGATGAGAAGGTGATCTAGTCTAACTTCAGAAACGATATGAAATAATAATGTATTGCGTTGGAGGGGTTGGATTGCCCCTGTTTGCATAATATGCTCTATATTCTTGGTGTCAAACCTGGAAATAGGAAACCTGTAAAACTAACTCAATCACCTCAGCCCATTTCACAAGTTCCCTGGCATCCACTTCAACATTCATTACATTTTCCTCCATTAGAGTGAATTGGATAAAAATGTACAATTAGAAAAAAAGTGTTATCTAGAACATTCAAGGGTTCTTTGGCTGTCCCCATAGGATAACCCCTGAATAATAATTTTGGTTCCAGGTAGATGGGGGTGTTCTAGTCGATGCATTTCTATGTTGGTGCTCTTGCTATGGTTCCCAATTAGAGGCAGCTGATATTCGTTGTCTCTAATTGGGGATCTTAAGGTGTCCCTGTTCCCACCTGGGATATTGTTTTGTGTTGTGCATGTTGCACAGCGTAGGTCACGTTTTGTTGTTTGTTAATTGTTTTGTTGATAGTTTCACTTGAAATAAAGATGTGGAACTCTAATCGCGCTGCGCCTTGGTCCGTCCATTTCAACAACTGTGACAGTAGAACTCTTTTAGGTTCCATGTAGAACCCTTTCTAGACAGGGTTCTCCTATGTGGGCAGACAAAGAGTTTATAGGAAGGAGAATTTTGCTTTGCATGCTGTTACCGTGCAGTAATTGATCATGTGACCTGACCAGGAAATACTCTGGCCTATACATAGTCTACTATAAGAGCTTTTTACTGCAGTTTTCACTGGTCAGGTGACAGTGGTACTGTGGGAACAAGAGAGGTTAGTGTTACCGCACACGCTGACCAAAGCAATATTACGGCTCAAATCATCAATCTAATAATCTATCCTGTGTGTTTGCGTGCGCTTTTGTTTGTGTAGGTCAGGGTGCTCCGAGCAGCGTGCTCTGCAATCAATAGCTCTGGCCTGATGTCTCTACTCCTCCTAATCGACACAGAAGGGATTTCCTTTGAACTCGTTGTCCTGGGCTGACAGAAAAGTGTGTTATTACATTTGTCATCGTTAGATGCAGCGAAGCAGGAGGAAGACAACAAAAGGATGCCACAACATTTGGAGCGAGAGTGTTTGTGTGTGTGTGTGTGTGTGTGGTAATATCTTGCTCATTATTCCTTCTCCCCTGGGGGCTGCATGGAAGATCTGGCTCTTCTCCTGTCCATTAGTCATGTTCTTTCTCATGACTGAGAGTTTCACTAACGAGCAGCTCTTAATTACACCTTACATCAGAAGACTTCTCTCTCCTCTCCTCTTCCTCTTCCTCTTCATCTCTGCGGAGTTTCTCTCCTGTGTAGTAAATCTCCTCTCTCTCTCTTTTGTGAATGTCTTTCTCTCCCTCTCCCTCACAAGCATGGCTCAATGTGTACCAGCAGGCAGACACAGACCCAGGTTAGCTTTACCTCTGTGCTTGCTGAACAGGCAAAGCCACATTACTGATCATCTTGTTAGCATGCCAGGGACATCAATGGACAGTCTGAATGTGGGACTACAAAGACTGTGAAAAGCACATGGTAGTGCATGTTCATATCTGTTCTCTGGGGAAAACACTCTTGTCATTTTGAAACATCTCCGAGGTAAGCAGGAAATCTGAAATCTTCCAAACACGATAGCTAAATGTTATAAACCCTAATCATTCAGTTTATCTAGTCCTTTCTAACACAAGTGCAGACATTTGTCATAAAGCCTTCTTAATTGGTACGGTAATAATGTGGATTATATACATGTACACTGTGTCATAAAGCCTTCCTTAATTGGTACGGTAATAATGTAGATAATATACATGTAAGCACTGTGTCATAAAGCCTTCCTTAATTGGTACGGTAATAATGTAGATTATATACATGTAAGCACTGTGTCATAAAGCCTTCCTTAATTGGTACGGTAATAATGTAGATAATATACATGTAAGCACTGTGTCATAAAGCCTTCCTTAAGTGATATTAATGTAGATAATATACATGTAAGCACTGTGTATAAAGCTTCCTTAAGTGATAATAATGTAGATAATATACATGTAAGCACTGTGGTCATAAAGCCTTCCTTAAGTGATAATAATGTAGATAATATACATGTAAGCACTGTGTCATAAAGCCTTCCTTAAGTGATAATAATGTAGTTAATATACCATGTAAGCACTCTGGTCATAAAGCCTTCCGTTAAGTGTAATAATGTAGATATATTACATGTAAGCACTGTGTCATAAAGCCTTCCTTAAGTGATAATAATGTAGATAATATACATGGTAAGCACTGTGTCATAAAGCCTTCCTTAAGTGATAATAATGTAGATAATATACATGTAAGCACTGTGTCATAAAGCCTTCCTTAATTGGTAATAATGTAGATAATATCATGTAAGCACTGTGTCATAAAGCCGTTCCTTATTGGTACGGTAATAATGTAGATAATATACATGTAAGCACTGTTGTTCATAAAGCATTCCTTAAGTGATAATAATGTAGATAATTATACATGTAAGCACTGTGTCATAAAGCCTCCTTAATGGTACGGTAATAATGTAGATAATATACATGTAAGCACTGTCTGTCATAAAGCATTCCTTAAGTGATAATAATGTAGATAATATACATGTAGCACTGGGTCAAAAAGCCTTCCTGAAGTTGGTAATAATGTAGATAATATACATGTAAGCACTGTGTCATTAAAGCCTTCCTAAGTGATAATAATGTAGATAATATACATGTAAGCACTGTGTCAAAAAAGCCTTCCTTAAGTGATAATAATGTAGATAATATACATGTAAGCACTGTGTCAAAAAGCCTTCCTTAAGTGGTAATAATGTAGTAATATACTGTACATGTAAGAACTGTGCACTGTCACTGGTGGGATCTGAACCCTGTTCTCCCACTCGGGAAACCAAGGTCATAACCATTAGACCATGAACAAATTGAGGGCTACCACATCACGACAACTCTCCTTCTCTACACTACCATCCTATTACAGCAGCATCAGTAGGTTATAGAGCCCGTAACAGATGTAAAAAACCACTCACCCACTTTTGTGTGTGTGCATCTGTGTGTGTGTGTGTGTGTGTGTGTGTGGTGTATGTGTGCGTTTATTCCCCTGTTATGTGTACCAAGGCAATCTCTCTGCTACATCTAGTCCTGGACAGACCACTTCCGTGTCCGCTGTGCGTCATGGGCGTGGAGCGGCAATGAATGACTACTCTCTTGGATATTGACGCTTCAGTTCTTCTCATGAGAAAACGTGTAGGGGAATACTTGAAGGCACAGAGCCTGCGAGAGGGATTCTAGTTCTCTGCCATCATTTCTTGGAGCATGTTCAGAGTGTCAGTGGCCTGTTCGTGCCTTCACGCTACAATAAAAGTGGATGGGATAACCTTGGATAAATATTTATCTTGCCTTGTGGTCTCTTGTTCTCTGGCTGAGAATTTGTTTACTGAGAAATGAGAGGAGTAATAAAAACAGGTAAAATGCCCTCGTCTCAGGAAGTAGTCTGAGTGTAGAAAACCAGACAGCCAGTCTTGCCCTCGTCTCAGGAAGTAGTCTCAATGTAGAAGAACCATACAGCCAGCCTGCCTCGTCTCAGGAAGTAGTCTGAATGTAGAAGAACCAGACAGCCAGTCTGCCCTCGTCTCAGGAAGTAGTCTCAATGTAGAAGAACCATACAGCCAGCCTGCCCTCGTCTCAGGAAGTAGTCTGAATGTAGAAGACCATACATACACCTGCCTTCGTCTCAAAGAAGTAGTCTGAATGTAGAAGAACCAGACACCAGCCTGCCCTCGTCTCAGGAAGTAGTCTGAGTGTAGAAGAACCAGACAGCCAGCCTGCCTCGTCTCAGGAAGTAGTCTGAATGTAGAAGAACCATACAGCCAGCCTAACCTCGTCCTCAGGAAGTAGTCTGAACGTAGAAGAACCTACAGCCAGCCTGCCCTCGTTCTCAGGAAGTAGTCTGAGTGTAGAAGAAACCATACAGCCAGCCTGCCCTCGTCTCAGGAAGTAGTCTGAACGTAGAAGAACCTTACAGCCAGCCTGCCCTCGTCTCAGGAAGTAGTCTAAATGTAGAAGAACCAGACAGCCAGCCTTGCCCTCGTCTCAGGAAGTAGTCTGAGTGTAGAAGAACCAGACAGCCAGCCTGCCCTCGTCTCAGGAAGTAGTCTGAGTGTAGAAGAACCAGACAGCCAGCCTGCCCTCGTCTCAGGAAGTAGTCTGAGTGTAGAAGAAACCATACAGCCAGCCTGCCCTCGTCTCAGGAAGTAGTCTGAATGTAGAAAACCATACATACAGCCTGCCTTCGTCTCAAGAAGTAGTCTGAATGTAGAAGAACCAGACAGCCAGCCTGCCCTCGTCTCAGGAAGTAGTCTGAGTGTAGAAGAACCAGACAGCCAGCCTGCCTCGTCTCAGGAAGTAGTCTGAATGTAGAAGAACCATAAGCCAGCCTAACCTCGTCTCAGGAAGTAGTCTGGGGCAAAACGGTAATCGAAAGAACCTCTTACAAGGCCAGCCTGCCCTCGTCTCAGGAAGTAGTCTGAGGGTTAGAAGAACCATACAGCCAGCCTGCCCTCGTTCAGGAAGTGTCT
>NC_036845.1:11866570-11873645 GCF_002910315.2 Salvelinus sp. IW2-2015
ACGCGCTGCCTGAGGCACAGCCTCGCTCCGATACTAGTAAGGGACAGGGGCTCTGAAACAGTTACTGTGGCTGTTCAGCTGAGAGAAAGGGCTAGAGCAATCAGATGAGGGCAGGGAGGAAGAGGAGAGAGGGATGAAGGGACAGAGATGTTACTGGCGCAGAAGAAGGAGGCTAAGCACTCAGATGAGGGCAGGTTAGGAGAGGAGAGAGGTGGATGAGGGCCCAGAAGTATGTACTAAGCCCAGAGAGAAAGTAGGCAGAGCAATCCAGATGAGGGCGGGAGGAGAGGAGAGAGGGATGAGGGGAACAGAGATGTTACTGGCCAGAGCCGAAGGAGGGGCAGTAGCAATCAGATGAGGGGAGCAGAGATGTTACGGGCCAGCAGAGAAGAAGGCAGAGCAATCAGATAGGGGAGGGAGGAGAGAAGAGAGGAATGAGGGCAACAGAGATGTCCACTTTTCGATTTGGACAAAGTGAGGATGAGTTTCATTATGTGGAAAGAACAAGGTGACATCTAGGGCTGTTTGGTCTGGCCACCACGGCCCACTCAAGGACTGGTCTCCAAGGACTACCGTAAGCTAACTCCAACATAATAGAACATATATGACCTCTATGTATGTATTGCTTGTGTTATGGAAGCTCTCATGTAGGTGCCCTTCTAAGTTAAAGTCATTCATCAGAAATGGGTGGTGTCTTCCAGTAGAGGGCAGGGCTGCTTGCCCTGTTATCCTTGTACGTCTCTCACAGGTGTTGTTATGGAGGCAATGGACGGCTGTCTGTCACGGTGTTGTATGGAACACTGGACGGTTTTTTTGCTGTCTGTGCACGGTGTTGTATGGGACGGCATGGTCGGCTGTTCTGTCCCGGTGTTGTGTAACGGTAGGCACTGGACGGCTGTCTGTCACGGTGTTGTATGGAGGACTGGATGGCCTGGTCATGTCACGGTGTTGTATGGAGGCACTGGAGCGGCTGTCTGTCACGGTGTGTAATGGAGACTGACGGCTGTCTGTCACGGTGTTGTACGGAGCACTGGACGGCTGTCTGTCAACGGTGGTTGTTATTTGGAACACTGGTCCTGTTCTGTCCACGATATACGAGTGTTGTATGGAACACTGGTCGGCTTTGTTTTTCCTTCCCCCCCTCCCCCCCCCCCCCCTGTTCCGGTTTGTGTTTTTATGGATCGCCCCGGCAAACTGGGGTTTCCCCCGGCTGTCTGTCTAACGGTTGTTGTACTGGAGCACTGGATGGCTGTCTGTCACGGATAGGTGTTGTATGGAGGCACTGATGGCTGTCTGTCATCGGTGGTTGTATGGAGCAGACTGGACGGCTGTCTGTCACGGTGTTGTATGGAGCACCTGGTAGCGGTGTCTGTCACGGTGTTGTAAGCGGAGCACTGGACGGCTTTGTCTGTCACAGTGTTGTATGGAGCACTGGTCGGTATTGTCCTGTCACGGTGTTTGTAGGGACACTGGTCGGTCTGTCTGTGCACGAGTATGTCGGAGCACTGGTCGGCTTTCGCAGGTCGGTGTTTGTACATGGAACACTGGTCGAGCTATGTCTGTCACAGTGTTGATGGAAGCACTGGTGCGGACCTGGCTGCTGTCCACGGTGTTAGTACTGGGCTACTGGTCGGCTGTCCTGTCACTGTGTGTTGGACAGGCAGCACTGGTCGGCCTTTCTGTCACTGTGTGTTGGTAGGCACTGGTCCGGTACTGTCCTGTCCGCAGAGTGTTGTTACTGGAGCACTGGTAACGGCTGTCCTGTAAGTGGTTAGCAGGTTGTGAGACATGCAGTAGAAATTCTGTCATTCCAAAATGAACATGCAGGACCAATAGGGCTCTGGATCCAAAACGTAATGACCACTATGGTAGGGAAAAGAGTGCTATCAGGCATGAGTATGTACTGTAGTTTAGAGCACCTGGATTAGAAAGGGAAATATAAAATTTTAGATATAATCATATCTATAGGATTAATCAATTATGCTCTCTTAATAACTCGGGATACCAGTAGAGAGGTTTGTGAGGGTACTTCTTGCATTGAAGTTCTCTTGAGGAGCAGAGGGGAAGGCTGATGAGGTGTGTGTACATCTGTTTGTGTGGTGTGTGGTATGTCTGTCATATGTCGAAATGTGAATCCAGAGTCTGAGCTGCTATTCTGCTGTGAGTGTGCTCTGCCAGAAAACACTTGAAAATCGTCCGCTGTTTACCAATGTGACATGCGAGGGGGGACAAAAACCAAATTTGGCTGTCCCCTTCTAACCAAATGACAGGGAAATTACAGAAAAGAAGGGATAACTCTCCTGGCATTCTAATCGGACAGGTTCACTCGTTCCGTGAAACGAACCGAATGTCCTGAAACCAACTAATAAAAAGGGCGCCCTGGGCTGGAATACTCGAAAAGCCCTTTCCATATACAGACATACTAGAACTAGGACAAACTACCTCCATACAAAGAAGGGGACAGGAAGCTGGCACCTACATTTACACCCCACCACGCACCCCCAAAATATGAAGGAGGTGGAAAGGGGGGAGAAAAACTATCAAAGACAAGACACGGTTAGACAGCGACAGAGAAAGGGAGAGAAACACAAATGACACAGAAGAAGAGTAAGAACCGTTGTGACAATAGGTTGTCTGGGAGGCTTGGTTGGAAAACCGGCTGCTGCCTATTAGCGTTACCCCTGGCGTCGGGCCCCCGCACCGTTTTGGGAGCCGCTCGCCACCACGACTGTGTCCAGCAGGCAGCATGAGGGCTGGCATAAGGGCTGAAACACGCCGTTACAGACACTGGTAATATCTCTCATGTGCACAAATAGTGGTTAGCGTCCGGGCTAACCAAAAGAAAGGAAAGGGGGATACTTAGTCAGTTGTACAACTGAATGCTTTCAACTGAAATTGTGTCTTCCGCATTTAAACCCAACCCCTCTGAATCAAGAGTAGGTGCGGGGGGCTGCCTTAATCCATCCACGTCTTCGGCGCCCAGGGAACAGCGGGTTAACTGCCTTGCTCAGGGGTTTCCAGGTGTTAGGTTTTCTCTCTTCATTTCTTGCCACCCTCTCTGGGTCGTACGGTGGGGCGAAAAGCAGGCTATTAATCAGAATGGTGAAGGAATGGACTCCAACTGTCACAGACGCCCATCATTTCAGACCCCTCCAGGTTTGAACTAACTCTCCCACCACCACAATACTGTAATGACACCTTATAAGAATACAATCACGGCTCTAAAATGGCCCCAAAAGCTGACTGATAAACACCAATTAGAAACCACAGGAGTTCTGGGATCTACACAGTGCTTGCTCTGTATCCACACTTAACACAGCACAGCAAAGAGCAACCTGGTGAATGTGAGGTAATGCAGTACATACAGTGGCCATTGGAGGGCATGGAGACCCAGTTGGGCCCATTCACATCCACGTTTAACAACCAAAGAGCCCTGATCACTTTGTACAGCTGCGGTTGAACATTGCAGTTAGGAGGGTTTAGTCGCTAAAGGAGAGCACCCGGCTAACACACAACCTGTGTGTTTGCTGCTTCTTACACACACACCAACCAACACAACACACAACCCACACTGTTATTTCCCCTTTTTACACCACGCAGGCAGGAGGCCACCTAATCAAACGTGTAAACAATGCTTATTACCTCACTAAGCCATGCAGCGTTTTTAGCGCTTAGCAAGTGATTAAGTGAGCCGGTTATTAAGCTGAAATATCACGCTTCCCACTCTTCGGGTCCTGTCTTTACCCTCCTCCCTGCCTCCTCCTGCCCCCTAATGGTGTATTGTGACAAAGTGCGAGAAGGGAGGAGAAAGAAAGGAGGGGGAGGTGTGAAGCAAACAAGTTCCCAGTCCATTAAATGATGTGCTCAGGGGGAGAGGGAGGTTTGGTAGCTTCATGGCTTTTTTCAACTTTTAGTTCTACTCCTGGTGCCCTCAGTGTGTCCCTCACACACTCTCTCGCTCTCGTTCTCATTGCTCTCTCTCTCAATTCAGTTCCAAAGGGCTTTATGGCCTATTGTTTACATTGCCAGGCAAATGGAATTAGAACCAGGTATGCCCCAACTGTTTACGACATTACCCTGAGGGGTACGTGCACGCGTCGGGGATAACGCCGAAAATAAAAATGTGATTCACATTTAAATTAAATTAAAAAATAATAATAATAATTCTTCACATTTTCAAACAGTCCATTCATATTTTCCAACGGGCTATACATTTGGCGTGAGTTTTTTTTTCTCCTCGTCTGAGTACGCCTCGTTTCACTGCCAAAATAACTTATTAAACCATATCTAGTGTTCAGTGGAAATACAACACAATGTCAAATACAGGATGCCTAGTCAAATAATTAACATCCAATCACATTAGACGTTACTCTCTCGCGGGACTTGCACTAACGGTCCGTATGTAGCCAAACGTAGCTGCTGCTCATTCCGTTTGCTCGTAAACATTGATAAATGCTTAAAAAAATTAAGGCCCACATCCATCGAGGACACATACCAGCTCTCCGCTGTAGTACTGCTACTACCAGCAGTAACACACCTGCACCGGTCGACGACAGCATAGAGTTGTTCTGCTTCCACGAGCACATTTGTACGCTCGTTCGTCAGATGATAAATGACCTGGACCAAGGGTGCAGGCGTGGTAGGCGTCGATTCTCTCTTATTTGAAAACGTAAACACCGGGACAAAAAACAATGAACACAAACCCAACGTAAAGCTAGTCCGTGCATAAGCAACAAACAAAGACAAGATCCCACAAAACCCAAAAGGAAACTGAACAACTTATATCTGATTCCCAATCGAGACAAGCGATAGACAGCTGCCTCCGTATTGGGAAATCAAACACACCAACATAGAAACAGAAAACCTTAGAATGCCCACCCTACCCTTCTACAAACCCTGACCTATGTGCACGCAAAATAGAGAAATAAAAAAGGCTCATTAAGGTCAGGGCTGACACACATCCACTGCTAGCATCAGTAATTCTACATTTTTATTATCCCCAAGCTAGCATGGAACACTGACAGTTGTGAATCTGATGCAGCCGAAGAGCTAACTGCCCTTACCCAGGAAAGCACCGAACAACAGACAGGGTTACGTTGAACCAGCGAAGAGGCGCAAAATATGATGAGAACTACATTGATGTTGGGTTTCACTTATATTTTGAGTATTTGCCTTTCCTCGCCACAGTGTGTTATAGGTGGCAAAAGTACTCTCACAACCTCGATGAACCTTTATATTCATGTAAAAGCAACAGATAGGCATTATAAGAAGAGGCTGAGAAGCGTCTTAGCATGGTGAGCTAACCGAGTGGCTAGGAACAGGCAAGCCCCATACCTATTCTGGAGGACTTAAATTCTTCCTGCTGCGCAGATGGCCTGGGACAATATGGGGGAAAAAGGCCCAAAAAAAACTATACAGACGATTACTTCATCAAACAACACTGTTTCACGATGCATCAGTGACATGGCAGGAGATGTGTTGAAACAATTACTGCTTTGCATACAAGCCAGTGAATTCTATACGTTACAACTGGATGAGTCAACAGACATGGCGGACTTGGCACAGCTCCTGGTATATGTCTGTTTATGGGGGGGGGGCAATTAAGGAAACATCCTCTTCTGCAAACCACTGGAACCAGGACAACAGAAGAGGATATTTTTAACTTCTTATGGCTTGGGGGCAGTATTTCGACGTCTGGATGTGAAGCGTGCCCAAAGTAAACTGTCTGTTACTCAGGCCCAGAAGCTAGGATATGCATATAATTGGTAGGTTTGGATAAATAACACGCTAAAGTTTGCAAAACTGTTAAAATAAGGTCTGTGAGTATAACATAACTGATATGGCATGCAAAAACCTGAGGAAAATCCATCCAGGAAGTGGGATTTTTTTTATGTGGGTATTTCAATTGAATGCCTATACAGTTCCTATGGCTTCCACTAGATGTCAACAGTCTTTAGACATTGTTTCATGCTTGTTTTCTGAAAAATGAAGAAGAATGAGACCCTTTTGTCAGTGGACTGAGGAAGAATGCAGAGCTGGTTTGTGCGCGTGACCGATTGCGCGCCCTTCTTTGTTTTTCCTTTCTATTGAATACGCTATGTCCGGTGGAAATATTATCGATTATTTAGACAATTGACAACCTTAGGATTAATTATAAACATCGTTTGACATGTTTCGACGAACTTTACCGGTACTATTAGGATGTATTCGTCTACATGTTTTGACCGCCTTGGAGCCAGTGGATTACTGAACAAAACGCGCCAACAAAACTGAGTTTTTGGGATATAAAGAGGGACTTTATCGAACAAAATGAACATTTATTGTGTAGCTGGGACTCTTGTGACTGCAACCAAATGTCGATCTTCAAAGGTAAGTGATTAATTTTATCGCTATTTCTGACTTTTGTAATTCCTTTACTTGGTTGTAAAATGTTTGTATGCTTTTGTAAGCGGGGCGCTGTCCTCAGATAATCTCATGGTATGCTTTCGCAGTAAAGCCTTTTTGAAATCTGACAGAGCGGCTGGATAAACAAGAAGTTCATCTTTAAGCCGATGTATAACACTTGTATTTTTTATCAATGTTTATTATGACTATTCCTGTATTTTGAATTTGGCGCTCTGCAAATTCACCGGATGTTGTCGAGGTTGCTAGCGGAATGCCTGCGCCAGAAAGGTTAAAGTACCCGACAGCTTTGTGACATCAAATGAACATTTGTGGTCAAAATGTGTTGGTATCTGTACTGATGGCGTAAAAGCAATGACAGGGAGACACAATGGAGTGGTAACAACTGTGCAAGCAGCTGCTCCCGACGACACTGCAGCATCCACTGAGAGGCTGTTGCTGCCAARGGAATGCCTGACAKCTTGAAAKACATTTTGGACACTACAGTGAAAATGGTTAACTTTGTTAAATCAAGACCCCAGAACTCTTGTGTATTTTCTGCACTATAAAATGATATGGGCAGCGACCATGTAACGCTTTTACAGGTTTTACAACAACTTTTACAACATACTTGGCAGTGCACTGGTTATCAAGGGGCAAAGTATTGACACAATTTTTTAAATTGAGAGACGAG
>NC_036845.1:11873745-11878525 GCF_002910315.2 Salvelinus sp. IW2-2015
AAACACAGGATTAGGAAATCTTATATGTTTTGTTCTATGAGATAATCTTCATCAGCTAATGTTACTTTTGTGAATTTGTAAGCATTTTTTTAATTTAAAAAAGCACATAAAGGCATCATAATATATAAAGGTCATGTTAACTGCTTGGTATTATGTCATAGACCAAATTGATAAGATCTACTAAACCTGTGTATTTTTGGCATTTATCCCAAAACCATATTCTTTCCCCACTATATTTCCCATGGGAGTGGATGAATGACCCAGAGGTAACTCATTTCCGGGTTTTAGGACTACAAGCTTGTGAGCTCTATTGGTAGGCAAATGGCTGCAGGGCAAAACAAGTGACATGGGCGCTCTGTGCCATACATTCAATCATACACAATGTCTACAGATTTACATATAATTTACAAAAGAGTCATACCAGTCTGGGTTTAAAACTGCCATTCTCCACAATTCTCCTTCCCAAAATAACATTTAAAGAAGATTTCCTAGCACAAAGTGTTTCATTACTCTTTATTAATACTTTCAGTCAATCGTTTTGTCCCTCTCTCTCTCTCTCTCTCTCTCTTCTCTCTCTCTCTCTCTCTCTCTTCTCTCTCTCTCTCTCTTCTCTCTCTCTCTCTCTCTCTCTCACTCTCCTCATCACTCACTCCTCACTCACTTCACTCTCACTCACTCCTCACTCACTCACTCACTACTCTCACTCTCACTTCTCACTCTCACACACATCCAGTCCTCTGGAGAGCTGCTGATGACATCACCAGACGGAGCCAGCTGTAATCTGGGGTTGTTCTGTGTGGATGGCAAGGCACAGTGTCAGACTTGAGCCTTGGCCGCCCCACCGTGGAGCTGGATCGTGGCTGCTCGTTCTGGCGCTGCCAGACCAGGGCCCAACTGTTTGTGGAGCCAGACTGGAGATTAGACTGACTGCTGCACTTCTCTGGGTTTCCACTTGTTTTTTCTTCATTCACCTTGTCTGTTGCCCTCCCCTCTCTTTTCTCCTCTCCTCCTCTCTCGCAGCTTGCCCTCCGTGATTTCCAGGCAGGCACCCGTCTGCCTTTTTTTGGGTTCTCTTATCGAGGAGCTGGATGCTGAAGTATCGTCATCATCTCCAGCTGGGGGGGCAAACGTGCACAGGGGGGTATGTGTGTGCAGGAGAGTGAAGTGGCAACGGTTAACTTGAAAGGGCACACAAACCCAGATATGGCTGTCGCCAGTGTTGTCATGTCTTGGAAACTCCATCACAACACTACTGCACCTTATCACAACATTACTATAATGTACAGTAATGGTCTAGAACATATTGAGCAGCAGAAAAAATATTTATTTGAAGGAAGAAGAAACTGTATATGTGTGTGTGCCTGTGCGTGTGTGATAAAGGAGGAGGAGGTGGTGCATGTTGCCCTCTACTCAGCAGGACTATGTTACCATGCCGGCCACATGTTTTCTTGAGCCTGTTGTGTAAGTGTGTGTGTAATTTGTATGTATGTGTGCATATGGACCAGTGTATACGTGTTTGCTTTTGCGTGTGTGTGAAAAGGATGAAAGTGGTCCTCAAAGAGTGGTAGGTTTTCTGACGAAAACATCAGCTAATAATCCTAAGGTCCTTGGAGCATTTTGTTGTTAGTTTGGTTATACTTTGTTTCCCATTCAGGTGTCACACCTGGTTACCTAATTAACTCCCACCACCATCAACCTCCATACCATGTCATCCATACTGACAGCAGGTGGTTCAGGCCGTGAATGCTGATTGGCTGAAAGCCGTGGTATATCAACCGTATAAACTGTTATTTTTACTGCTCTAATACGTTGATACCCGTTTATAATAGCAATAAGGCACCTCGGGGGTTTGTGGTATATGGCCAATATACCACGGCTAAGGGCTGTATCAAGGCAATCTGCGCTGCGTCGTGCATAAGAACAGCCCTTAGCCGTGGTATATTTGGCCACACCCCTCAGGCCTTATTGCTTAAGTATATATATATATGTGTGTGTGTGTGTGTGGTGTGTGTGTGTGTGTGTGTGTGTGTGTGTGTGTGTGGTGTGTGTGTGTGTGTGTGTGTGTGTGTGTGTGTGTGTGTGTGGTGTGTGTGTGTGTGTGTGGTGTATACGGGTGTATGTATGTGTTAGGGGGTTGGACGTTGGTCCCTTGAGGAGGTGACAGTCCTGATTTGTTATTGTTAGTGAAATCTAATCAATCTGTGTGTGTCCTATTGGGGCAGCATTGTGCTGAGCTCTGGGCTTCAGCAGCCTCTTTCTCCATTAATGCTACATTAGCCAAATTAGAGCCCTAATTGGTGAAGCGAGGAAAGCTCAGCACTCTTAAAGGGACGCAGATGCTGGGGTCTAAGTGGACAGGCTGACTTAAAGGGGAGGTTTTGGTGTGGGGGGTCATTAAAGAGGTGGGCCTTACCTTTAGGGTGATTAATACATGGGTGGTTCTGATAGTTCGGATGGAGTTCAAATCAATTCAAATCACATTTTATTTGTCACATACACATGGTTAGCAGATGGTAATGCAAGTGTAGCAAAATGCTTGTGCTTCTAATGCAAGTGCAGTAATATCTAACAATAATATCTAACAGTAATATCTAACAAGTAATCTAACAATTCCCCAACAACTACCTAATACACAAATCTAAAGGGGTGAATGAGAATATGCATTATTTAGAGTGTATTGTAAAAAGTGACTAATGATTCATTTATTAAAGTGGCCAGTACTTGGGTCTCAATGTAGGCAGCAGCCTCTCTGAGTTAGTGATTGCTGTTTAGCAGTCTGATGGCCTTGAGATAGCTGTTTTTCAGTCTCTCGGTCCCAGCTTTGATGCACCTGTACTGGCCTCGCCTTCTGGATGGTAGCGGTGTGAACAGGTAGTGGCTCGGGTGGTTGATGTCCTTGATGATCTTGTTGGCCTTCCTGTGACATCGGGTGCTGTAGGTGTCATGGAGGGCAGGTAGTTTGCCCCCGGTGATGCGTTGTGCAGACCGCACAACCCTCTGGAGAGCCTTGCGGTTGAGGGTGGTGCAATTGCCGTACCAGGCTGTGATACAGCCCGACAGGATTCTCTCGATTGTGCATCTATAAAAGTTTGCCAGGGTTTTGGGTGACAAGCCACATTTATTCAGCCTGATGTTGAAGAGGCGCTGTTGCACCTTCTTCACCACACTGTCTGTGTGAGTGGACCATTTCAGTTTGTCTATGATGTGTACGCCGAGGAACTTAAAACTTTCCACCTTCTCCACTGCTGTCCCTTCGATGTGGATAGGGGGGTGCTCCCTCTGCTGTTTCCTGAAGTCCACAATCATCTCCGTTGTTTTGTTGACATTGAGTGAGAGGTTGTTTTCCTGACACCACACTCCGAGTGCCCTCACCTCCTCCCTGTAGGCCGTCTCGTCGTTGTTGGTAATCAAGCTCACTACTGTTGTGTCGTGTGCAAACTTGACTGAGTTGGAGGTGTGCATGGCCACACAGTCGTGGGTGAACAGGGAGTACAGGAGGAGGCTGAGCACGCACCCTTGTGGGACCCCAGTGTTGAGGGTCAGTGTAGTGGAGATGTTGTTTCCTACCTTCACCACCTGGGGGTGGCCCGTCAGAAAGTCCAGGACCCAATTGCACAGGGKGGGGTTGAGACCCAGGGCCTCCAGCTTGATGATAAGCTTGGAGGGTACTATGGTGTTGAATGCTGAGTTGTAGTCAATGATCAGCACTCTTACATAGGTATTCCTTTCATCCAGATGGGATAGGGCAGTGTGCAGTGTGAAGGCGATTGCATCGTCTGTGGACCTGTTGGGGCGGTAAGCAAACTGAAGTGGGTCTAGGGTGGCCGGTAAGGTGAAGGTGATATGATCCTCTCAAAGTCTCTCAAAGCACTTCATGATTGACAGAAGTGAGTGCTACGGGGGGTGGGGGGTAATCATTTAGATCAGTTATCTTTTCCTTCTTGGGTACAGGAACAATGGTAGCCATCTTGAAGCATGTGGGGACAACAGACTGGGATAGGGAGCGATTGATTATGTCCATAAACACACCAGCCAGCTGGTCTGTGCATGCTTTGAGGACGTGGCTAGGGACGCCATCTGGGCCAGCAGCCTTGCGAGTGTTAACACATTTAAATGTTTTACTCACGTTAGCCACAGAGAAGGAGAGGCGGGGCAGTCCTTGTTAGCAGGCCGCAACCGTGGCACTGTATTATCCTCAAAGCGGGCAAAGAAGGTGTTTAGTTTGTCTGGTAGCGTGACGTCGGTGTCTGTGACGTGGCTGAATTTCTTTTTGTAGTCCGTGATTTCCTGTACACCCTGCCACATACGTCGTTGAATTGCGACTCCACCTTGTCCCTGTACACCCCAGTGGCTTCCTGACAGACTAATTTCCGCGGGTCCTTCCTGTGTGGTACAGGACYGCCATGGTGGGGGTGTGGTCTGGGGCATTCTTCTGAAACATTCCCACTACGTCCTCCTCCAGCCAGACGGGCCCAAGTCAGCTAAATTTAGATTGTTTAGGACACCCGCTATGGTCCTCCACTACTGAGGCCAAGCCTCCTACTACTAGCCTTTACTGCTGGACTGTTTCCTGTCCAAACAGTGGGGCATCCAGGTATTGTGCAGTGGGACAGCAGCAGGGTGAGTTAGTAGCTAGGGGTGGATGGAGAGGGCTGTAGAGACAGTCAATCACCATGTGTGGTCATGCTCTCTGGTWGTAACAGGAATGATCCAGTCAGCTGTTTATTTGTTTAGTGGCTGTTGTCCTATTGGTGATTCTAATGAGAAAGAGCAGTCTATT
>NC_036845.1:11879685-11917164 GCF_002910315.2 Salvelinus sp. IW2-2015
TTTGTAAGCAATAGAAGTTGTCCTGGATAAGGGCACATATATATTGTCCAGTAATGTTTTTAAATGGGGAGGGAGGAGGAATCGAGAGAAGCCTCTCCACTTCAATCCTGGTAAACGAGGACAAACAGGATTATCTCCGAGAGTTAGTGGGCTGGGGAGGGGGCAAGAGTGGTGAGGTGGGGAGGGTTGGTGGGTGAGTTGGGACTTTCAACAGCTCTCTCATCATGGGACTTGATGTTGCCAAAGAACAGAGAAGGAGTGGTTAGACTAGAGTAACTATTCTCCTAGTGGGTAATATGGTACGTCCCCATTGGTGGATGGGGATAGCAAGAGGAACACTGTTGGTGGGTCAAGAGAGTAAATAGTTGCATGTATTCAGGGGGCACTGCAGCGAGACTAGAGGCTAGAGCAGAGCCGTCCAAACTGGGGCTCGCGGGCCAAACTTGGCCCATTCTTAATTAAAAAATGTTTACTTAGTCAGGGTCAATTGACTGTTGAGAGTTAGAAAAGTAGAAGACACAAGATGCAATTTAGAAATCTGGAAGTGCATAAGCAGTTTTCCACTTGTTATTTCAGTCACTGACAGTCACTCATTTATCCCGGCCAACCAAATCTCACTTAGGACCCCACAACAGGAAGTTTCTGTGCCACAACGATTATTTATTTATTTTTATTCTGGTAATCAGAATGTGTTGTTAGGTGTCAAGTTATATGGCTACAATTTGACTATGTTTTCATTTTATGATTGCTTACTAAAAAGCTATTGTTTAAAGACCCTAAAAATCTATTGTTTACCTTTTCTATTTCTAAATAGATGTCTATTTGTTCGCCCCCCGCGGCACACCACTCAGATTATAMTTTGGCCCACCAAACCCAAAAYGTTTGGGCACCTCTGCGCTGAAGGGTAGAGTAGGCTATATAAGGCTAATGGAGAGAGAGACTAGAGATGGGTACTGGGTACTATCAATAGTGGAAAACACATCACTGGTTATAGACCTATTTCATCAATGAACGTACCAATGAAGACATTGCTTATTGTCAGAAACGCATTGTTGCGCTGCCATTGAATCCAGATTGTAATATCCATGTGTGCTGTACCAGCTACTACGTGCTAACAATTTCACTAACAATTTCACTAACAATTTCACTAACAATTTACAATTCAAAGAAAAAAAGCTCCTGCACACTGAACATGTGAGATATCACCTTTTTTTTTTTTTTTGCGTACGTCTCTGCCTCGCTGTCTTCATCAGAGCTAGCTTGCATACGCAGTGTGTGTGCGCTCCATTGGACCTTATTGCTCTGATATCACCGTCTTCATCTGCCATGTTTTCTGCCAGATGCCTCCTCTTCCCGCACACACACTCATCCCCTGACATTCCTGGTGTTCCCGCTCAATTCCGAAAGGTTGCGAAAATGGCTTAGCTCTCCATGTCCAGCAGCGGTAAAGGTAGAGCTATATTTCACTCATGGGGCTTGTAATCGAATAACTCAATCCCTATAAAAGCAATTGTAAGGTTATTATCTTCTTAGGGCCCCATTTGTGCCGAGTGGCACTTAGGAGAGGGGAGTCGGGAGACTAATCTCATATTTGGAGTTTTTAGTCATCAGATTGGCCCTTATGCCGCTCATGGCCAATGTCATTGTACTACTCTGCCATTGCTGGTTTTATCCAGTGTGATGATGATGATGGGGGTCAAACTGACCTCTCCCACACTGGTGTTTGTGTGCGTGTGTGAGAGAGGAAGTGTAGCTCGTCAATGAGGTCACTATTGAGTTTGTGGCGGTGCTGCTGGTGTGTGAGGTAATTTAGCACTTTGTCACCATTTTTGGAGCAATGTACTGTATGCAGCAGAGGAAGAAGGGAATATGAACATTTACTACAACATAATCTAAGGAGAACCTCAAGAGAACATTACCCAATGTTCATCAAACAGGCTTACTTGATGGGAACGCCTGAGTTCCATTGAGTTCCAATATATATCTCGGTGAGTCTTTAGTTTCTGCTTCCTGCTGTTAACAGGGCAGTGTTGGGTTGGTTTGGTGGCAGTAGTTCCAGGAGCATCTGCTCTGCTCTTCCCAAGGTCAGGCTGTCAGAAGGCTGCTCAGACGATGGATGTCAATAGTGTCAGACTAAATAAACGTGGGGCAGCCAGGCTTATTTGTGTGGTGTTAACAGGCCAGCGAAACCCCAAAGATCCCTCGCAAGGGCCATGGCCGCCACCCAACATGCAGGTAAGACGCAGGGATGGCCAATTCCCACACTAAAGAATTTGCTGGAAAAATATACACTCTGGACAAACACACATATATACACAACCACGAGCTTGCGTGTGTGTGCATGCACACACACACACACACACACACACACACACACACACACACACACACACACACACAAAGAGCCACTGGAAAAAGATCATGAGTGGTCCAGCCAGTATTGATCTTTGAACATAGGATTATACAGTCTGGCTCTATAGGCTTACCCGCTTTTAATTCCCTCACAGAATAGATAGACTGACTTTGGCTCTATACATATCTGGATCAATGCAAATCTACTTATGCTCAAGCGGTTCAATTTTAAATGAATTCCATTAGCCATAAGTAAAAGTTTTCTTGGGTAATGTGATTAGGGGCTCCTCACCGATGGAGTTTCTCTGCAAGCGGTGAAACGTACCCTCTCCCTCTCTTTCTCTTTTACAGAATCTCTTTTGCCATCTCCTCTTGCCAGTGATCGGCAATGGACAAGGAAGTGACGATAACGCCGAGAGAGAGTAACAGCCACACACACCCTCACACACACACACACACACTTTTATATACTCCCCTTCTCAAACCACACGCTGTATTTTATCACATGTCAACTCTGTCGTTGCTCTGGCATCATAGAAGCTCATCACAGACACCAATGGTTTATGTATGAAACCCTCGTCGATAAATGACCTGTTTCTGTTATGTTTTGCATATTTGTTACATCTTAGTACATCATGCAATGGGAGTATCCTGTTGTATAAACTGTTCCGGTGTAGCGCAGAGGTCAGATAATGTCAGTTCTCCCAGTGGTCTCTGTTTCAGATGGTTCTTTATGTTCAGATTTCCAGTTAACATTTCATCTCACTTTGTGCTTCAGTGTGTCCAGCAAAGGTAATGAGATTGTCTTTGTGCTTTGCTTTACAGTAATTTGGTTGACTGGATCAGTGTGTTATTGTCATGCACTGAGGCTGGGTGATGTTTTGGGGTGTTAGCGATCTCATCTTTAGCACCAGCTGGCTAACTGGACTTCTCTCTATGCTCGGCACTTTGTTGTATTGACAGTCAGACAAGGCGGGTCACTTATTTCAGCAGTGCTACTTTTTTGTAGAGCCCTTTCAGTATGTCAATTATAAGGGTGAATTTGATCAGCTTTGTGTACATGTTATTGTTATTTTTCAGTCTCATCACAAAACAGGCTGTCAGCCCATGAGACACCATACTTTGCCATATGAACATATGGGACCATTGATTTATTGCTCTGAGAATTTACAACTGCACATCAGTATATCTATCTATAGTTACAATGAACAAAAATATGAATGTAACATGTAAAGTGTTGGTCTCATGTTTCATGAGCTGAAAATACATTTTCCAGACATTTTCCATAAGCACAAAAAGCTTACAGTGCATTTGGAAAGTATTCAGACCCCTTGACTTTTTCCATATTTTGTTACGTTACAGCCTTATTCTAAAATGGATGAAATCGTTTTTTCCCCCTCATAAATCTATAAACAATTWAAAAAAGAAGTACCTTATTTACATATGTTTTCAGACCCTTTGCTATGAGACTCGAAATTGAGCTCAGGTGCATCCTGTTTCCATTGATGATCCTTGAGATGTTTCTACAACTTGATTGGAGTCCACATTTGTAAATTAAAGATTGGACATGATGGTAAGGCTCACACACCTGTCATATATAAGGTCCCACATTGACAGTGCATTCAGGGCAAAAACTAAACCCTAGTTATCTCCCAACTAATAAAACATACACCATCCCTAATTCTACCCTAAACTTAACCCCTAAGCCTAAATTGCCTGTGGACTTTTGGACCGAAAATGTTAGTCACATCTCCTCTCTCTCGCTCTCTCTCATCTCTCTCTCTCTCTCTCTCTCTCTGCTCTCTCTCTCTCTCTCTCTCTCTCTCCTCTCTCTCTCTCTCGTCTCTCTCTCTCTCTCTCTCTCTCTTCTCGCGATGCAATCAAACCAGTGCTATGGGTGTCACCCTCAGGCACTGCACCTGACATGGACAAACTAGATATGCCAAGGATACAATCAAACCAGTGAGCTTGTCCCCGACAACAGGCGAATGAAAACAAACATGGACTTCTCGAAACAGCCAAGCAGCCATCGAGGAGAGAGAGGGAGAGAGAGAGGGAAAGAGAGGTGTTGTGGTGGTCATGACAGCTGATGTCAATCCACTATAGAACTATCGTTTAAACACGCATCATTTACAGTAGAGAGCTGGTTGGCTATGGTTATAAACCTATCTATTCTAAATAGTGATTTGTGTAATGACAATTTAAAGTGTCCTAAGCTGACACAATCTGTCACCTTCACGCCTTGGTGTGAAAAATACTTTACCAAATTAAAAGTTATATATTATATTAATATATATTAAGCCATTTCCAATGATAGTGTATAACAAGCCTAAGACAAAGTTCATGTACAGTATAACTATTTTACAGTAAAACTTTGGTGTCAGTACTCCCAGCCCCTCTCTCTACTGTGTACGGGCTACACGGGCAGCTATAGCAGAGCTCTGATAAACCGCAGTAAAACTTTAACAAGCTGCTGACAGGCCGCTGAATCAGAGGCAGAATCAAGAAAAACGTGGAGATGGATTTAAGTATGCCTCTTGTCATTAGCCTCAACATAATCAAATCATTTTACTCATTCAGAACTTCTCAGACTGCTGTGATGATGACGAACGCTGTGGAGAATGGTTGACTTTGGCTCTCTCCGTGCCAGGAGAGCTGGCTATTGTATTTAAGAATAATGTGGGCCTAGTTGCCAAATAAGTTCACTTAAATAGCTCTTAATTTAAGTTACCTGTTGTTAAACACTCACTAATATGTTGGCAGATACTTGGAAAATCCTAAGGTTTAATGTCTCTAAATTCAATTTCGATACATGTCACTCAAATAATTGAAACAGTGTAAAGGAAGCAGATACATTAGTAGCCATTAAAGAAGCACCAACAGCAAAATGTGAGTGTTTCTTATATATCTGGTAATTGTCACGTTTAGCCCTAAGCCATACAGAGGTGACTGTGTGCTAAAGTAATAGTTCATTCCAATAGCAATGACTCTTAGACATTTTCAGACCTCCAAAGTGTTCTACTGTCAAGACAAATCCATGCCCTTTGCCGTCGATAGTGTGGGACATCCTCATCTTGACGTAAGACCTCTTTAGAAACATGTTCAGACCTTTTGAGGTCTACATGACAAGAGGTTTTTCTTGCTCTTACAACCTTTGAGTTTTCCCTGCCATCCTACTCTGCGTATCCTATGGTCGCCCCCTAGAGTTCAAAGTCCAATGTTGCAACTGCTGTTCAGAGGTAGACAATAAGATGTGCTGCTGTGTTGCACATACGTTGGGAAACAGTATAAAGGTCTGTGCAACAATGCCTATAGGTTTGGATAACCAGAGGGGAATGTAGACGTAGCGAAAGGAGAGACAGAGGTGTGTGTGTGAGAGAGAGTAGGACTTTGTACATGTGCTAGATAGAAGTGTGTGTGGACAGTATGTGTGCTATACAGTGTGTGCTGTCCATGTTTTGAGTATGAGTGTGTGTATGTGTGCGTGTGTGTGTACGTGAGAGAGTGAGAGAGTGAGTAGATGAAGTCTCTGGTCCAGCTGCATGTGTTTGTTTGTCTTTGGTCTGAGGGCGCAGGGACCGGCCCAGCCCAGTGACAGACGTGTGCAATCCTAGCTCTCTCCCGCCTTGGGCTCTGAGAGAAATATGGTTCCGTGTAACTACCAGTTCCCATGAATCCAAGCTGTGTGTCCCAGGCTGGCAAGGGAAGCACAGCCCAGCCCAGCGCATCAATTAATCAACGCCACCGCCCTCCCAATCACATGTGGCTATCTCCTTCCAGTGTACCAGTGATGTGTGTGTGTGCATGTGTGTGTATGTGTGTGTGTGAAAGCTGAAAACACAGCCCCTTTGTCTGTGTTCGCTTGCATATCTCCTCTTGACTCCCTGACTCTCAGTGTCATTATTACAGTGGTGAAAGTGATGGCCGAGTGTTTAGCTGTTGTCTGTTTATTTATATTTTTCTACAGTGCTTTTACAGGGTTGCAGAGACAGTGACAGTTTCAGTGTGTTATTTTTTTACTGCTCGTGGAGTTGGTGGATGGAGTTGTGTGCTACATTGCTAGACACTCATAGTGTCAAAATAAATGTAATGKCGGTTTTCTCATTGCATTTTATTGCAATCCCACTGTCAGTGATGGAGTTAAAGTGTCAATTGATGTGACACGACACCTTGTGGTTTATTTATTTGAGGCTGGGAGAGAAGGAAGGTGTTCAGTATGGCAGGTATGAAACAAACTGTATAGTGTTTTGTACTCCAGACTCCATGTTATGTTTATGCCGTTGTACAGACCCTTATGTGATGGATATGACTAAAATTAATTAAGATGAGGTGACAAAATAGCTGCTGTTAGAGGTAGTGATTTTAGTAGTGTAGGGGACAGACATAAAAATCCTATTAAATGACTATTATAATAATAATAATAATAATAATAAATAATACATAATATAGTATTCTAATTCCTAATTCTATGGGGACAGGTGATGAAGTGAGGAACAGCTGCACTGAAAATGCTTTTTTTTGTATCATCAAGCTTCCTGTAAAGGACCCCTACTAAGTTCCTTTCATGCAATTATATTTTGCACTTTAGATGTCCATTTTCCAACTACCCAATATCTTTTGTAAACAGTCAACTCTGCACAATTTRGATTTGAAACACACTTTCCAGATTAAACTCGGGAACTACAGGGAAAGAGTTAATTGGTTTTCCTTTTGATAAATGTAGGAAAGGCCTTGCTCCCTTAGGAATGTTTGTATTGACTGTTTTTCTCCTCAGTTTAAGTCCTCATAATTTGTACTAATTAACTCTGAATTAATTGTCAGTGTCACCGCTAACTACAGAATTTACATTTGTGTTAGATGGAAGCAGAAATCAATTTGTTCTCTTTATGGTGTAAGGCATTTTTATTGATTGTACTGTGTCAGGCACTTGTAGGCTTAGGCCTTGCATTTTTGGTAGGCTAACAATTAATTGTGCCAATAACAAACCAAATATTTTATAAATTAATTAAGATTATTTTTTTTAAATCTATGACATTTAAATAAATAATTATACTTTTTAAAATGTATTTTAGAGCAACAAACTAAGATTTTATGACACTAATGATTAATCTAGCTTCCATTTCAAGTACAGAAAAACTACCTCCACAATTCTGAAAGCCTTTCTAAAAMAAGTTTGTCAGTCTCGCTCTCTCTCTCTCTGCTTACACTCAAAACAATCATCAGTATGATAAATATGCGCAGTGAATAGATATCGTAAAATTGCATTGGTTCCGGGAATGGCAAGCAAACATAATCCGTTCCGCTTCATCATCCGTCCAAAATGACAACGATAACCGTCAGGCAAGGGTTGAACCGGGGAAAGTGTCATTTGGAGGGCTGACTGCTGCTCGTGCGCCCCGGGTGCTTGAGGCTCGTGCCTTGCCGTGGGACTGCTGGCCGGCTTTGGACGGCGAAACTAAATAAAGATGTGTACTGACAGCCTAATGAACGGATGGGCCCTCTTGATTTAACCTTGATGAATGGTTGGCCCAGGTGTTTTCAATAACGACAATAAGCACTGCAAGCCACAGACCCACTGATACTGGTATAATGCATTATTAGACCATTAGAGGCAGGYGAAGGGAGACCACTTATGCACTAGCCTATCAATAATGCTYTGTCCCAGTCTGCATTTAGGCCTGGGGAATTAGTCATACTGATATTCTATTTAATAAAAAATCACAAGAAGAGGCATAAAGAATCTCATTACATTTTAACAGGGTTACAGTAACCCAGGAGGACCGCAAGTTTAATTTTCATAAGAGCATCCATTCCTCAATTATGTCAAGCAGAGAAAATGTAAATGGCAAATGGAATGCTAACAATATCTCTCTCACCAGCGCATTGGCAGATAGGCGAGCCGGGGTTTGGAGAGCCGCACAAGGAGGGGAGTAGGAGTGTGAGTGTGAGTGTGAGTGTGAGTGTGAGTGTGTGTGTGTGTGTGTGTGTGTGTGGTGTGTGTGTGTGTGTGTGGTGGTGTGTGTGTGTTGTGTGTGTGTGTGTGTGTGGGTGTGTGTGTGTGTGTGTGTGTGTGTGTGTGTGTGTGTGTGGTGTGTGTGTGTGTGTGTGGTGCACGCGCGCGTATGTGTGTGCGAGAGAAAGCAAGATTTGGCCAATACTGTCTTCCTCTCTCCCACTCTGACACAGACCCGTCAGAGACAGTGATATCTCTGGTTATCTTCTGGCTCTACTGTATGTAGCCCTCTAATCAGAGAACATCCCAAACACCTGCAGCCTGACAGTATCTCCATGTGCTAGTTATAGAACTAACAGATTGTAACACCAATACAAGTGTTGATGTAAGCAAGAGCACCGACATGAATACCATTACTAGTTCACCATCCTTTCAACTTTAAAGATAGGATAGATAGGATAGATAGGATAGATAGGATAGATAGGATAGATAGGATAGATAGTTTTACACTTTAGAGACTCAATGTGATACTACATGCTACGTGCCCCACTCCGCTGTGTGACACACTGGCACCTCTATGGCACCTCTATCAGGAACACAGACTGACGTACTAACAGTGTAGGAACTGTACTGCATAGAAACATGTTTACCTAAATACCTCCACCTCTGATATGAGTGAAAGGTGTCACTCTTCACTTCCGCCAAGCACACACACACKCACGCACGCACACCCACGCAGGAACACACACACACGCACTTATATGCACACACACACACCATCACACACACTCCAAAGTGTCAGTAGCGGTATTGGCATGTGGCTATCAGCGCCTTGTGCTGGGGCCTCTGTAATAATAAACTGCTAATTGAACGGCTGCTCTGAGCGGCCTGTTAGCAGGGAGCCTGGCTGCCGCTGAAAGATTACTGCAGCACACAGCCGGCCCGCCAACGTGCTGAAAGAGGCTATTAGACCTCGCCTCTGTACCTGGGAGTGTTAATAGAAACTCTCTCTCTTTCACACTCACACTCATGCACGCACACTGGTTCTCAGGGAATACACGGGTAAACAGGCCTACTGTGAGTCACAGCAAACATGCATAGAATAACCTGTAGGATAGACACTTGCTTGACAGAACACAAACTCCATGCACGGAAAGTACATTCAGCATTAAAAAAATATACCAGAAATGAACGCAACTTTGACTGAAAAACTCTTTCAGATCCAAGTCTGCGTGAAAATGTCTGGCATGCATCACCTGTGGAAGAACAGTAAAAATCCCTCTCCTCGTCCCCTAGCCTGCGCCCTAGATCTTACATCTAAGATCTACATCGCCCCTGGAGAACAGGCCCTTATGTGGCGGCATGAAGCCATGCAGAAAGCTCCTCATCATTTTATATGCGCACAGGCAGGACAGATTAAAACATTAGGGTGTTGACAAGTGACAGAGAAACCTCCTCAAGTGTGTAAGCTGCTCTGAAGAAGTCACACTCCATGGGGTCTCAGCGATCAGCCAGGACTCTTCACCTTAATTAAACTAATTGGCTTTCCAGATTGCTTTCCCAATAGTCYATCAGGTACGTCTTTCTGAGTAAGAGGCTTAGTGGAAATATTTCTGGTAATGAGAGAGAGAGGGCACAGCCCGGGGAGAAGAGGGTAGGGTTGGATCAGGTGTTTGAGGGAGACAGAGGGAGACAGAGACAGTGCAGTGTGTGCGAGTGTGTGTGCGCAGGTTAAATCTTTGACTTATCCTGGAATCCATACTCTTTCGACACCACAACGTTGCTAAATAAAATTGATGAGCATATTGATGTATGCTTCAATATCCAGCACCTGCTAGAAGCTATTGAATGTGCATATGTTCAACCCTCTTACATACTATAGCTACCACAAAGCCATACTCATTTTTGACAATGTCTCTATTTGACGGACAGATAGACTCAGAGTACTGGCTGATTGTGTCTCCATTAGCTAGCAGGGCCCAGCTGGGTCAGTGGGGAGAGAGGGGGATGCAGAGGGGAGGCAGGGGCCCCTTGGTACTGTGTAGAGTCTAAAAGAGAGTCTAGTGTATTGGGCTAATTACATTACAGTCCCTACTCAATGCCAGTTAAGTCTGTGTGTGTGTGTTGTGTGTGTGTGTGGTGTGTGTGTGTGTGTGGTGTGTGTGTGTGTGTGTGTGTGTGTGTGTGTGTGTGTGTGTGTGTGTGTGTGTGTGGTGTGTGTGGTGTGTGTGTGTGTGTGTGTGTGTTGTGTTGTGTGGTGTGTTCCACATAGTATAAATGATACATGTGTAACTACTATCTCCTATCTCGATGAGCTGGATGGATTCTATAGGTCTACAATTGCATCAAACAGCAGCGTCATCATCTGTTTATAACAGAGCTATGCTAGCACTGGTGGCTCAGGGCCCGTGTTAATATGTAAGAACATAAGTTATGTGCTTTTTCTCCTGGGTGCTCAAAAGCTAATCCTGTAGGCTGCCCTGCTCTGCTTCGCTTCATTTCACTCCACGCCCTGCCAAGGCCCGGCCCAGTGGCGTAAGCCCATCATATGACTGCATGCTCTGCACATCGGCCTAATCATATGGAAGAGATGATCACAGGGCAGGAAATTGCAGCGCAGGGCCAAAGGAAACAATCTTTCTGCACAGGCTTAAGCCAATCATGTCCTTTCTCTCAACTCGAAGCTGCTGGCCTTCTCTCACCCTTTCTCTTTCTTTCCATCTTTCTTTCTCTCCTTCTCTCTCCGGGATTCAATCTATGTGATTCTTGGTCTTCCCTATACTTTTTGTTCTTCTCCATTTGAATTAGCTCTCTGCCTGCTTGTTGATCAGACCTGGGGCTTCAACCTTTTTCTTTCCCAGGGACCCCCTCCTAGGCAAACCGGCGACCCATCATGCGTTAGCAAAAAAGAAAATGTCACGTCTTGTCTTATCATCAGGTGAATGATAATGGCAAGGGGAAGAAATCAACATTTTAAAATGATTTGGTATATCGTTTTTCATTAACTCCCCACATTATAATTGGAAGAGTAAGTGTAAACGCTGACACAGCCTATTAGTTTGAAAGGTAATTCCAAAAACATTTTCACTTAGCTGATTAAACAAATGTTAGCCATGTGTTGGCAAAATGTATGTCTAAGTCAAGAAAGCCAGAGGCACTTGCTGCACTGGTAGCATATTTGCTGGTGGTTTTTCAACCGCGGACCCCCGGTTGAATACCCCTGATATAGACAAATATGGTTTATTGTATGTATATATATGCTCCATATATGCTCCACTGTAAAATAATTACCAACCAAAAATGTATATGTCTCTCATGTCCTTTCCGTGATACAAGGAAAGAGGCAAACAGGAAAGAAACCTCACATTTAATCCTCCCAGTTAACAACCTTGTTTTATAGACCWTCACATTTTTATTTACTTTTTATTGTATTTCAKCTTTATTTAACCAGGTAGGCCAGTTGAGAACAAGTTCTCATTTACAACTGCGACCTGGCAAAATAAAGCAAAGCGGTGCGACAAAAACAACAACACAGAGTTACACATAAACAAACGTACAGTCAATAACACAATAGAAAAATCTATGTACAGTGTGTGCAAATGTAGAAGAGTCGGGAGGTAAGGCAATAAATAGGCCATAGAGGTGAAATAATTACAATTTAGCATTAATACTGGAGTGATAGATGTGCAGATGATGATGTGCAAATAGAGATACTGGGGTGCAAAAGAGCAAGAGGATAAATAACAATATGGGGATGAGGTAGTTGGGTGTGCTATTTACAGATTGGCTGTGTACAGGTACAGTGATCGATAAGCTGCTCTGACAGCTGATGCTTAAGTTAGAGAGGGAGATGTAAGACTCCAGCTTCAGTGATTTTTGTAATTCGTTCCAGTCATTGGCAGKAGAGAACTGGAAGGCGGCCAAAGGAAGTGTTGGCTTTGGGGAAGACCAGTGAAATATACCTGCTGGAGCGTGTGCTACGGGTGGGTGTTGCTATGGTGTCCAGTGAGCTGAGATAAGGCGGGGCTTTACCTAGCAAAGACTTATAGATGACCTGGAGCCAGTGGGTTTGGTGACGAATGTGTGGTGAAGGCCAGCCAACGAGAGCATACYGGTCGCAGTGGTGGGTAGTATATGGGGCTTTGGTGACAAAATGGATGGCACTGTGATAGACTACATCCAGTTTGCTGAGTAGAGTGTTGGAGGCTATTTTGTAAATGACATCACTGAAGTCAAGGATCGGTAGAATAGTCAGTTTTACGAGGTTATGTTTGGCAAGATGAGTGAAGGAGGCTTTGTTGCGAAATAGGAGGCCAATTCTAGATTTATTTTGGGATTGGAGATGCTTAATGTGAGTCTGGAAGGAGAGTTTACAGTCTAACCAGACACCTAGGTATTTGTAGTTGTCCACATATTCTAAGTCAGAACCGTCCAGAGTAGTGATGCTAGTCGGGCGGGAGGGTGCTGGCAGCAATTGGTTGAAGAGTATGCACTTAGTTTTACTAGCATTTAAAAGCAGTTGGAGGCCACGGAACTAGTGTTGTATGGCATTGAAGCTTGTTTGGAGGTTTGTTAGCACAGTGTCCAAAGAAGGGCCAGATGTATACAGAATGGTGTCATCTGCGTAGAGGTGGATCAGAGAATCACCAGCAGCAATAGCGACATCATTGATATATACAGAGAAAAGAGTCGGCCCGAGAATTGAACCCTGTAGCACCCCCATAGAGATTGCCAGAGGTCCGGACAACAGGCTCTCCGATTTGACACACTGAACTCATCTAAGAAGTAGTTGGTGAACCAGGTGAGGCAGTCATTTGAGAAGCCAAGGCTATTGAGTCTGCCGATAAGATGCAAGTGATTGATGAACCGAGTCGAAAGCCTTGGCCATGTCGATGAAGACGGCTGCACAGTACTGTCTTTTATCGATGGCGGTACGATATCAATTAGGACCTTGAGCGTGGCTGAGGTGCACCCATGACCAGCTCGGAAACCAGATTGCATAGTGAGAAGGTACGGTGGGATTCGAAATGGTCGGTGATCTGTTTGTTAACTTGGCTTTTGAAGATTTTAGAAAGCAAGGCAGGATGGATGTAGGTCTATACCAGTTTGGGTCTAGAGTGTCTCCCCTTTGAAGAGGGGGATGACCGTGGCAGCTTTCCAATCTTTGGGATCTCAGACGATACGAAAGAGAGGTTGAACAGGCTAGTAATAGGGGTTGCAACAATTTCGGCAGATAATTTCAGAAAGAGAGGGTCCAGATTGTCTAGCCCAGGATCCAGATTTTGCAGCCTTTCCAGAACATCAGCTGTCTGGATTTGGGTGAAGGAGAAGCGGGGGGCTTGGGCAAGTTGCTGCAGGGGATGCTGAGCTGTTGGCCGGGTAGGGGTAGCCAGGTGGAAAGCATGGCCACCGTAGAAAAATGCTTATTGAAATTATCGATTATCATAGATTTATCGGTAGTGACAGTGTTTCCTAGCCTCAGTTGGGAACCTGGAGGAGGTGCACTTATTCTCCATGACTTTACAGTGTGTCACGCCCTGGCCTTAGTTATCTTTGTTTTCTTTATTATTTAAGTTAGGTCAGGGTGTGACATGGGGGAGTATGTGTTTTGTATTGTCTAGGGTTTTTTGTATGTTATTGGGCGCATGTTTAGTCTAGGTGTATGTATGTCTATGGTTGCCTAGATTGGTTCTCAATTAGAGACAGCTGTCTATCGTTGTCTCTGATTGGGAGCCATATTTAGGCAACCATAGTCATAAGGTAGTTGTGGGTGATTGTCTATGTCTATGTGTAAGTTGCCTGTGTCTGCACTTGTCATTATATAGCTTCACGTTCGTCGGTTTGTTGTTTTGTTTAGTTTGTAAGTGTTCTTCGTCTTCGTTGATTAAAATATGTTGTTATTTCACGCTGCGCCTGGTCCTCCTCTCTTTCACGTAACGACGATCGTGACAGAATCACCCACCAAAATTGGACCAAGCAGCGTGAAAGAGGAACAGCGCTTTGTGAGGAATGGACCCGGGAAAAGGATGAGTGGAGAACAACCTGGGAAGAGATAGACAGGTGGGGCGATCGATCCAGAGAAAGTGCCGGAGCCCGCCTGGGATTCGCTGGAGCATGCGAGGAGGGTTACAGGATAATGGAGTTGGAGAAAGGAGCACGACGGCGCGGTAGGAAGCCCTCGAGGAAACGCCAAAAGTTTCTTGGGGGGGGCACATGGGAGTGGTGGCGAGTTCAGATAGAAGACCTGCGTCAAACTTCTCGTGCTCACCGTGAGGAGCCGAAGAAGGAACCAGAGCCAGTCGGGCTGATATTGGAGGTGAGCAATGGGAATGATACAGAGACTGTAAGGATTTAATGGGGAGTTTGGGAGAGAGTGAAATGAGGGGCTGCTTGTGTTGGTGCTTGAGGCACAACATCCACCCACAGAGCGTGTGCGGGATGTATGTTACCTGAGTCAGCTCTCCATACTCGTCCTGAGGTGCGTGCTAACCGTCTGGGAATGACAGTGCCAGTCCCACGAACCAGGCCTCCTGTGCGCCTCCCTAGTCCTGCACCTCCTGTAGCAGCCCCATGTACTAGCTCTCCTGTGGCAGCCCCTCGTACCAGTCCTCCGGTTCCGGTACCACGCACCAGGCCTATAGTGCACATCGACAGTCCAATACGCCCTGTTCCTCTTCCCCGCACTAGCCTTGGAGGTGCGTGTCCCCAGCCCGGTACCACAAGTTCCGGCACCACGCACCAGGCCTACTGTGCGCCTCAGCCGGCCAGAGTCCTGCCATCTGCCATGCCGTCTGCGCTGTCCGCCTGCCCAGCGCGTTCTGAGCTGCCCGTCTGCCCAGCGCCACCCTCGCCTGCCCGTCTGCCAAGCGCCATCTGAGCTGTCTGTCTGCCCAGCGCCGTCTGAGCCCCCCGTCTGTCCTGAGCCGTCAAAAGCCGCCCGTCTGTCCTGAGCCACTAGAGCCGACGTCAGTCAGGAGCCGCGTAGAGCCGGCCGCGCCGTCAGGAGCGGCCCAGTGCCGCCGCCAGTCAGGACCTGCCAGAGGCGCCAGTCAGCCAGGAGCTGCCAGAGCCGCCAGTCAGGCCAGGACCTGCCAGAGCCGCCAGTCAGCCAGGACCTGCCAGAGCCGGCAGAGTCCGCCAGACCTGCCAGAGCCCGCCGGTCCACAGGAACCTGCCAGAGTCGTCAGTCAGCCAGGAACTGCCAGAAGTCGTCAGTCAGCCAGGACCCCAGAGTCGTCAGTCACCAGCGACCTGCCAGAGTCGTCAGTCAGCCAGACCTGCAGAGTCGTCAGTCAGCGGAGCTGCCAGAGTCTGTCAGTCACCAGGAGCTGCCAGAGCTCGCCCGCCAGTCATGAGCTGCCCTCCCAGTTATGAGCTGCCTTCCAGTATGAGCTACCCTCCAGTCATGAGCTGCCCTCAGTCATGAGCTGCCCTCCAGTCCGGAGCTTGCCATTCAGTCCGGAGGCTGCCCCTCAGTCCCTCAGTCCCCAGTCCCTTCAGTCCGACTGCCCCTCAGTCCGGAGCTGCCCCTCAGTCCGGAGCTGCCTCTGCGTCCAGTGGCGCCCTCTAGGATGGTCTTCAGTCCAGGACCGCCGTAAGGGTCCTCGCTCCCAGAGGCGCCACCAAAGCGGGTATTGACTATGGTGGAGGGGGCCACGCTCCCCGCACCCCTCCCCTTCTATGTCAGGTTTTGCGGCCGGAGTCCGCACCTTTGGGGGGTACTGGTCACGCCTGGCCTTAGTTATCTTTGTTTTTCTTTATTATTTTAGTTAGGTCAGGGTGTGACATGGGGAGGTATTTGTTTGTATTGTGATTTTCTATGTCTATGTGTAAGTTGCCTGTGTCTGCACTTGTCATTATATAGCTTCAGCGTTCGTCTTTTGTTTGTGTTGTTGAGTTTACTCATGGGATGAGGTCAATATCCTTCCAGAATACCCGGACCAGGTTGATTAGAAAGGCCTGCTCGCTGAAGTGTTTTAGGGAGTGTTTGACAGTGATGAGAGTGGTCGTTTGACCGCGGACCATTACGCACTCAGGCAATGAGGCAGTGATCGCTGAGATCCTGGTTGAAGACAGCAGAGTGTATTTAGAGGGCAAGTTGGTCAGGATGATATCTAGAGGGTGCCATGGTTACGGATTTAGGGTTGTACCTGGTAGGTTCTCTTGATAATTTGTGTGAGATTGAGGGCATCTAGCTTAGATTGTAGGACGGCCGGGGTGTTAAGAATGTCCAGTTTTAGGTCACCTAACAGTACGAACTTTGAAGATAGATGGGGGCATCAATTCACATATGATGTCCAGGGCAGAGCTGGGGCTGAGGGGTCTATAACAAGCGAAACGGTGAGAACTTGTTTCTGGAAAGGTGATTTTTAAAAGTAGAAGCTTGATTTTGTTGGGCACAGACCTGGATAGTATGACAGAACTCTGCAGGCTATCTCTGCAGTAGATTCCACCTTTCGCCCTTTTGGCAGTTCTATCTTGTCGGAAAATGTTATAGTTGTAGATGGAGTAACATAGAACTTTACAATGACATGTCTAATGACTGTCTCATAGACCTCCACTGTGGCCTCACTTGCTTCATGAGAGCACAGTGACCTTAATGTTTTCTGGGCTAAAGGCTGATACCTCTTCTTTTAGGCTGATATATAGTGTGTCATTTATTATCACTCCTGTTATCTCTCCATCAGCAACCATGCAGGTGAGGCAGGCTAGTGCTTTGTCCTAGGAAAGAGGGAATACGAAACATGGAGGTTGAGGTTGCCAGTGGTATTTACCAGGATTAAGACGAGGGCAAGGGCTCCGTAGTCAGCCTGAACGGTGTGACTGTTACATGCCACAAGCTGCCATGAACAACCACAGGACCAGCTGAGCTCTTGTAACCGATTGGCTTCAAACCTGGTTTGTTTGCTTTCTGCACTCTAAAGTCAGGTTTTGTTCACATGCAGTAAGAGACAGAGATCAGGACTGGAACGTTGTAAAGGCTGGAATGGACAGCAGTAGTTGAAGCTTTCAAAAGTGGTCAACAAAGTGGTCAACATACAAAAGCCGAGCAATAAGAAATCCCTTTTCTTCAGGGGATCATAGACAAACTCTGGACCTACGCACCGTCCTCTCCCTTCAGACCACCCATTCACCCTAAACCCCTCCTCTCTCCTCCCCTTGGGTGAGTGACAGAGTTCTGTGACGACAACCCCACGACACCCCTACCTCTACACACACACACCACACACCCATGCACTGATTTGACAGCCGCTCCCTCTCATTCAGATTGATGCTGTGTTGCGGCCCAGCCCCTGTAAGAGCCTAATTGAATTGGTTTCCAGAGAATACTAATGAGGCGTAATGTTGAGATAACTGATACCCAAAGAATAAGTGATCATTGACAGCATGTGTTTCTTGTCAGTAATAAACATGTCACGGAAACAGGGAGCCAGTTGAATTTCCTCTGAAATTCTGTCTCACCACACGCACAGCATGCAATACATTTTATGGTTTAGTCCTGTAACTAGTGACTAAGTAAACGGGTTGCGAACTTGCACTGCTGAAATGACATATGTAATCCTATAATATGTTGTGTATTATATTTAATAATTTGACTGTCAAGATGTCACTATAGAAACCTCTAAAAGCTATTTTTTTTTAGATGCCACAGACTGACACACGCACACACTGCTTGTGATCACAGATCTCTTCCCACTGTCCCGTGGTTACTTTGGCACCCATGGGCTGCCTTGGCCCAGATGCCTCCCTCAGTTCTCTGGCTGCTCCATATGGTAGATGTTTGTGTAGTGGAGACTTGGGAGAGCTTCAGTGCTCTGAAAGCTCAATACATAAACACTGGTCCCAGATTCACACTTCAGACTGCCGACTGTGTGCTTACCTACTGGACCAACCAAAACCAGCCCTGCTATCATTTAATCTAGGGAGCCGGACTGTTGTGGAGAAGGGAAAAAGCTAAAAAGATGACATGGTAGCATGAAACTCTAAAATTCTCATGAAAGACTCCAATGGGACAATTATTTGTAAAACCAAGATGGCCAACAATTCCGAGAAACGGAGACCCAAACGCCCTTCCTCTTCCCAGCACGGCATTTAGCCTCGGCATTGGGCGGCCGGGCCGGGGGCGGCTGGCTTCAATTACCCCGGGACAGTCAATAGGAGGTGTCATCAGCCACACTACACTGCACCGAGCTGTCCTGCCCGCACCACCAAAACGCCTGCTCCCTGTCCACCTCTACCCCCACTCGCCCTCCTTCCAGCCAGCCCAGGCCAGCGGGCGCTGCTGCAGCGCTCTGTTTGGTAAAAAAACAAATTCCCTCAGTGTGGCCGCAAGCTGAGCTAACAGCAGAGCAGTTTTCAATGACTCGTCCCATCCCCCCAGTCCCCCCACCCCCAACCCACGCCCCTGTTTCTGAGTCCTGATGGGCACTCTGCCCCTGTTATTGTATTTAGGCTCAGTCTGGCACCCATGAATCAATCAGGGGCCCAAGAAATGCCACCCTGAGCTTGGCATTGGGATAGGGGAGGCGGAAAAGGGATTTGGGTGCAATGTTGAAAGCTTGGCATGTAGGGGCCTTAGTTAGGGTATCATGTGATATATACATGCGTCTGTGAAGGCGTGGCTTTGGCCAGGCAAGGGAGAGGACTGGGGCAGACTGGTGATGTAAGAAACTGAGGTGCTCCAAAGAAAACTGTTCCAAGGTGGAGTAACAATAAGCATCCTGTCACGTGTATGTGGAGGTCAGTGATAGGGTGTTGGAATGGGTTCGGGACGTTATCTCTTATCTAAATATATCTATTAGCCTATGTGTATTCACTGTTATTGTGCTGATATTGTTATCCAGAGTTTATTCAGTTGTTCCATGGGCCAATAAGGCTAAACCCTAAAAGGTACATTTTATGCCATTGAGGTCCACATAGTCCATGTACTCTTGTTTAAACTTTTTGATACATTGCTTGCTCTCTAGAGAGTTCTAAGAACCCTTTTGGAACCCTTTCTAAGAATGTAGGACAACATTCTGAGGCTTGCTTACYTTGAAGGACATTAGAATACTCTGAGGCTCAGCACCCTGATAGCCTGTCAGCATCAGAACAACATTCCCTCATTCTGCACCTGTACCAGGCAGGCCTCTGTGTGGGCCGGTCGGGGTCCTCACTCCTCTCTCTTCCTCAGCCATGTTTCCCAGAGAAAGCAGGAGGCTCCTGAGTCCCAGGGCCAACACYACGGAGAACACCAGGGAAAATAAACAGAGCGCTTCCCTCCTGCCCCTCATCCTCTCGTCCCACTCACCCACCAGCCACCGCCCCCGCCGAGAAAGAGCGCACCAAGCCGACGTGTTTGTTTGTGGAGATGGTGAGAAGCTGTCATGATGTCATCACRAGAAGGCAGCTTTTCCCTCTAGTGCTCTCTGTCCCTTTCCAAGCCAAACAGATGAGATCAGATCATCTTTCTTGATGTTCCTGTCTGTGTGACCAGCCACCKTTACTCCKCTCCGCTGCAGCTTTGGRAACCATMTCTCTGTCCTCGAGGGTTGRCGCGGCCYCAGASTGGCTCTAAAGATACACAGTTAATCTGGTCACCTGGCATAAAMGTGGTATCTCTGGTATGACAGCAAATATAGTTCTGCACATTATTGGTCAGTTATTTTATCTGATAACCTTCAACCAAGAACATTTTGTATCTAGAGGAAGGCATCTTGATCAGTCCAAGATTAATCTGAAGACTTATAATGAAATAAATACATTTAATTAACCATAATTGAACCATTGTGATCACTACATCAGATTTATTCAAATTAAAAAACTTGAAAGAGCGATAACAAAAAGGTAACACAAAAGTAGCACAAATGATTTAATACTACATGTGTCCATTAAACTCTCATAAAGTAGTAGTGTATATAGTTTTGTAGTCAGCTACTTGTGTGAGATACAGAGGCCATTAGGAATAAATTATCAGGTCAGACAGTACATGTGTAATAAATGGAATGCCATTTTGGCTAGTTTAGTGGCACACATGAACGTTCTCAATTCATACCTGAAACTGTAGGGACACCTAGTGGTTAAAACCAAGACAAGTGTAAACCAGCAAGCATTGCCTTGCTGGTGAAGGGATGCCATTACTGTAGTTTGTCAATTTCTGGAAAATGTAGTGGCATGAGTAATGCAAATGTAAACCTATGCTTTACATTCATAATTCACAGGGAAATATCCTGGGGCTCTGTTCACAAACACAAACAGACCCCACAGAGCCCCAGAACAGCAACACAATTAGACTCAACAAAATCATGAGAAAACAAAAAGATAGTTATTTGACACATTGGAAATAATTTWWAAAAAACAACAGAGCAAACTAGAATGCTATTTGGCCCTAAACAGAAAGTACACAGCAGKAGAATACCTGACCACTGTGACTGAGCCAAATTTAAGGAAAGCTTTGACTAGGTACAGACTCTGTGAGCATAGCCTTGCTACTGAGAAAGGCCACCTGGCTCTCAAGAGAAGGCCGGCTATGTGCACACTGCCCACAAAATGAGGTGGAAACTGAGCTGCACCTTCTAACCTCCTGCCAAATGTATGACCATATTAGAGACACATATTTCCCTCAGATTACYCAGATCAGAGGGAAATTACACAGATCCACAAAGAATTCGAAAACAAACCCKAAAACAAACTCTGATATCTACTGGGTGAAATACCACAGTGTGCCATCACAGCAGCAAGATTTGTGACCTGTTGCCACAGAAAAGGGCAACCAGTGAAGAACAAACACCATTGTAAATACAACCCATATTTATGTTTATTTATTTTCCCTTTTGTACTTTAACTATTTGCACATCGTTACAACACTGTATATAGACATAATATGACATTTGAAATTCCTTTATTCCTTTGGAACTTCTGTGAGTGTAATGTTTACTGTTAATTTGTATTGTTTATTTAACTTTTGTTTATTATCTACTTCACTTACTTTGGCAATGTTAACATATGTTTCCCATGCCAATAAACCCGTAAAATGAATTGAAATMGACAGAGAGAGACCGAGACAGAGAGGGGGGATTCTGCTGACATGTGCCACTGTCGCATTAGGATTATATTTACGTTAGAAAAACAAAATTTTGAACTGAAGCGTTCTAGCTACCAACTGACATACATGTATGTGTGTTACCATGGCTACTAACGCATGCAGTCTGTATTAACTCCAGTTGGGGGCGAACATTTCAAAGATTTGTGCAGTGAACACATCATCACTCAGGTAGCTAGGTGTAGACCCTGYGCGGTGGATAGAAGGTACCCATCCAGTTARTTCTACAAAACGTATTTCACAGCCGAAGATTTACGATTATGAAAACATGGTCGTAAAAACTAGAAAACAAAACGTGAAGGATCAACCGCCGCAGCCCAACGTCGACGACAGAGACAGGAGTCCGRTTGTATCGCCAGGCARKMGGAAAAGTAGACGAGCAGGKAAAGGCACCCCTTTCAACAGCTTGCTTCACAATAYGAATGGACTATTTCCTGGGTTTTCATTCATCAGAAGTAAGCTTGGCCTTACTCCGTCTGCTTTTGTGAAACTCGGAATCACTCTGGTTCTTGGTAAGTGTCACACAACACATATACTGTAGCTAGCTAGTTAGTTAGCTAACGTTACCAGTACTGTAACGATGTTGCTAACGTAGCTAGACAGCTTACGTTAGCTAGCGCTAGCTCAAACAGCACAACCACGACGACAGCTAACGTTACTGAGGTTGCTGGTCATTGGTGGCTAGCAAATGATGATAGCCAATTTAACGTTACTGTAGTTAGCTAACGGTAATTATATTATTAACTAGCTGGCTAACTAATATTAGAACAATGATTAAACCCCACAACTTTCTTAATATCATTAACGTTTCTCTGTATTTTCTTTATAGCTGCTCTGGCTGGGTATTTACATTGGTAAGTTAAGTAACTAACCTCAGTCTAACAACATTTCAGGTCACTGACATGCACTTCAAAGTCTTGAATGTTTCCTGTGTACATTGATTGTAGATAACTAACGTTGGCTAGTTAGCTAGATGTCCTAAAGCCTATTTGTTGTTTCTGTAGGTACCATCTCTCACGCCTCTTTGAAAATGACAGACACTTCTCACATCTGTCAGGACTGGAAAAGGAAATGGCATTTCGGACAGAAATGGTAAGTCTTGTGTTGTTGAAAGACGAAACGAATGAAATAATGATGACCTATTCTATGTGTGTGTGTGWWACTGTGTCTTGCAAAATCTTAGGCTTGTTTCTGTAGRAGGCCATGAGCCAATACCTGATAAGGGCTTTTGTGTTAGAATTGAATCCAATTGTTATATGATCCTGTTCTAGGGCTTATACTACTCCTACTTCAAGACCATCATTGAGGCCCCAACCTTTCTCAACGGTCTTTATCTGGTCATGAATGATCGGCTTACAGAGTACCCACTGGTTATAAACACACTGAAGAGGTTCAATCTCTATCCAGAGGTAACATTTGTGGAAATGGACATCCTTGGCATTTGATTGGACAACAGACTTTGTTGAGGGTCTTCATGCTGAAATCCTTCCTCCACTGCTCTCTAGGTGGTCTTGGCCAGCTGGTACAGAATCTACACAGATATAATGGAATTCTTTGGACTCCCCACCAAGATGTGTTGGTCCATCAATAGAGGAGAGGGTATGGCTGCAGTGGACGGCTGTGAAGGTACCAATGCAGTCTTTTTGGACCTGAACACACACACACACACACACACACACACACACACACACACACAACTCTCTAGGCCGGATGCAATCAAACCAGCTCTATGGGAAATCATAAAGAAAATGAGTGTTATCCCTGTGCCACCCAGCTGCAGTGGTTCATCTGAAATATTAATTGTAAAAACCTCATTATTGCTGCATATGAAATTGAAAGTTGGCATAACACCAGTGTTCCGCTCTGTAGAGAGAACTGCTTGAAGACACAAAGCCAATCTGTTTGATTTTAWTTTCAACATATATATATTCCACTGCACTGGATCAATGTTATTTTTCTTAATTGTGGTTTTCCAAATGTGTAAGTTTGACTGAATACCAGTTAATTTCAGGAAAATAGAGGTCTGTGTCTCTCAAAGGAATTCCATACAGTTGCTTAGCTTATGAATAATTGCAATCCGTGAGGCTATTTCTTGCTTTCGTTGCATTTTAATTAAGCTGCTGCACAAAGGGAAAGCTTTGTTTTCTTATTTCACATAACACATTTCACATGTATCTGGGCCAACTTCAATGAAATCTATGAATAAGGGGGAGGTGTTTTGTAAGGGGGAGGTTGTTCCCCTTTTCTACTTGTTGAACTGTTCTCTTGATTTGTCATTGGCACTTCATAGCATGTTATATGCATAGTACTTCTCAGTGTTATATAGCCAAGACTGGCGCAAGTTACACTTCTTTCTAATTAAAGGTTTAAAGGTGTGAATGTGAATTATTAAAGTGTGAATTATGTGAAAGCACTCTCTCTATGTAGTTTGAAGGTGCTGTTGTACATGTAAGTGCCGCCTGCCTTTTGTTCCTGTTTCCACAAGCTGAGTGCGCAGCAAATTAGAGCAGACTCAGAATAGCCCTTTATCCTCAGCAGTTCTATGGTAGTGAAATGAAAGAAAGCCTCCCACTTCAGGAAAGCATTAAGAAGGCGACTCACTGAAGGCTTCAATGTTTCRATTAGGCCTATGTCTTTCACTATGAGCGAGCCATGTGTCAGGTATCAATCAATATTACATCATGCTTTCAAGCATCTTATTTTGAGCCATTCCATCAGTCGACTTAACATTTTCTGAAAGTAAGTTAATTTGTTTGGTACAGTAATACAACAAGCAAACAATATTCTCACTTTCATTTTTGTCCAGGACTTCAGGCCATGGCCATAGAATAGCATATAGTATTTGAATAGAATCTCTGGTCATGAGAATCAGTGTTTTGAAGTTATGGTCTTTGGCTATTCGAGYTCCTTGCCATTGCCAGCCTCAATCCTAATAGTCTCTCTGTCTGTGTGTGTCAGGTATGGGTGACCCTGCATACTTCTACGTGACCTTTGTGTTCCTCCTCAATGGTCTGATGATGAGTCTGTTCTTCATCTACGGGACCTACCTCAGGTAACTTAACCTTTATCCTCCTTTGATTCTGCATCGGTTGGGCTCAGATTAAGACTTCAAAGTCATTTTGTCTCTTTAATGTTCTAACAAAGACTGCTAAAATAAGAAAGGATGAATTTTCTCCCTTCCTCTCTCTAGTGGCAGTCGGCTCGGGGGTATGGTCACGGTGCTGTGTTTCTTCTTCAACCATGGAGAGGTGAGTTTGTACCGTACAGAACCGTGGAGGTAGACTGATGAGGGTGGAGATGGGGGATGGATACAACCATAAGACCATGGTGCTTGCCTACGGAGCTGTGAGGGGAACGGCACCTCCGTACCTTCAGGCTCTGATCAGGCCCTACACCCAAACAAGGGCACTGCGTTCATCCACCTCTGGCCCTGCTCGCCTCCCTACCTCTGAGGAAGTACAGTTCCCGCTCAGCCCAGTCAAAACTGTTCGCTGCTCTGGCACCCCAATGGTGGAACAAACTCCCTCACGACGCCAGGTCAGCGGAGTCAATCACCACCTTCCGGAGACACCTGAAACCCCACCTCTTTAAGGAATACCTAGGATGGATAAAGTAATCCTCTTAACCCCCCCCCCCCTTAAAAGAGTTAGATGCACTATTGTAAAGTGGTTGTTCCACTGGATATCATAAGGTGAATGCACCAATTTGTAAGTCGCTCTGGATAAGAGCGTCTGCTAAATGACTTAAATGTAATGTAAATGTACCAATGCAGGCAGCCATCAAAAGGATATCTGTCTCAGCCAGTATCAGACAGGCTGAGTAGTTGCTCTATTGTATTATTCACACCAATCGATTACTGACATTTCAATCATACTCTCCTCTCCCCAGTCGCCACCCACTTGTCTCCTTTACCTTCTCAGTCTGTGCTGGTTTCACGCAGAAGTGTGAATGTATCCGAATCATTATTATAGGAGCATTGGTGCAGTGTGGGGTGTAGGATGAAAACTAAATGTACTGGATGAGATTACTGGATGCATTTTTATGTACAAATAGCTTTTCGCAGTTGTCATTGATTGCGTAGCGGTACAGAAAAATCCCCTCCTACGCAGCAAGTGTTGTCGCAAAATAAAGTAGGATTGTGTTTGTTTGTATGTGTGTGTTTTCTGTGTCTCAGAGCACCCGGGTCATGTGGACTCCGCCCCTGAGGGAGAGCTTCTCCTATCCCTTCCTGGTCCTACAGATGTTACTCCTCACCCACATCCTCCGGTAACTCACCATCCCTCTTTTCCTTTCTCCTTCCTTTCTCTCCTTCTCTTTTCAATACTCTCTGGCTGCCTCTCATGTGGTAGTGATATGTAATGTAAAGCAGCGATTCTAACTGGTGCTGGAGAGGTCGACCGATTATGATTTTTCAAGACCGATATCGATTATTAGAGGACAAAAAAAACGGATACCGTTAATCAGACGATTTGTATATATTTTTGTAATAATGACAATTACAACAATACTGAATGAACACTTTTGTTTTAACTAATTATATACACAATAAAATAATGAAACATGCTCAATTTGGTTTAAATAATGCAAAAACACAGTGTTGGAGAAGAACGTAAAAGTGCAATATGTGCCATGTAAAAAAGCTAACATTTAAGTTCCATGCTCAGAACATGAGAACATATGAAAGCCGGTGGTTCAATATTCCCAGTTAAGAAGTTTTAGGTTGTAGTTATTATAGGAATTATGACGCGTCGACTATTTCTCTATACCATTTGTATTTCATATACCTTTGACTATTGGATGTTCTAGTAGGCACTTAAGTTTTGCCAGCCTAATCTCAGGAGTTGATAGGCTTGAAGTCATAAACAGCGCTGTGTTTTAAGCATTGCTAAGAGCTGCTGGGACAACGCAGTAAAGTTTGAATGAATGCTTACGAGCCTGCTGCCGCCTACCACCGCTCAGTCAGACTGCTCTATCAAATCATAGACTATAATATAATAAACACAGAAATACGAGCCTTTGGTCATTAATATGGTCAAATCCGGAAACTATCATTTCGAAAACAAAGCATTTATTCTTTCAGTGAAATCAGGAACCGTTCCGTATTTTATCTAACGGGTGGCAACCCTAAGTCTAAAATATTGCTGTTACATTGCACAACCTTCAATGTTATGTCATAATTATGTAAAATTCTGGCAAATTAGTTCGCAACGAGCCAGGCGGCCCAAACTGTTGCATATACCCTGACTCTGCGTGCAATGAACGCAAGAGAAGTGACACAATTTCCCTAGTTAATATTGCCTGCTAATATTATTTTATTTGAACTAAATATGCATATTTAAAAAATATATACTTCTGTGTATTGATTTTAAGAAAGGCATTGATGTTTATGGTTAGGCATATTCGTGCAACGATTGTGCTTTTTTCGTGAATGCGCATTTGTTAAATCACCCCCCGTTTGGCGAAGTAGGCTGTGATTCGATGATAAGTTAACGGGGACCGCATTAATTATATGCAAAGCAGGACAAGCTAGTTAACCTAGTAATATCATCGACCATGTGTTAACTAGTGATTATGTGAATATAGATTTATTTTTATAAGATAAGTTTAATGCTAGCTAGCAACTTACCTTGGCTCCTTGCTAGACTCGCCTAACAGGTGGTCAGCCTGCCACACAGTTTCCTCATGGAATACAATGTAATCAGCCATAATCGGCATCCAAAAATGCAGGTTACCGATTGTTATGAAAACTTGAAATCGGCTCTAATTAATCGGCCATGCTGATTAATCGGTCGACATCTAGTYCTGGCCGTCTCCAACAAATTTTGGTTGTAGAAGGTTTTTGATAGTTTGCGGCTGTCTGAGTAAATTGTATTTATTTTTGTATTAAAAAATACTCCAGTCTGAACTTAAACCAGGTAGATAGCGTGTAGAAATGATCATGTACTTACATGTTTTTATAATTTAATCCCGGAACACCTTTTCTTAAATCACAATATTTCAATATAGAGCTATTAGCAGCACTATTTTGGTAGATTTTTGTGTTCTCAAGCCAGTGAGGTGACTTTTTATTAACATTCTTCATCAAGAATACGTGCAAAATGTAATTATTGACAATGAAAGAGGTGGTTGTGAATGTTGTTCCCTTGTTATATAATTGCTACATTAACTATCAATATACCATAGCTTTTTTTTTTTCAAGATTGGATTTGGCGATTCTTTATCGCGGTGCGAATATTGAGTTGTGACTGAGACAACCTAGTTCAATTTGGATCCCGAGGCAAAACCATGGGAGAACCACTGATGTAGATTATATGGAAAGCTCTGCAATTGTTATGATCTCAATTCATTGTGGTCCAGATATCTGGTTTGTAAAGCTTGATGTTGGCAATACCAAGGTTGTTGGTTCCGTTCCCGCATTGATCACATTTTGTATTCACTCTAATTCACTTGGAGTCAAAGTGTCTGCTCTTCAACCCCTTTAACTTGTTTTCTAAAGCTGTGAGTGGGCTTGGCGGCTGATACATTCTATCTAGAGGCAGCCTGAATGGGAGTGTCAGTGTGTGCCTGTGTTAATGGATTTCCGTACCTCTTGCCTCCTGCCCTTTTCCACATCTATCTCTCCAAAGGACACGCAACCCCAGCAGAAAGGCCATGTGGGCGTTGGCCATCTCCAATTTGTGCTTCATGCTGCCCTGGCAGTTTGCCCAGTTCGTGCTGCTTACCCAGGTAAGAGAAAAAGAGGGAGAGATAAATATAGAGAAGGGTGGAGGCTGTGAGAGGAGTGGAGAAGAGGAAGACAGAGTGAGGAAGAGATGGGGATAGAGTGAAGAAGGGAGGCTGTGAGAGATAGAGAAAGAGACTGAGCAAGGAGAAAGAGAGATTGAGAGAAAATGAGAAGAGTAAACTGGTAAAGGGACATTGTAAGAGATGGAGAAGAGGATAACAAAAAAAGAGCAACAGACAGTGAAAAAGGAGGGAGCTTGTGAGACAGATGGAGAAAAAGACTAGAGGAGGTGGGGAGGCAGACAAGCGTTTAAGGTTAGTCTCACACAAACAGGATCTGCTGGCATCTTTGCTTAGCAACAGCTTTGCTATCAGTCTGGCTAGATTACATTAGCAAGTGTCCCTCTGCTAGCTAAGTAGAGCCTTATATATGGGGATTTTACCACAAACGGTAATCTAAGTACTTATAACATCAATGTGTTGTGCTCGAAAATAAGCATGCACCCTTTATTGCAATCATTTCAAGGTTGTTGTATACACTACTTATTGCTTGTGTTTAAACTTGACTACTTGTTTCAGGTGGCCTCGCTCTTTGCCTCGTACATCCTGGGATACATCAGCCCCACCAAAATGCAGTCCCTCCTAGTGACACACATGGTAAATGTATTTTCTGGTTCCTAACTAACCTGTACTTGTGGGCGTGCATCGTAAAACAGGGCTGTGCGTTCTGCCAAGGAGTGTGTTTTGGTCCGTAGCTACATTACTCCTCTCCACCACAGTTCCAGTTCTCCTAATGCTCTAAGCAACACAGGCTGTTAGTGTGGCTAGCGTAGGGAGCTGGGGTCAGTGTGCTGGGGAGAGAAGAGGCCCTTTGTATTAAGATGATGCTGGAAATTTGTGTCGGAGGAGGAGAGAAGAAAGGACATATGGCTGTGAATAATTTATCCGCCTGGCAAGAAGTGGCAGCGTGAAGAAAACGGGGACACACAGGCTTGTGTCCTCGACGACTTATAGCATTTTTAAGCCCACTTTGGCTGTAACAAGTTTGGTGTGCGTGTCAATGTGCCATGACAACAGTAAAAATAAAAAAATATTTAATAAAAAATAATACTTTCACACACAACTCTTTTGATAGTCCCAGTCGGTATTAGATTGAATGTTGCAGCCCTGCCCACCTGTGGGGGAAAACAACCTGTGGTTGCCTAGGTTACCCCATTGGCTCACAGCTGAAACGTAACCTTTTTCAAATGCAATTTCCTTGTTGTCAACCTGTTTTAGTCAATTACAAAACTACATTTAAAAAAGTACAACGTGTCTAAAGATTACTTTTCAAAATTGCCTGCTCCCGAGCGTTCTCACTACTGAGAAAAACATATTGTAGAGTTCCCTCATACACGTTTTCATGAGGGTGCTAATAGCCACGTGAGTGCTACCGACCGGCTACCAGAACATTAAGCTAGCCAAGACCAACAACACAAACAACGGGCTATAACGGACTATACAGCTTCAAGTAGTAGCATTAAGACTGTGACTGAAAGCTTCACGCTTTCCGTTGGGGTAAGTGGAGTTACAAACGGACTCTACTAAACAAGTTAAATGTCTTTGAATGTGATAATGTTTTCCACACACATACTGTAGCTTACTTGGACACTGGGTCCCCATATTTCCACTGTCCTACACCGAATAGCCTGAAGCCATAGGGCTCTTCTGGCATGCTCTATTTCCCTATGTGGAAGCATTGCGAACCGTCTGGATTTTTGACCTGGTTACATGTACATTGAACAACACAGCAGGTTTTCTGCATTTCTTTTTCTGTATAACAAATCTATGACGAAGTTGTCTCTCGCACTTGAGGTCAATGGGAAAGAATGTTTGTTTTCCACAATTTGTAGGCGTGGTCAAGGGGAATTCCTTATTATTATGTGAATATCGACTCGGACTATGTCACAACTTCTTTCCGCCCCACTCCATCTCCAGATCACACTTGCCGTGTGCTTTGTTCTGATGTTTGGAAACTCCATGCTGCTGACATCATTCTACGCCTCCTCGCTGGTCTCCATTTGGGTGAGCTGGACTAGCACTCTCCTCATGCTTTCAATGTGTAGAGGATGTCTTTTATGTTAATAAGCATGGTGTGATGTTGAAAATGGTATGGTGTTGAAATCAGTTCCTTCCTGGTTGCAGGGAATAATTGCCCTGCGGGACAAATTTGCAGGAGCCTTCAAACCTGGCCTCATCACATGGGTAAGAGGTGTGTGTGTGTGGACATGTTTAACTATACTTGTGGGGACCAGAAGTCCCAACAAGTATAGTAAACAATCAAAAACTGGGGACATTTTGCCGGTCCCCACAAGGAAAAAAGTATATTTCTAGAGGGGTTAGAATTAGTGTTTAGGTTAGGGAAAATATGATTTTGAATGGGAATCAATTGTGTCCCCACAATGTTAGTAAAAGAAGACTGCGTCTGTCTCCTGGTTGACTTGTCTGTCTGCTCTCAGGTCATGCAGGGCCTGGTATGGGTTGTCTCCACGGTCATTCTCAAGTCTGTCTCTTATACACATCTAGATGTGTATAAGAGACAGGATTTTGTGTGTCCCCACAATGTTAGTAAAAGAAGACTGCGTCTGTCTCCTGGTTGACTTGTCTGTCTGCTCTCAGGTCATGCAGGGCCTGGTATGGGTTGTCTCCACGGTCATTCTCAAGTTCATGCTGTCAGCCATCTTTGGAGCCTCTGATGATGTAAGTCTTTGAAAATAGCCCTGTGCATTTGAAACAAAATGCCTTACATTTTGGTGCCTTTTCTGGAAGAATCACTGTGCATTTTGAAACAAGCCATCACTCAAAAGTATGATAGTAATAAAAGTAAATAGGAATATGCTAACTGTATTTGAAATTGCAGCTACTTTTACAACAATTTCTCTTCCAGGCTCACATCAGTAGCTTAATAAAGTCCAAGTTTACCAGCTACAAGGACTTTGACACCATGATGTATACCTGTGCTGCTGAGTTTGACTTCATGGAAATTGAGGTATGAAAGACACTTGGCCGTATTTGGCATAGCAACATGCCACTAGTGTTAGAAGGCATCCTTTCATAGTCTTTTTTAAATTTGACCTTTTATTTAACTAGGAAAGTCCGTTAAGAACAAATTCTTATTTTCAATGACGGCCTAGGAACAGTGGGTTAACTGCCTTGTTCAGGGGCAGAATGACATATTTTTTACCTTGTCAGCTCGGGGATTCGATCTTGAAACCTTTCGGTTACTAGTCCAACGCTCTAACCACTAGGCTGCCTGCCGTCCCATTTGGCAGCTCATTTTGTAAAGGTCGTGTGTGGTATGTGTCAGAAATAACCGTTTTTCTCCAGTCGATCTGACGTGTGTAACATTGCTCTTCTCAGACCCCACTGCGCTACATCAAGACACTGCTGCTTCCCATCAACATGCTGGTGGTTGCTGTCATAGCAGGACGGGTAAGACTTAATTTGTGTGCCATACACCAGGCACTCCACACAATCCACTGTTAGAGAACAAGGCAGGCATCCTTGAAATGTCATTTCTCCCGTTCTGCTTTTGACATGCCTGTTGAGCTCAATTTGTCATATTTGAGGCAGGCTTGACAAACGGCAAGATAATTATGTTCCAAAAATATTCAAGAATCTCCTCGAGCGTGTCCAAATGTGTCAGTTTGATCTAATTGTGTGTCAAATGCAGAATTAATAAGACGAGTGCGGGCCTCCCGAGTGGCACAGCGGTCGAAAGCACTGCAGTGCTTGAGGCGTCACTTCAGATCCGGGTTTGATCCCGGGCTATGTCGCAGCCGGCGGCAACCGGGAGTCCCTTGAGGCAACGCACTATTGTCCTAGCAACATCCGGGTTAGGGGAGGGTTTGGCCGGCCGGATGTCCTTGTCTCATCGCGCTCTAGCGACTCCTTGTTGCGGGCCGGATGCATGCACGCTGACATGGTCGCCAGTTGTACGGAGTTTCCTCCAACACATTGGTGCGGCTGGCTTCTGGGTTATGCGAAGCAGTGCTGCTTGGCAGGGTTGTGTTTCGGAGGACACGTGGCTCTCGACCTTCACCTCTCCCGAGACTGTACAAGACTAACTACCAATTTAGATATCAAGAAATTGGGGAGATAAAGGGGTAAAGAATTATTATAATAAAAKATGACGTGCCATTTTGATTCTGTTTGACTTGCTTTGCTAGTGAAGAAATGGAGGGCTTCTAAATAGTGATACTGGTAGAAATGAAAATGGTTAATTATTTGCTGTGAGTATGCTCACTGTTAGCATATAATAGAAGGCGGAATCATCCTGGTCAACGTTATATCCCTTCTGAGGTTCGTCTTTTTAAAAATTTGTGACACTGTTTGTCCCTTCTCCTACTCTGCGCAGACCATCCAGGATGTTGTGAGGTTCCTGAGGGAAGGAGAGAAGTATTCTGTCAAACCTGAAGACGATGACGACGATGAACAGTGAGTATATTTCCCCTGTCCTCTGTTGTAAAACTCACCCTCTTAACAGCACAAGTCAAAAGGCAAACTTCCATGTGCATTTTGCCCATTCATTCCTATAAAGACAACACAACTTAACATTTTGACAACTCATAACTTTTTTTCACATTTTTCACAGCCCAGAAATGTTGGCAAAAGGAGAGGTAAGCAAGCATCCTGATTTCCCTGAATGTTACTGCTGTGTACACCGTGCCCGAGTCTCCTCACGCCATATGATTCAAGCCTTCTTTTTTTTCTTAAATGCGGTAATGTTCATCTGCTTCAGCTACAATAGTAATGATCGTCTAAGTGATTTTCATAACCTGCATACAGAGGCAATTTTCTCCTGCCAGTTAAATTGCTCACTTTATTACCACTTCTAGCTCTAACCATTTATTTATCTCGCTTCCTCCATCCATCCCTCCCCCAATCTTGTTCTCTCCCTGTGCCCTTCAACCCTCATTCTCTACCTGGGCTCTTTCTCTCTATGTATCTCTCTTTCTCTGTCATGGTGTCAGCTGGTGTACCATAGCCTACAGTTGATAGCGTTTGCAGTGCTGGCGATGCTCATCATGCGTCTCAAGCTCTTCCTCACGCCCCACATGTGCATCATGGCCTCCTTGATCTGCTCCAAACAGGTCAGTCCCTGACACGACACGACGAGATTATCACAACACATTTAGCACTGACACCACACACATACCGCAGATTTTTTTTTTAGTTTACCTTTATTTAACTAGGCAAGTCAGTTAAGAACAAATTCTTATTTTCAATGGCGGCCTAGGAACAGTGGGTTAATCACACTTGCCGTGTGCTTTGTTCTGATGTTTGGAAACTCCATGCTGCTGACATCATTCTACGCCTCCTCGCTGGTTTCCATTTGGGTGAGCTGGACTAGCACTCTCCTCATGCTTTCAATGTGTAGAGGATGTCTTTTATGTTAATAAGCATGGTGTGATGTTGAAAATGGTATGGTGTTGAAATCAGTTCTTCCTGGTTGCAGGGAATAATTGCCTGCGGGACAAATTTGCAGGAGCCTTCAAACCTGGCCTCATCACATGGGTAAGAGGTGTGTGTGTGTGGACATGTTTAACTATACTTGTGGGGACCAGAAGTCCCAACAAGTATAGTAAACAATCAAAAACTGGGGACATTTTGCGCGGTCCCCACAAGGAAAAAAGTATATTTCTAGAGGGGTTAGAAATTAGTGTTTAGGTTAGGAAAATATGATTTTGAATGGGAATCAATTGTGTCCCCACAATGTTAGTAAAAGAAGACTGCGTCTGTCTCCTGGTGACTTGTCTGTCTGCTCTCAGGTCATGCAGGGCCTGGTATGGGTTTGCTCCACGGTCATTCTCAAGTTCATGCTGTCAGCCATCTTTGGAGCCTCTGATGATGTAAGTCTTTGAAAATAGCCCTGTGCATTTTGAAACAAAATGCCTTACATTTTGGTGCCTTTTCTGGAAGAATCACTGTGCATTTTGAAACAAGCCATCACTCAAAAGTATGATAGTAATAAAAAGTAAATAGGAATATGCTAACTGTATTTGAAATTGCAGCTACTTTTACAACAATTTCTCTTCCAGGCTCACATCAGTAGCTTAATAAAGTCCAAGTTTACCAGCTACAAGGACTTTTACACCATGATGTATACCTGTGCTGCTGAGTTTGACTTCATGGAAATTGAGGTATGAAAGACACTTGGCCGTATTTGGCATAGCAACATGCCACTAGTGTTAGAAGGCATCCTTTCATAGTCTTTTTTAAATTTGACCTTTTATTTAACTAGGAAAGTCGTTAAGAACAAATTCTTATTTTCAATGACGGCCTAGGAACAGTGGGTTAACTGCCTTGTTCAGGGGCAGAATGACATATTTTTTACCTTGTCAGCTCGGGGATTTCGATCTTGAAACCTTTCGTTACTAGTCCAACGCTCTAACCACTAGGCTGCCTGCCGTCCCATTTGGCAGCTCATTTTGTAAAGGTCGTGCTTGTGGTATGTGTCAGAAATAACCGTTTTTCTCCAGTCGATCTGACGTGTGTAACATTGCTCTTCTCAGGACCCACTGCGCTACATCAAGACACTGCTGCTTCCCATCAACATGCTGGTGGTTTGCTGTCATAGGCAGGACGGGTAAGACTTAATTTGTGTGCCATACACCAGGCACTCCACACAATCCACTGTTAGAGAACAAGGCAGGCATCCTTGAAATGTCATTTCTCCCGTTCTGCTTTTGACATGCCTGTTGAGCTCAATTTGTCATATTTGAGGCAGGCTTGACAAACGGCAAGATAATTATGTTCCAAAAAATATCAAGAGATCTCCTCGAGCGTGTCCAAATGTGTCAGTTTTGATCTAATTGTGTGTCAAATGCAGAATTAATAAGACGAGTGCGGGCCTCCCGAGTGGCACAGCGGTCGAAAGCACTGCAGTGCTTGAGGCGTCACTTCAGATCCGGGTTTGATCCCGGGCTATGTCGCAGCCGGCGGCAACCGGGAGTCCCTTGAGGCAACGCACTATTGTCCTAGCAACATCCGGGTTAGGGGAGGGTTTGGCCGGCCGGATGTCCTTGTCTCATCGCGCTCTAGCGACTCCTTGTTGCGGGCCGGATGCATGCACGCTGACATGGTCGCCAGTTGTACGGAGTTTCCTCCAACACATTGGTGCGGCTGGCTTCTGGGTTATGCGAAGCAGTGCTGCTTGGCAGGGTTGTGTTTCGGAGGACACGTGGCTCTCGACCTACCTCTCCGAGACTGTACAAGACTAACTACCAATTTAGATATCAGGAAATTGGGGAGATAAAGGGGTAAAGAATTATTATAATAAAAAATGACGTGCCATTTTGATTCTGTTTGACTTGCTTTGCTAGTGAAGAAATGGAGGGCTTCTAAATAGTGATACTGGTAGAAATGAAAATGGTTAATTATTTGCTGTGAGTATGCTCACTGTTGCATATAATAGAAGGCGGAATCATCCTGGTCAACGTTAATCCCTTCTGAGGTTCGTCTTTTTAAAAATTTGTGACACTGTTTGTCCCTTCTCCTACTCTGCGCAGACCATCCAGGATGTTGTGAGGTTCCTGAGGGAAGGAGAGAAGTATTCTGTCAAACCTGAAGACGATGACGACGATGAACAGTGAGTTATTTCCCTCTGTCCTCTGTTGTAAAACTCACCCTCTTAACAGCACAAGTCAAAAGGCAAACTTCCATGTGCATTTTGCCCATTCATTCCTATAAAGACAACACAACTTAACATTTTGACAACTCATAACTTTTTTCACATTTTTCACAGCCCAGAAATGTTGGCAAAAGGAGAGGTAAGCCAAGCATCCTGATTTCCCTGAATGTTACTGCTGTGTACACCGTGCCCGAGTCTCCTCACGCCATATGATTCAAGCCTTCTTTTTTTTCTTAAATGCGGTAATGTTCATCTGCTTCAGCTACAATAGTAATGATCGTTTAAGTGATTTTCATAACCTGCATACAGAGCAATTTTTCTCCTGCCAGTTAAATTGCTCACTTTATTACCACTTCTAGCTCTAACCATTTATTTATTCTCGCTTCCTCCATCCATCCCTCCCCCAATCTTGTTCTCTCCCTGTGCCTTCAACCCTCATTCTCTACCTGGGCTCTTTCTCTCTATGTATCTCTCTTTCTCTGTCATGGTGTCAGCTGGTGTACCATAGCCTACAGTTGATAGCGTTTGCAGTGCTGGCGATGCTCATCATGCGTCTCAAGCTCTTCCTCACGCCCCACATGTGCATCATGGCCTCCTTGATCTGCTCCAAACAGGTCAGTCCCCGACGCCATTCAACATGACACGACCCACTCACATGACACGACGCCACTCAACATGACACGACGCCACTTATCAACATGACACGACGCACTCAACATGACACGACGCCACTCAACATGACACGACGCCACTCAACATGACACGACGCCACTCAACATGACACGACGCCACTCAACATGACAGACGCATCAACTGACACGACGCCATTCAACATGACACGACGCCATTCAACATGACACGACAATGACACGACGCCACTCAACATGACACGACGCCACTCAACATGACACGACGCCCACTCAACATGAACGACGCACTCAACATGACACGACGCCACTCAACATGACCACGACCACTGCACTGACCCACTCAACACGACTCACACGACACGACTCAACACGACACACTCAACATGACACGACTCAACACGACACGACTCAACATGACACGACTCAACACGACACGACTCAACACGACACGACTCACACGACACGACTCAACATGACACGACTCATCGCAACTCGGTGAGATTCAACACACACAACACAATTAGCACTGTCACACACAGATACCGCAGAGTACATAACGTTACAAAAGATGGCTCACAACACCACTACCACTAGAGACCTCCATCACAGATACACTGCAGACCAGTGTTCTCTGTGATGCTCATGTGTTGTCTGTCTGTGTCAGTTGTTTGGCTGGATAGGGGAGAAGTTCAAGTCCACGTGATGGTGTTTGGCATCTTGTCCATCATGGCCATGCAGGGTGCGGCCAACCTGCAGGCCCAGTGGGGCATCATGGGAGAATTCAGCAACCTACCCCAGGAGCAGCTGCTGGACTGGATCAGAGACAACACACAGCCCAGTGAGTAACGTCTTCATCCTACTCTGAAACCAGAGGCTCGAGATAAACACACTTTAAAAAAAAATCATTCTAAATGGCATCCTTCGTTATGGAATTGACTGATCTGACTAGGTGGATTGGTGAAAGCCATTGGCTGGTAACCTCACTTTCAGGTATCCAGTCCCTTTCAGATCAGTGATCATGACCCATGCCTCTGGTGGAGCTCTTCCC
>NC_036845.1:11917189-11932728 GCF_002910315.2 Salvelinus sp. IW2-2015
CTTAGATGTACTTTGTTTTGTGTGTGGTGCAGACGCTGTGTTTGCTGGAGCCATGCCCACCATGGCCAGTGTGAAGCTGTCAGCCGGCCGGCCCATCGTCAACCACCCACATTACGAGGACGCTGGACTGAGGTGTGGACAGAACATTGATACTACTGTACTCGCTATGTGCTAGGCTAACACCAATTCAGCGTTGTCTAAACGTTGTGGTCTGTTCCACTCAGGGAGAGGACCAAGCTGGTGTACGCCATGTATAGCCGCAAGTCTGCCGAGGTGGTGAAGAGGAACCTGATGCAGATGGAGGTGGACTACTTTGTCCTGGAGGACTCGTGGTGCACCCGGCGCTCTAGGTAACCCTAGGTGGCCTTCCTGTCAGTAACCAACTGCTGTTTACACTGTCATATGTTCTTGTGACATTGTCAACAAGTCATTCCAGTCAGTACAGGGCATTTTTCCAACTCACTCTGAAATTACTCAGAATTGAACTGAACCCAATTCTGCTGCCAAGTGACCATTTGAACAATCTGTTTCGCAGTCCGTTAATCACACAATGTTTTTGTTCAGTTTGTTTCTTTGCTGAAATATTTTCTCTTTCTCTGCCCCTTTCTCTTTCTCCCTTCCTGGCTTTCTCTGTGSTCTCCAGGCCTGGCTGCAGTATGCCTGAGATCTGGGATGTGGAGGACCCTCAGAACGCTGGGAAAGTCCCCCTCTGTACGCTCATGTCCAGGGACTCCAGGCCCCACTTTGCCACAGTCTTTCACAACAACGTTTACAAAGTTCTAAAAGTTCCCAAAGCAGCTAAAGAGCTCAGATAACAGCAGGGTCGGCCTGTTTTTGGTGCTACCTTCTAGTGTTTCCACCAGCGTGGTGCGTGTTTTTATATAGTTCCTTTTCCTGTTGGTCTGTCTCCTTTGGAGGTACCACTGCCACAGCTGCGTTTTACGTCTCCCTTTTTTGAGGCTCTGTTAGAGCAGTGGACTGATGTGATGGGCTAAATAAGAGTCCCCACTTGTGTTGTGTAAGCATTTAATTTAATTTTATGCGAGCTTATACTGAAAGTTGTTCTTAAAGAAAGAAATTCATTTTATTTTTGTGTGTATTAGTACATTTTGGATGTCAGGCATATTTAGTTTCTGTACTTTTATGCCTTTTTTTGCATATTAACAATTGTCATTATTTAGTGTAATTTTTTTGATTCACTGATGTGTGTAATAATTTTGTTATTTGCCAAAGCAAAGTGTAGTTAGTATAACTACTAGTGTTACAGCTGCAAGTGTCAGTTTAATGTAGCACACCTGAAATGTCCTTTTTAAGAGAAGTGGAATATGATCATCTGCAAACAGATTTTTCCCAACAACCCATTGCAACTTGTAGCAGTGCATTATTTTAAGCATTAGCGTAATGACCTACCACCATATATCAGTGGTTTAGGACCCTGTATTGACATACAGAAAACACTTTTAGGCATCTTTTTGGAGTTGTTAAAGTCATGCCAATTTAGCGTTATTGCTTTGGACTCCACCACAGGAAGTTACATCATTAATTTGTAGCCTTTTTTTGCACCTCAGTGGCCTTTGCACATGTCACAACAGCAACATAATTGAATTCAACAATGTTATATGACAAAAAAAACTCATTTTTTTTTAATGATTTAAAATTGTAACGCGCTTGCGGTTACTTCCCCATTTTATTGTGGGGACATAGCTGTGAAAGACTACGCCACTCTGGTCTCGACTTTACACTTGATAGCACTGGTGTGCTCTAACCACTTTCCCCTTTTGTTCATGCAGCTCTGAGTTGTGACTGTGAAAGTCCCTTTGCCACTCTGATGAGGTCAAGGGTCAAACAGGAGAGTCGTTCTCATTATCCCTGTGACTCATTCTGCCTTTACCAGTGTGGCTTTGAAGTTACTTAAAACAACCCCAGTGTAATCATTCCAGTGTAAAAGCTACAGTATTGTTGGGTACAAATCATCTCACCAATACAGGTGAGGCATTTTAGCAATAAGCATACTGTTAGTTACTCAGACTTCAAGGTTTATACATATTATACAACATTCATCAATTGTAGTAGTTTCAAGCAGCAGTTTCAATTAAATGCAAGAAGTTTATTTCAATGTGTTCTGCTATTTCTGTGACTGTTCATGAATAGCACAGCAAGTGTTTTATGCTAAGTTTATTTTTGGTTATGTCCAAGATATACAGTAAGGTACTGAAGTGATCTTGAAAGCAAAATGCCTGTTTTTAGTGGTGGGGCGGTGACCACACAATTTGAAATATTTTGACATCAACATTTCTTGTGACAGGCCTAGCTTTGTCTAATGCTTGTTGACTTCATCTGTATTTTGAAAAAAGGTTTATCAGCATCTTTCTTTCTCTTGTTTTTGATTAACAGTGAAACCAATGCGAGTTTTTGCTGGTTGATCATTTGAGAGAATTGGATATTAAATTCATTAAATGGTTTCTGGATGCACAGTAACAAGCCTTTATTAATAGAATAGACACCTGAATACAAATGTGACTGTTTATAATTTGGCTATAATACGGCGTCCGCCTTCAACAAAGAAAACAATTTGAGGTTCCGCTGGGTTATGACAAGAAATAGTGAGTGACTTTCTCCACACTTCTCAAAATATTAAGTGATTCTGTAGTAATTATGCAGTTAGATGGTAACTATGTTGGCCTTATTTGGACTTTCCTGTAAAAGGAGTCATTTCGGATTGGTTAGGGTCATCACTTTCCCCCGTACACCTCTACCTCACACAGTGCCAGGTACTTCTCTCTGCCTGGGAGAACGATAGTGACATAGTGTCCCTCCATGTTACATGGAATATCCATTGGCTGCCCTTCTCTCATCTCGGAGATCACAGCACACCTGAAACGCACACATACCAGTAAGTTAGAGCATACAGCCAGAGGTTTTTCCTGATCATGAAACCTGCAATCATTGATGTAAACTGGTAAATTCGCCACAACATCTCCAAAACATGACTGCTGTGGATCATCTAAGCCAAGGCTTCATGAATCATATCTTCTCACAGTGGATTGGTCGTGCCGTTGTTCTCCAGGGAGTTTCCAATGCGGATCTCAGCCCCGTTGATCCTGTGGAGACAGCAGTCCCCTCTGTTGGTGATGGTGACAAAGGTGACTTGGTATGTGTCCAATAGGTCCACTCTCCACCAGGGGTTGGTCTCTGCCTCCGTGTGGCTGCAGGAGCCAGCATGGTACAGTGGGTTACGCTTCCTGTCGATGGCATTACTGGCAGCACCGTGGCTGTCGTACTGGGAGGAATGGACCGCTATTCCACCGGAGGCTAGATTCTCTGAGGGGGACACAATAAGAATTAGGTTGGGAAAACAGTGCCTTCAGAAAGTATTCATACCCCTTGACATATTCAACATTTTGATGTGTTACAGCCTGAATTCAAAATGGATAAAACCATTTTTTTTTATGATAAGTTACACACAATACCCAATAATGACAAAGTGAAAGTTAAAATGACATACAGAAATATTTAATTAACCTAAGTATTCAAACCCCTGAGTCAATACTTTGTAGAAGCACCTTTGGCAGCGATTACAGCAGTCAGTCTTTCTCGGTAAGTCTAAGACAGGGATCATCAAATTAGATCCATTGATTTATTTTTTTTAAATCAGTGGGCCGAAACATAATTACAAATCATTTGTAAACTGCAAATTGACCGCAGGAAGTACAAACATATGTTTTATTAAAACATATTTTCAAACCATGCGTACATTTGTATACGGTCACAAATATCTATTATGCGTGGGAATACTTTGGAACAGATTTCCAAAACTAAAATCACTTGGAGCTGATTTGCTGGTATTTTTAAGGTATTTTATGTCAACAACAAAAAAATTATAATAATATATACAATGCCAGTCAAAAGTTGACACACCTACTCATTCAAGGGTTTTTTGTAATTTTTAACTATTTTCTACATTGTAAAATAATAGTGAAGACATCAAAACTATGAAATAACACATATGGAGTCATGTAGTAAACCAAAAAAGTGTTAAATCAAAATATATTTTATATTTGAGATTATTCAGCTACCCTTTGCCTTGATGACAACTTTGCTCACTCTTGGCATTCTCTCAACCAGCTTCACGAGGTAGTCACCTGGAATGCATTTCAATTAACAGGTGTGCCTTGTTAAAAGTTAATTTGGGGAATTTCTTTCCTTAATGCGTTTCAGCCAATCAGTTGTGTTGTGACAAGGTAGGGGTGGTATACAGAAGGTGGCCCTATTTTATAAAAGGTGCGCGTTTGACCGTCATGTTTTAAAGTAATGATGGACTGTCATTTCTCTTTGCTTATTTGAGCTGTTCTTGCCATAATATAGACTTGGTCTTTTACCAAATAGGGTTATCTTCTGTATACCACCCCTACTTTGTCACAGCACAACTGATTGGCTCAAACGTATTAAGCTTTTAACAAGGCACACTTGTTAATTGAAATGCATTCCAGGCGACTACCACATGAAGCTGGTTGAGAGAATGCCAAGTGTGTGCCAAGAGTGTGCAAATAAAAATATATTTTGATTTGTTTAACACTTTTTTTGATTACTACGTTATTTCATAGTTTTGATGTCTTCACATTAATTCTACAATGTAGAAAATAGTAAAATATAGAAAAACCCTTGAATGAGTAGGTGTGTCCAAACTTTTGACTGGTACTGTATATTATTTTGTTTGTTCAGAAAACTTGGGGAGCCAAATAATATCACCCTCAGGCCACCAGTTGGGGAACTCTGCTCTAAGAGCTTCCACACCTGGATTGTGCAACATTTGCCAATTATTATTTTCAAAATTCTTCAAGCTCTTTCAAATTGGTTGTTGATCATTGCTAGACAACCATTTTCAAGTCTTGCCATATATTTGTCTTGCTGTAGATTTAATTCAAAACTGTAGCTCGGCCACTCAGGAACATTTACTGTCTTCTTGGTAAGCAACTCAAGTGTAGATTTGTCCTTGTGTTTTAGTTTGTCCTGCTGAAAGGTGAATTCATCTCCCAGTGTCTGGTGGAAAGCAGACTGGACCAGGTTTTCTTCTAGAATTAGGTCCATTCAATGTATTTTTTATTCAGAAAAACTCCCCAGTTCTTAACCATTACAAGCATACCCATAACATGACGAAGGCACAACTATGCTTGAAAATATGGAGAGTGGTACTCAGTAATGTGTTGTATTGGATTTGCCCCAAACATTACACTTTGTATTCAGACAAAAAGTGAATTGCTTTGCCATATTGTTTGCAGTATTACTTTAGTGCTTTGTTGCAAACATGATGCATATTTTGTATTATATTTGTATTTTGTACAGGCTTCCTTCTTTTCACTCTGTCAGTTAGGTTAGTATTGTGGAGTAACTAGAATGTTGTTGATCCATCCTCAGTTTTCTCCTTTCACAGCCGTTAAACTCTGTAACTGTTTTAAAGTCTCCATTGGTTTCATGGAGAAATCCTTCCTTCCTTTCCGGCAACTGAGTTTGTAGTGAGTGGGTGTATTGATACACCATCCAAAGTATAATTAATAACTTCACCATGAACAAAGGGGTAACTTGTTAAGCAAATGTTTACTCCTAAACTTATTTCGTCTTGCCATAACAAAGGGGTTGAATACTTATTGACTCAAGACATTTAAGCTTTTTGTTTGTCACTAATTTGTTTAAAAAAACGTTATGGGATATTGTGCCAGTGACATTTTTTTGTTTGTTTTTATCCATTTTAAATTCAGGCTGTAACCCAACAGAATGTGTAAAAAGTCAAAGGGGTGTGAATACTTTCTGAAGGCACTGTAAGTGTAATAGGCTGCATTTACACAGGCAGCCCTATTCTGATCTTTTTCCCAGTAATTTGTCTTTTGACCAATCACATCAGATCTTTTTCAAAGCTAATCTGATTGGTCAAAAGACATATTAGTGGAAAAAAACAGAATTTAGCTGCCTATGTAAACACAGCCTTAGTGACACACAACGAAAGCAAAAGGGTTTGCTTGCATTTTGCAGACTATGTGGGTAACTTACCAGGCACTGTATCAACAGGATGTTGTGTCTCAAATGATATTTTCTCATGATCAAATGTTTCTTCGTCTGTATTGTTTTGATTGTAGGTCTCTTCTTCAGTCGAGAAATAGAAGACGAGAAGTAAGGGAAATCAATGCAACAGCAGAGTTGAAACTAACACATGTCAACTCATTTCAAGGCTAATCCTAATGCATGAAACTTGAGGTAAATACATAAATTTTAAGTTAGGATTCGGCCCTCCATGAATCAACTGTGTTGAAATGTAATTGACCCATTGTCCCAAAGCCTGTTTTAGCATGTGCAGCGCCATTGAGGACTTTCACCATTTTGAAGTAGTCAACTGGCTAGGACTTGCTATGGGTTAAGGAAGGATCACAGTAGGTCAGTAGGAGAGTTCAGCCAATGAATATTACTCATGAGCAAACATTCCATAACTGCAGGTGGCAGTACATCTATCTGTTCAAACTTTACACACTCCAGCAAAGTAGGTAGTGGTATGCACCTTTTCAGTTTATTTTTGTACTGCGAATACACTCAGAAGAAGAAGAAATTAACTACTTTAAAATAGGGACAGCCCTCAATGGCGCTGCCCATGCTCAGAAAAATGACTTGGTGAGTATGGAATATTGTGTAAAATCCAAGCCTCTGGTTAAGGATTTCTGATTTCTGGTCCCAATTTTAGCCTGGAGGGTACTGTATGATTGGATGTAGGAGTAGCTGACCTTTCCGAATAGCAGGCATTCCGAGGGATCTCAGAAGATCCCACAGCCAGGCCAGGTTTAGGTTTGGAGCTGTAACAGCTGTCTCGGGGGCAGTTGAAGGCAGGCCTGGAAAAAGGAGGATGGAAGGGAGTGGAGTAAAAAATGTATATCGGTAAACGATAATAAAAAAAGGCATCTGCTGGAGAAGGTGTACATTCTGAATGATGGAGCCCATACCTGCCTGAAAGGTGCTTGCTTGCACTTCCACCTCACACAAAGTCAAGTACTTTTATTTTCCTGGGAGGAGAATGTTGACATAGCGCCCCGATATCCCACCGCACGGAAATGTCCTGCTTTGCCCAGCAGGGATGTATGGAATCCTGGCACACCTACAGGCATAGGAATCTTGAGCATTGTTATATGTTATAAGATGATTACAGGACAAACAGTATTTGCTCAAAATAAGGGATCAGGGATGAGTTTCCTGAAAGCTTAAAGGGGCAATCTGCAGTTGCTACATCCATTTTGGGATGTATAAATTAATGATATGTGCCCAATGATTCTTGAAGAACATAACTTAAAAATGCCTCATGAGCTTAGTTCAACTGTCATAGCCCATCAGAACCAAAAATATAATCTTGTTTTATCCAATGTTCTTAAACAAAGTAAATGTAAACAAACTATATAGCCTCAAAACATGGTTCCAACTATAATTTTGATATCATAGCTGGTCAGTCATTGTATCCATAGCTACAGTTGAAGTCAGAAGATTACATACACCTTAGCCAAATACATTTAAACTCAGTTTTTCACCATTCCTGACATTTAATCCTAGTAAAAATTCCCTGTCTTAGGTCTATTAGGATCACCACTTTATTTGAGAATGTGAAATGTCAAAATAATACTAGAGAGAATTATTTATTTCAGCTTTTATTTCTTTCATCACATTCCCAGTGGATCAGAAGTTTACGTACACTCAATTAGTATTTGGTAGCATTGCCTTTAAATTGTTTAACTTGGGTCAAATGTTTCGGGTATCCTTCCACAAGCTTCCCACAATATGTTGGCTGAATCTTGGCCCATTCCTTTTGACAGAGCTGGTGTAACTGAGTCAGGTTCGTAGGCCTCCTTGCTCGCACTCCTTGCTCGCACTGATTTCTTTTAATTTCCCCATGATGTCAAGCAAAGAGGCACTGAGTTTGAAGGTAGGCCTTGAAATACATCCACAGGTACACCTCCAATTGACTCAAATGATGTCAATTAGCCTATCAGAAGCTTCTAAAGCCATGGCACCATTTTCTGGAATTTTCCAAGCTATTTAAAGGCACAGTCAACTTAGTGTATGTACACTTCTGACCCACTGGGATTGTGATACAGTGAAATAATCTGTCTGTAAACAATTGTTGGAAAAATGACTTGTGTCATGCACAAAGTAGATGTCCTAACCGACTTGCCAAAACTATAGTTTGTTAACAAGAAATTTGTGGAGTGGTTAAAAAATGAGTTTTAATGACTCCAACCGAAGTGTATGTAAACTGCGCCTTTAAGTCTGATTAAATCCTCATAGTTGATGAGTTATGGAGATGGCTGGGTTGTTTAAGGGAGAGTTGTGTTGTCGGGATGACACATAGTGGGTTGTGTAGCCAGCCAGAAGTTGTGTTACAAAGATAACTCACAGTGGGTTGCTATTGCCGTTGTTGAACAGTGAGTCCCCAACGTGGATCTCTGCTCCACTGATCCTGTCTGAGCAGCAGTCCCCTCTGTTGGTAATGGTGACGTAGGTGACGTTGTGGGTCTTGCTCAGGTCCACCCGCCACCAGGGGTCGACCTCTGCTTTTGTGTGGCTGCAGGACCCCTCCAGATACCGGTTGGTCCAGTTCAAGTCAATGGCATTGTTGGCATCTCCAAACTTGTCCCACTGCGACGACTGACTGGCTATCCCGCCAGTGGCTGCATTCTCTTCACAGAACAAACCAGATTAAAATCATGGGTTTACAAATGGTTCATTGTCAGTTCAAGATGCAGTACTAATCAGTGATCTCAATGAAAAATGTTCTAAAACAGTGTTGCATTCTCTATAATACAACAAAAGTAAAAATGTTGTATATTGTGTTACCATATCGAGTCTTATGGTCTGGGCATAGAATGTCTTGCCCTCTCTTCATATCTTGCACGCTCCTGTCTACAGGAAACATTACAGTACATAAGGGTTTGAGTCACAGGCTTTTGACCCACACTGTTAAGAGACAGTTAGCCATGGCTTCAAGTCTTCTAATAGCTACCATGTAGGCAAGTGTAAAAGGTAGTTGTTGTGAAATTGTTAGATTACTTGTTAGATATTACTGCATGGTCGGAACTAGAAGCACAAGCATTTCGCTACACTCGCAATAACATCTGCTAACGATGTGATAAAATGTGATTTGATGTCCAACAATAACACATCAGAGATATTATAAATAAAACCCTGTACATACCAGAGGAAAGATGTTTGTCCATATCTGTAAAAGGACCAAGACATTTGTTGTAATTTAGAGGAATAGGTCAAGTTTGACCAGATGTCATGATTTTGTCACCCTAACAAGCTTATAAACTTAGATGAAGTGATCATATATTGCCCCTTCCGTTAATTGATGACAATACCATATAATGTCTGCTCCTCACCTGGACGGCTGCCCACATTCACCTCCACCTCACACAGTGACAGGTGTTTATTGCAGCCCGGCAAGAAAACGTTCACATAGCGACCCTCGATCCCACTGCACTGAAAGGTCATGACCTCCCACGCGGGATATGAGGAGATCACAGCGCACCTAAAGAAGGAAATCGAACGAAAACACATTGTATAAACAGGCTTTTGATCTCAAATCTTAAACATCAAATGCGCTCTGTTATATTTGCTAATGAGGCTCCTCACAATGGATTGCTGTTGCCATTATTCTGCAGGGAGTTTCCAATGTGGATCTCAGCACCATCGATCATCTCTGGATCAACGTCTTCAATGTTGGTGACTGTTATGGAGGTGACGTTGTAAGTTCGCTGCAAGTCCACCCTCCACCATGGGTTGACTTGGGACTTGGTGCGGCTGCATGATTTGTCTTTGTACATGGAGAGGCGTATTCCATCTACGGCATTGTTAGAGCCCCCCATGTAGGAGAACTGGGAGGATTGGCGAGTAGTTTTCTTTAAGGCAACATTGTCTTTAGGGAAATAGAAGGTTTACACTTACCAATGCAGTACAACGATCCATTAATTTATATAACATACTTATGTGGTATGGATCTGGGTTTACCTGTAACAGGAACAATTAAGTTGAGTTCTGAAGCTTGAGTTGGTCCCATTTCTTCTTATAAGACACAATGAAACATACATGAGATGAACAGTGAAGTTATAATGTACAGGTCTTATCAACCATTTATAGCTAATAAAAAAGGAAAACTACCACACAAATGGATCACCATCAAAATATTTATCTCAATATGCGTATGATCACTCTGTTAGGTTCTTTTCTTCCAGGTTTTGATGCGTACCAATAGGAGCAGGATGAGCATTCACCTCCACCTCACACAGGGTCAGATATTGCATGTATCCTCTGAGGAACACATTGACGTATTGCCCCTGCATCCCGTGGCATTGAAATGTGGTGGAGCCCCCTGCGGGAATGGAGGATATCAACGCACACCTGGACGGAACAGTAAGACGTATTAGGAGGTGGATTCCTCGTATCCTCTATCCTCGCCTCCTTTTTAAAACCCAGTTGTGGAATAAGTACCGAACAGTTATACTTGAGTAAAAGTAAATATACTGCAGTAAAAAAGGTAGAAGTAAAAGGGAGAGTCACCCAGTAAAATGATCTTTACAAGTGTGTGAATTGGACCATTTTGCTGTCCTGCCTGAGTACTTTTGGGTGTCAGGGAAAATGTATGGGAGTGAAAAGTAAACTTAAAATAGGAATCTAGTGGAGTAAAAATTGTCAAAGGCATTTTTACTAAAGCTACTTTACACAACTGTCAAAACCCATTGGATAAAATAAGTCCTAGTGGAGGCACCTTGAACCTTCTCCTCAATACTATTGAGAAGCAGGTGAAGAGATAGCATGTGAGGAATAACAGAATTGTGACATAGCAGACACCTGGGCTATCAGCCTGGGCATACAACATCATTTTCTTCTAATGCTCAAATGCAGGATGATGGGCAGTGCCATACCTGTGGTTACTGTTGCCATCGTTCTCCAGGGAATTTCCAATGCGGATCTCAGCCCCGTTGATCCTCTCTGCTAAAGTATCTCTGTTGGTGATGGTGACGGAGGTGACTTGGTAAGTCTCCAGCAGGTCCACCCTCCACCAGGGGTTGGTCTCTCCCAAAGTGTGGCTGCAGGAGTGATCTTCGTAAGTCGGGTTCCATATTCCATCAATGGCTCTTTTTGCAGTGCCTCCGTAGAATGTGGAGGATTGGGCTGCTTTGCCCCTCAGAGCAACATTCACTGTGGGCCAGAAGGAGAATAGTGAGGATAGCTATTCAGAACAGAGATGAACCATAAATCATGTTACCATCTGATCATCTCCTTACATGTTATAAAATCGTTTTTATATACTGTATTTAAATATCCACATTTGAAATAATGACACTATTTTCATGCGTTAACTTTACATATAGAACAATAGAAAATAGATTCCTATGGGACCCAACAAGGTAAAAGCGTTGACCAACCTAATTCATCTTTAGAGCACCTTCCCATTCCCAGAATCCCCAGTAGGGAGAGTATAATTACTTCTTTCATCTTGCTGATAGAAACAAATAGGAGAGGTTCACAGATTAACATTAACAGATTCAGATATTCTGTTAACCAGACAGTTCTTTGAAATGTCACAGATCAGATAAAACATATGACTGACACATTTTGCAGTAGGCTACTCAAAATGAAGTTATCATATACATTTGGGAACTTACCGTGGATGTAATGTGTTTGCATGCTCTGCATTAGAGGGGATTCCTTTAGGTCCTCAGGGACTGGCAGAAATGGATTGAACATAGGAAGGGTCCACTGACCTCTGAGTCACTATGTTTGCGATGTACAAAGAACTGTTTGCTTTTCAAAAGTGGCAAACAAGACTGTCCCATGGAGCATTACATATACAGAGCCCTGACACAGGCATGTCACATGTAGTCATCTTGTACTTTTTGTGTGAACTGCACTTTTTGCATTCCTTGTACAGTATGCTTATGAGTATGTTCATAAGACATGATGAAGCTTCACAGACACACTAAGACGGCCTTGATTGTTGTAAAGGCTCAGTGGAACAACCTGGTGACATCAACCTGGCCATTGCCCTGTAATCATGCTATAGCATACATTACACATGCGTACAGTCCAAAACCACCTCTAAATCAGTCCTAAATGGTCATTTAAAACTAATTGTACATTTTGCAAAAAGATGTGCTAGGCAGGCCACTGAACACCACCGAATAAATATAGCAGCATTTTAGAATCACGGTATGCAGTGTCCTTCACCCACTATACATCACAAGAGGAAGAAATGTTTGCAATACAACAGCACCATCATATGGTTCAAAAGAGGAACTTCATTTCATCTCAAATATTGCTGGAAGTAAAACAAAAACAAAAATCAAGTATTTGATTTAATAACTGTGTAGGTGTGTTTTTGATTTTACTATCCTTGTGGTGACCAGAAATCACAAGGATAGTAAAACGGGGAAAATTTGGACAAGTGGGGACATTTCTCGGGTCCCCACAAGGAAAAATGCTATTTTAGGCTTAGGTTTAGGGTTACAATTAGGGTTAGGGGTTTGGTTTAGAGGTAGGTTTAGGAGTTAGGGTCATGCTTAGGTTTAGAGGTTAGGGAAAATAGGATTTTGAATGGGAATAAATTGTTTCCAGTAGTAAAATAGTAAAACAAACGTGTGTGGTGTGTGTGTGTGTGTGTGTGTGTGTGTGTGTGTGTGTGTGTGTGTGTGTGTGTGTGTGTGTGTGTGTGTGTGTGTGTGTGTGTGTGTGTGGTGTGTGTGTGTGGTGTGTGTGTGTGTGTGTCGGTGCGTGCATGCATGCATGCACGCACGCACGCGTGTGTGTAGACGACCAAGATTGGTGCTCTGCTTGGCATGTTCACCGCCCCACCATCCCACTGAAGAACTACTCAACTGAGCTGGACATTGATGAGAACACAGACATCCTTCTGCTCAGTCCAGTGGACCACATACTGCAGTATGTGGACCTGCACTTCCAGGAGAGTGCAGCAAAAGAGCCTAAACTGTCTCTTTAAAACAAAGCTGTGAAATGCTGTCTAATATAAATATGTATTACATATGCTTGTCATGTTTTAACTATTGTTGCCTTGTTAATTAGTCATTGACAACAGTCTTGCTTTGAGTAAAATGAATATGTAGAAGATATTTCAGGCCTGTGTATGTGTCGTCTGATAATGTTTAACCTGTTTTGTCCACTACAGGTACTCTCAATGCAATGCCCATCACTGCCTCCAACTGCGGAACTCCTCTGAGCACTGAAGCCAGTGTCAAAAAACAAGGGCTTCATTTGCACTGCCTCTAACCAGCTCTGCTGTAACACCAGTGGCTGGAACAATTAAACTCTGGTAAGATACCTGTGTCTATTACCTAAATAATGTTTGGGTTTCCAACAATGTATTTGATGTATTCATTTCAGCTGTCATAGTTTGAAGAAATACAGTATATGATTGGATTGTGTCTTACATATCTAGGATCTTAATTTGAGACAGTTTGCTACAGCGGGAAAATCATCCTACAGCAACAATATATGTTAATTAATTATGTGGATTACAATTCATACATTTGATACATTTTTTGTTAGTCTGACATTTTAAAGTGGAAATCACAAACTTTAGAAGCATTTTCAAACCTCGAATACACAATAAGCTTGCATTTCCTGCCATGCAGGAACATTTTCAGCAGAAAAAGAGTGATCAAATTAAAATCCCATATCTGTACTTACATAATGACAGAACGCTTGAGTAAATACAGCAGCTGAGATGTATTGCCTGAGACTTTCTCATTTAGTACAGTCTCAAAGCAACAGATGTCCCTGATGGGGATTTTTGTAATACAGAGTTGAAGTTGAAATCCTTTGTTGCTGCCGTTTACGCCAGAGTGAGTGAATGAAGTACATAGCTAAATCATTAGAAGGGTATTCATGTTAGCACTGGAGGAAGATTTGAGCAATTTGATATGTACTGTAGTCAGTCACGTAGGTGTTTAAGGGTTTTAACCAGTTAGGCTGCTGATCTAATTGAAGGAAAGTGAAAGTKTTTTCACAACCCTAATCCTGTACTGTCCAGTCAGTCTTTGGAGTTGAGCACATACTGTAGGTATGACAGATTTCACTACCTTTCTCAGGAGAGTTATACATTTTACATTAGCTATTTTCTGTCATTTAGCAGACACTTACAGTGCATTCATCTTAAGATAGCTAGGTGGGACAACCACATATCACAGTCATAGTGTCACGGCCGTCAAAAGGTGGAGACCACTAAATCTGAAATGTCATAGACTACAAATTTCAAGAAAGGATCACTCTAGAGTCAGATGTTAACAGAATGTGTAATTTAGCCTATTAAACACAAAAACTGTTTCAAGTGAGATGCAGACTGGTCTGGTGCCGAAAAAGAAAGGAAAGTRTTCACCCATATTTAATTTGAACAAAAAAAGTAGCGTCTAGGTCTAGGTCTAGGACTTAGCCACACTCCTAAAAGGTAATTAACTACTGAAAACACTACCAGTATTTTCATTTAGTTCAACTACCACCAAGCTACTGCAAAATATAATTTAACTATATCTAGTTCACTAGTCCCCAACACTAGGCAGGTTTCCATTGACCAAGGTTTATTCGACAAAAGCAATGTCGCAAAAAACATTTKTCCCGGACACAACAGCAGGACATTAAACTTTGTTTTACTAGTTCACAAGTGACACTATGTTAATATTTTGTTTGTGAAGATGTCAGACCATAAGTCTGTTTAATAAGGCGGATATTTCTGAAGATAACATGAAAATACATTTTTAAAAAGGGAGTCTTACCAGTTGGAGCATGGTACCCATACATCTCCACTTCACAGAGTGTTAGAATTCTGTTCTGACCTGGTAGAACCACAGTCACATAACGTCCTTCTTCACCTGATGTCCACAGAGTGAGATATCTACCTGCTGGACTGGATTTAATGACCCCGGCCTTGAAGAGAAATAATAAGTTATCCTAAAGGAAGAGTCTGCTATAGAACAGTAGAGTACGCTCTTAGAAAAAAGGTGCTATCTAGAACCTAAAAGGGTTCTTTGGCTGTCCCCATAGCATAACCTCTAAAGAACCATTTTGGTTCCAGGCAGAACTCTTTTGGGTTCCATGTAGGACCTTTTCCACAGAGGGTTCTACATGGAACCTAAAAGGGTTCTATCTGGAACCAAAATTGGTTCTACCTGGAACCAAAAAGGGTTCTCCTATGGGGACAGCTGAAGAACCCTTTTGAAACCCTTTTTTCTAAATTGACCAACGCGGAAGAAACAGACAGTCAAATTTTAATCTCACACTTGTAAAGTTCCGCATATTTCCCGAACAAATCACTTCAATCCAAATAAAACATTAGTGAACCAACCTTTCACAACCCCCACAGTCATCACAAAGAGCAGTAATTCTCTCACACCTCCCATGATCATGGTGGGCAGGCAATCTTTTCTACTCCATATATTGCATTTATATCTGTAATGTTTAACCCTAATGGTCTCAGATCAGCAGTAGAAAGAAGTAGGTST
>NC_036845.1:11932828-11962727 GCF_002910315.2 Salvelinus sp. IW2-2015
GTGTGTTGGGTCAGGGGTTTTTCCTAACCAAGTGACCTGATCAGGAATGTATTGTCTCTCTCTCTATCAACATGTTAAATGTGCAACCAGAGGAAAAGAAACTCTGGACCACCTTTACTCCATATTCAAAGATGCATACAAAGCTCTCCCTCGCTCTCCATTTGGCTAATCTGACCATATTTCTATCCTCCGGATTCCTGCTTACAAGCAACAATTAAAGCAGGAAGCACCAGTGACTAGATCAATAAAAAAAGTGGTTAGATGAGGCAGATGCTAAACTACAGGACTGTTTTGCTAGCACAAACTGGAATATTTTCCGGGATTCTTCCGATGGCATTGAGGATTACACCACATCAGTCACTGGCTTCATCAATAAGTGCATCGATGACGTCATCCCCACAGTGACTATACGTACATAACCCAACCAGAAGTCATGGATTACAGGCAAAATCCGACCTGAGCTAAAAGGTAGAGCTGCCGCTTTCAAGGAGCGGGACTCTAACCTGGAAGCTTATAAGAAATCCCGCTATGCCCTCCGACAAACCATCAACCAGGCAAAGCGTCAATACAGGACAAAGATCACATCATACTACACCGGCTCCGATGCTGGTCGGATGTGGCAGGGCTTGCAAACTATTACAGACTACAAAGGGAAGCACAGCCGAGAGCAGCCCAGTGACACGAGCCTACCAGACGAGCTAAATTATTTATATGCTCGCTTCGAAGCAAGTAACACTGTAACACAGCATGAGAGCACCAGCTGTTCCGGACTACTGTGTGATCACATTCTCCGCAGCTGATGAGAGTAAGACCTTTAAACAGGTCAACATTCAAAGGCCACAGGGCCAAACGGATTACCAGGATGTGTACCCGAGCATCGCTGACCAACTGGCAAGCGTTTTCACTGACATTTTCAACCTCTCCCTGTCTGAGTCTGTAATACCAACATGTTTCAAGCATTGCACCATAGTCCCTGTGCCCAAGAAGACTAAGGTAACCTGCCTAAATAACTACCGACCCGTAGCACTCACGTCTGTGTTTTTGAAAGGCTGGTCATGGCTCACATCAATACCATTATCCTAGAAACCCTAAACCTACTCCAATTTGCATACCGCCCCAACAGATCCACAGATGAGCAATCTCTATGCACTCCACACTGCCCTTTCACACCTGGACAAAAGGAACACCTATGTGAGAATACTATTCATTGACTACAGCTCAGCGTTCAACACCATAGTGCACTCAAAGCTCATCACTGTCAATCAATCAAATGTATTTATAAAGCCCTTCTTACATCAACTGATGTCACAAAGTGCTGTACAGAAACCCAGCCTAAAACCCCAAACAGCAAGCAATGCAGGTGTAGAAGCACGGTAGCTAGGGAAACTCCCTAGGAAGGCCAAAACCTAGAAGAAACCTAGAGAGGAACCAGGCTATGAGGGTGGCCAGTCCTCTTCTGGCTGTGCCGGGTGGAGATTATAACAGAACATGGGCAAGATGTTCAAATGTTCATAGATGACCAGCAGGGTCAGATAATAATAATCACAGTGGTTGTAGAGGGTGAAACAGGTCGCACCTCAGGAGTAAATGTCAGTTGGCTTTTCATAGCCGATCATTCAGAGTATCTCTACCGCTCTGCTGGCTCTAGAGAGGTGAAAACAGCAGGTCTGGGACAAGGTAGCACGTCCGGTGAACAGGTCGGGGTTCCATAGCCGCAGGCAGAACAGTTGAGACTGGAGCAGCAGCACGGCCAGTGGCCTGGGGACAGCAAGGAGTCATCAGGCCAGGTAGTCTTGAGGCATGTCCTCCGAGAGAGAGAGAGAGAGAGAGAGAGAGAGAAACAGAGAGATTAGAGAGCATACTTAAATTCACACAGGGCACCGGATAAGACAGGAGAAATACACCAGATATAACAGACTGACCCTAGCCCCCCGAACATAAAGCATAAATACTGGAGGCTGAGACAGGAGGGGTCGGGAAACACTGTGGCCCCATCCGACGATACCCCCGGACAGGGCCAAACAGGCAGGATATAACCCCACCCACTTTGCCAAAGCACAGCCCCCACACCACTAGAGGGATATCTTCAACCACCAACTTACTATCCTGAGACAAGGCCGAGTATCTCCAGTATCTCCAATCTCCAGTGGGTGCGCGGGAGGGGGTAGATCCAGAATTTTGGGAGTCCTGTAGAAAGGAGATCGCGTCTCTTCCCTCCACGCCTCCGGGAAACCTTGAAGTCTCAAATTCGAATGCCTTTGGAAATGTTCATAATAATCAAATTTCTCCTCGAGTTTAGCGATGGAGTCTTCCAACTTCTTGTATTTTTGGTCCACTTCCTCACGGACGTCCAGGATGGCAGCCTGGTGGTCAGCATGGTCTTTTTCTAACTTTGTCACTCGTCCCTTTGTGACTTTATGGTCTTCGTGGAGTTTATCGACCAGTACATCAATTTTGCTGAGGGGTTCAGAAAGTGTCTCTTGGATTTATTTTTGTTATACCCTTGTCCATCTCCATTCTGAACCATGCTGGTGCTTCTTCCCGAGCTAGCATCCGCCGAGGCCGATGAAGGGCTGTCAGAGAGGGGCATTTTTCCATGCCTCGTCTGAGGCTTTGACATATTTGGCATATTTTGTTTTGGCGATACAATAAATGTTTTAACTTCCAACTCACTATTAACGAACAGTTAAACAATGTCAAAATGCCTTAAAACTGTTTGAAAGTTCGAGGACACTACGCAGGTGCGTCTTGTTAGAGCTTCGCCATTGGCGGAAGTCCCTCTCATATCATCATTCTTAACAGTCATCGTCCAATAAGTCTTCTACTGTTGTTCTTCTCCATTTCATGCACAACACATTGGAGGGACACTTCACATATGTAGTGGGTGTACTTTCCATGTTACAGTATTTCCTTTATAACATTTATAATGACTACATAACTAACAAAACAACATTAGTGTTCTTTAGATCACCTCTGACCATTCCCCACGTTTTATGTTAGATATATTGTTCCAGTAGTTGCTTCTGAACGTGTTAGAATTTCGTCGGGAAAAAGTATTCTTGAAACAAAGCAAAAGGGCGTCAAGCGTGAGTTGTTAACCCCCACCAGTTCCCTCCTCCCCCCTCTGCGGGTGAGAGGGGGCGGCAGCGTAGCCTAGTGGTTAGAGCGTTGGACTAGTAACTGAAAGGTTGCAAGATCGATCCCCGAGCTGACAAGGTACAAATCTGTGTCGTTCTGCCCCTGAACAAGGCAGTTAACCTACTGTTCCTAGGCCGTCAATGAAACGAAGAATTTGTTCTTAACTGACTTACCTAGTTAAATAAAGGTTAAAAAAAGAAGGATCTTGTTGAAGTCATTCATTGCAAAACCTGATCTGACCTATTTGGATCCTCACAGGACAGTCTGTAATCCCGACATATTCAAGCTGACTACCATTGCTCGTGTTCCCAAGAACTCCAAGGTAACCTGTCTGTAGCACTCACATCTGTGCTTTGAAAGTCTGGTCATGACCACATCAACACAATCATCCCAGACACCCTGTACCACACTCAATTTGCATATCTCCCCAACAGATCCACAGATGAAGCAATCTCAATTAAGAGGGGAAATAAACTATAGTGAGAATGCTGTTCATAGACTACAGCCCAGCGTTCAACACCATAGTCCCTCCAAGCTAGTAGGACCTTGGGACTGAAGACCTCCTTCTGCAACTGGATGCTGGGCTGATCTGTGCATTTCGTTGCTATCGCCTCCATTGTGTTTAAAGTGAACTATAATACCCTAAAGGACACTTTCCTTATATGATGCCACTTACTTAGGGGGCGTAAGTGTTAACTATATAGGATTAGTATTGAAATTCAAGACCATTATCGTTTTCGATCACACGGTTATTCCTCCCTGATTTACAATTCAACTCTGTACTGTACAGGCCACCAGTCGACTACTCGACTACACAGATGTGTACCACAATCTAAAGTGACGCTGAATAGACGGGACTACGCCGGTATATCTATCTATCATCTGAATGACACACGTATACACAATGACATAGTCCACATAATGACATGTTCTTCTTATGACATAGTCCACATCTAATGACAGAAAAAAACTTACAATAACATCGCTAGATCTCAGTCTGTATTATTGGCTGTATAGTATGCCTTATAACCTTGGGTATATTATGGTGTCTTATGCATGGCGTACTCTATGCCATAACAATGCAGGCTACAGCCATGTGCATGTTTGCTGAGCTATAGAAAAGGGTGGATTAACAAGTCGGTAATCGCCAGGTAGAGATCCTAAGCACCACCGTACTACACGCCTAAGGGCAAACTGATGACACATCTCTTTAAACATGAAACCATCCAAGTGTACCTTTCCATAAACGCAACCGAGCCAGGTGCCAAACCGGATTACAGTTCATACTTCACCAGCCCCATCACCATCGAGCGCCTCCAGGTGGACCTTCATCTAGTCCGCTTCCTCACCTCCTTCTCTGTCTCCTAATCTATCTCACACAACCTCTGTCTTGTATCTACCTCTCTACCCCCATGACTTGTGGCCACACACGACTCCAACACCATATCAAGTTTGCTGACGACCGAATGCGCTTAGATGAGGACGGGCACGGGACTTGGCAACATTGTTTTGGTGCCAGGAACACCTCTTCCTCTCAATTCAGTAAAAAGACCAAGGAGCCTGAGTGCAGGAGCGATGGGAGCAGCGCATCCATGACGGGTGTAACGGTTGTCTTAGTAAACTCTGAGAAAGCCGTCAATACCCATCAACAGGCTGTTAAAGGGTCTTGCTCTGACCCTACCCACAATCACTAGACTGTATACAAACCATATGCACACACACACACTACATTCACACTCCCACACAAAACACCACAAGACACCAACCAACACACATATGCGTACAATTACACACTCTCACAAACAAAACACACACCTTTACACTCATTTGCTGCTGCTGCTCTGTTCTTTATTTTGCTCTATTATTATCTATCCTGATGCCTAGTCACTTTACCCTGCCTTGTACATATCTACCTCAAATACCTCGTACCCCTGCACACTGATCTGGAACTGAACTCCTTGTATATAGCTTTATTCTTGGTATTTTATTACACTGTTACAATATATACAGTACCAGTCAAAAGTTTGGACACACCTACTCATTCCAGGGTTCTTTATTTTTTACAAATTTCTACATTGTAGAACATCAAAAGTATGAAATACCACATAAGGAATCCTGTAGTAACCAAAAAAATCTAAATATATTTTAGATTTGAGATTCTTCAAAGTAGCCACCCTTTGCCTTGATGACAGCTTTGCACACTCTTGGCATTTCTCTCAATCAGCTTCATGAGGTACTCACCTGGAATGCATTTCAATTAACAGGTGTGCCTTGTTTTAAAGTTAATTTGTGGAATTTATTTCCTTAGTGCGTTTGAGCCAATCCACTGTTTTGTGACAAGGTAGGGGTGGTATACAGAAAGTAGCCCTATTTGGTAAATACCAAGTCCATATTATGGCAAGAACAGCTCAAATAAGCAAAGAGAAACGAAAGTCTAATATTATTTTAAGACATGAAGTTCAGTCAATCCGGAAAATTTCAAAACTTTGAACGTTTCTTCAAGTGCAGTCACAAAATCCATCAAGCGCTAGACCCAGAGTTACCTCTGCTGTAAAGTTCAAGTAACAGACACATCTCAACATCAACTGTTCAGAGGAGACAGCGTGAATTAGGCCTCATGGTCAAATTTCTGCAAAGAAACCACTACTAAAGTACACCAATAAGAAGAAGAGACTTGCTTGGGCCAAGAAACACGAGCAATGGACATTAGACGGTGGAAATCTGTCCTTTTGGAAAAGCAATCCAGATGAAGCTGGTCGAGAGAATGCCGATGTGTGTGCAAAGCTGTCAACAGTAACGGGTGGCTAAATATAAATAAATATATATTGATATGTTTAACACTTTTTTGGGGTACTACATGATTCCATATGTGTTATTCATAGTTTTGAGTTCTTCACTATTATTTTACAATGTAGAAAATAGTCAAAATAAAGAAAAACCTCTTGAATGAGTAGGTGTGTCCAAACTTTTGATTGGTACTGTATGTATACATATATTCTATAGTTTTGTACTCTGCATCGTTGGGGTGGTCTCGTAAGCAAGCATTTCACGGTGAAGAGTTAATTTGAGAGTGAAAGACAAAGCGCGAGGGAGTCCAAATGTATTCTGACCTAGTCTTTAGTATGAAACCATTTTTAATGAGACGAGTACAAAACATTAAAGGAACACTTGTCTCCATGTCTCGTCCGTACCTGGTAGGAGTACTCGGGTGGGGGTCCCGCAAAGTTCATCCCAATGGCTGAGGGAGGAGGGTCATTCTTTTCCAGAGAATCTACCAATTTTCCTTCCTGAGGAAATTGCAAGAAATTACCGAGCTTCCCATTCAAACCGAAAGTGCTATTTAGAAGCATATGTATTATTTACCCAGGTAGGTTGACTGAGAACACATTCTCATTTACAGCAACAACCTGGGGAATAGTTACAGGGGAGAGGGGAGTGAATGAGCCAATAGTAAGCTTGGGATGATTAGGTGACCGTGATGGTATGAGGGCCAGATCGGGAATTTAGCCAGGACACCAGGGTTAACACCCCTACTCTAACAATAAGTGCCATGGGATCTTTAGTGACCACGGAGATTCAGGACACCTGTTTAACGTCCCACCCGAAAGACCTATCCCCAATCACTGCCCTGGGATATTATTTTAGACCAGAGGAAAGAGTGACTCCTACTGGCCCTCCAACACCACTTCCAGCAGCAACTGGTCTCCAATCTAGGGACTGACCATTACCAACCCTGCTTAGCTTCAGAAGCAAGCCAGCTGTGGGATGCAGGGTGTTAAGCAGCAAATAAAATCCAACATGATTATACCACTCTACATGGAGAAATACACTAATGGGTTCTTGTATTTGTTGCATATTAATCAACTCAAAGTCACCACACTATTTCATTAATGTAGCCTAGTTTTAACAGGTCTATGAGCCACTGTTGGCCGACGGGTCAAATGAGGTTATTACAGTAGCCTACCCTTCACTGAAAGATGCATTTCGGTCCTTTCCTCTCCCCTTGCACCTGGCTATCAAGGGAATTTGGGAAGGTTGTGGCTGTTTATACTTCGGTTATTGTGATGATTTTGTCAGAGGAAACAAATCTGAATCTCCTATAATGTAACAGTTACGCTGTAGCGGAGATTCAGCCCACTGGATAGCGCCGCAGTTGATCAATTGCACGTGAATCTAAACCCGCAGTTTATCATGTGCCATTCTAAGGTAGGCTATATTTACATCAAATCTTCTCAATCCTACCTATTGCATCTGTTCTCCAGCAATAAAGTAAATTATCAAGTTAATATTCATTTAGTCACAGCATCAACTAAACGTGAGCCTACACAAACGTGGACTACATAATCAAATTAAATAAACTTGTCAAGACCCTGCCATTCTTCTCGTTATTACTTCTATTCAAGACAAAATACCCCCAGTTCTCGCATTATTTACACAGACTTGGTCAGAAAGGGTAACTGATTCTCAAGACCCAGACAAACAAATGTAGAATAACATTCAATACACAAACTTAGGCTACATAAAATAACCTGGAAGGCCTACCTGTAGCAAACAAAATAATTTGCATAGGCCATAACGTTTAACTTCCTTCAAAACACGCTGAATTTATTATTTATTTCACTTTATTTAACCAGGTAGGCTAGTTGAGAACAAGTTCTCATTTACAACTGCGACCTGGCCAAGTAAAGCATAGCAGTGTGAACAGACAACAACACAGAGTTACACATGGAGTAAACAATAAACAAGTCATAACACAGTAGGGGGAAAAAATGTCTACATACATTGTGTGCAAAGGCATGAGGAGGTAGGCAATAATATGGCCATAGGAGCGAATAATTCAAATTTAGCAGATTAACACTGGAGTGATAAATCATCAGATGATCGTGCAAGTAGAGATACTGGTGTGCAAAAGAGCAGAAAAGTAAATAAATAAAAACAGTATGGGGATGAGGTAGGTAAATTGGGTGGCCTGTTCAGATGGACTATGTACAGCTGCAGCGATCGGTTAGCTGCTCAGATAGCAGATGTTTAAAGTTGGTGAGGGAAAAAAGCCCAGTTTCAGCGATTTTTGCAATTCGTTCCAGTCACAGGCAGCAGAAGACTGGAAGGAAAGGCGGCCAAATGAGGTGTTGGCTTTTGGGATGATCAGTGAGATATACCTGCTGGAGCGCGTGCTCCGGGTGGGTGTTGTTATCGTGACCAGTGAACTGAGATAAGGCGGAGCTTTACCTAGCATGGACTTATAGATGACCTGGAGCCAGCGGGTCTGGCGACGAATATGTAGCGAGGGCCAGCCGACTAAAGCATACAGGTCGCAGTGGTGGGTGGTATAAGGTGTTTAGTAACAAAACGGATGGCACTATGATAAACTGTATCTAGTTTGCTGAGTAGAGTATTGGAAGCATTTTGTAGATGACATCGCCGAAGTCGAGGATCGGTAGGATAGTCAGTTTTACTAGGGTAAGTTTGGCGGCGTGAGTGAAGGAGGCTTGGTTGCGAAATAGAAAGCCGATTCTTGATTTGATTTGGATTGGAGATGTTTAATATGAGTCTGGAAGGAGAGTTTACAGTCTAGCCAGACACCTAGGTATTTATAGATGTCCACATATTCTAGGTCGGAACCGTCCAGGGTGGTGATGCTAGTCGGGCGGGCGGTGCAGGCAGCGAACGGTTGAAAGCATGCATTTGGTTTTACTAGCATTTAAGAGCAGTTGGAGGCCACGGAAGGAGTGTTGTATGGCATTGAAGCTCGTTTGGAGGTTAGATAGCACAGTGTCCAAGGAAGGGCCAGAAGTATACAGAATGGTGTCGTCTGCGTAGAGGTGGATCAGGGAATCGCCCGCAGCAAGAGCAACATCATTGATATATACAGAGAAAAGAGTCAGCCCGAGAATTGAACCTGTGGTCCCCCAAAGAGACTGCCAGAGGACCAGACAATGCCCTCCGATTTGACACACTGAGCTCTGTCTGCAAAGTAGTTGGTGAACCAGGCAAGGCAGTCATCAGAAAAACCGAGGCTACCGAGTATAAGAATATGGTGATTGACAGTCGAAAGCCTTGGCCAGGTCGATGAAGACGGCTGCACAGTACTGTCTTTTATCGATGGCGGTTATATCGTTTAGTACCTTGAGCGTGGCTGAGGTGCACCCGTGACCGGCTCGGAAACCGGATTGCACAGTGGAGAAGGTACGGTGGAATTCGAGATGGTCAGTGATCTATTTAACTTGGCTTTCGAAGACCTTAGGCAGGGCAGGATGGATATAGGTCTGTAACAGTTTGGGTCCAGGGTGTCTCCCCCTTTGAAGAGGGGGATGACCGCGGCAGCTTTCCAATCCTTGGGGATCTCAGACGATATGAAAGAGATGTGAAACAGGCTGGTAATAGGGGTTGCGACAATGGCGGCGGATAGTTTCAGAAATAGAGGGTCTAGATTGTCAAGCCAGCTGATTTGTATGGGTCCAGGTTTCGCAGCTCTTTCAGAACATTTGCTATCTGGATTGGGTTGGCATAAATGAGTAAAGCGTGTCACAGAAATGTTTGAATTACAGCAGATACCTACCGGTAGCTCAAACGTTGGAGCCAATTTTGTTGCTGTATTAACTGACTAAAGGTTGCGTGTACTGCTTTTTGAATTCATGGCGACTAAGTACGGTTTGCTACGAGCACACCCTGAGCGTTCATCATGCGGCTAGAGAAGGCCTGTATGAACAGACTTCCTCACGCTTCTCATAGAAATTTACGGTTTCTTCCAATGGTTTATCCCATGTAAATCGGAGTGGTGGGAAATCTGGTCAACCTGTTCCTGCCCTCAACCCTAGTTTAGCGGCACTACAAGCAACTCTGGGAGAGCCTGGACCTGATGCACCTGCAGCTAAGACAGGTTAGCATTGACTTATTTAAACATGAAAGTTTGGATTGGCACTGGGATATGAAGACACACCGCCAAAACGATGGGCTAATGATACGAGAGCTGGTTTTACATGTATTCACTAATAGGAACCAAGTCAGTTACAAGAGAAGACTCAGCAGCATTAAAAAAAACAACGAACGAGATAGTACAACACCATCACATATTTACAGATATCATAACGCAATTACAACGTGATATAGTTAGCACTGACACTTAACCCGATTCTAGCAGCCTCATATCCAACTAAACACTCAGTTCCAAAACCATCAAGTTTAGAGAACTAGAACCCATTCCACATCATGTGATGCTACTAGCATAATTGACCAAATGTAGCTTAAGGCAAATGGTGATTTAAGCACAGGGGTCAAAGTAAACATATTGCTGATGCCAAAGCATGGTTATATGCAAAATAAATGTTGCCATCACCACAGTTACTCATGTCAGGTCATAGACCTCAACTCCAAGTAGGAACCGTCAAAACAATACTGAGGACACAAGTATTACAGTAGCTTTAATTAAGCCAAAACAAGAAAATGCAGTTACACACACACCTGGACTAGAATACCCATGAATCTTGCATGGACCCCGAGCACCATGTCCCACATCAGATATCCATGTTTGTGGTAACGGGGGCTCAGATGCAGAAGAGAACAGTTCCTCAATGGCATGGTCAGAATGCCGTCGCAGCTGCAGAGGTAGCGTCGTCAAGACGGGCCAGTGGCAGCTTCAGAGGTAGCGTCGTACAGACGGGCCAGTGGCAGCTTCAGAGGTAGCGTCGTCAGACGGGCCAGTGGCAGCTTCAGAGGTAGCGCCGTCAGACGGGCCAGTGGCAGCTTCAGAGGTAGCGCCGTCAGACGGGCCAGTGGCAGCTTCAGAGGTAGCGCGTCAGACGGGCCAGTGGCAGCTTCAGAGTAGCGTCGTCAGACGGGCCAGTGGCAGCTTCAGAGGTAGCGCGTCAGACGGGCCAGTGGCAGCTCAGAGGAAGCCGTCAGACGGGCCAGTGCAGCTTCAGAGGTAGCGTCGTCAGACGGGCCAGTGGCAGCTTCAGAGGTAGCGTCGTCAGCGGGCCAGTGGCAGCTTCAGAGGTAGCGTCGTCAGACGGCAGTGGCAGCTTCAGAGGTAGCGTCGTCAGACGGGCCAGTGGCAGCTTCAGAGGTAGCGTCGTCAGAGGGGCCAGTGGCAGCTTCAGAGGTAGCGTCGTCAGAGACGGGCCAGTGGCAGCTTCAGAGGTAGCGTCGTCAGAGACGGGCCAGTGGCAGCTTCAGAGTAGCGTCGTCAGAGGACGGCCAGTGGCAGCTTAGAGGTAGCGTCGTCAGACGGGCCAGTCAGCTTCAGGGTCGGTCGTCAGAGGACGCCAGTGGCAGCTTCGAAGGTAGCGTCGTCAGAGGACAGGGACATCATTTGCGGGAGCTACCATGGTTGGAGAAGCTTGGATTCTACTTCATTAGTCTGAAATACTCTAGAGAGAAAACAAAAAGGAACAGTTGGGTATTCTACAGCAACACAGCTGTTCTAACACGTCTAGGCCAAATTGCCATTCGAATGTTGAGCAACATGAACCCAACACAGATTTAAAAGTTTATGTTCAGGCCGTACCTTCTCGTCTTGTTTAGCGTCAGACCCTATGGATCGGACAAGGCCAGGGCATGCACAATGGAGACGTCATTTGATGACACGCTGAAAAACGTAGGTTAGGTACACAAGCAAAAATGACCAAATCAAAGGGTTTGACAACGTTATTTAGACAACTAAGTTACCTATGGTGTTGAATGAGTGTCAAACACACAGCACCAATAGACACAGTACAAAGCTAGAAGGGTTGTGGAAAGAAACCTTACCTCCAAGTCTCCTCTGCAGAGAGACTTGATCTTGCTTCTGGGACTTTCCAACAGGGTAACAAGAAACTGAGGAGAAAGTGTTGAAAGAAGTTGAGTTGCCACAAAATAGCTACATATATTAAGTAATTACAAGATGACAATGCGGAAAAACAGAAAGTCAAATTTGAATCTCACACTGATAAAGTTAGCATATTTCCCAAACATCCTTCAATCCAAATAAAACATTAGTGAACCAACCTTTCACAACCCCACACGTCAACACAAAGAGCAGCAATTCTTCACACCTCCCATGATCATGAAAATAGTCTGTGTTATCAACAGGTAATGTCTCAATGGCCTGTATGAGGCTTATATAGGCCACTAATGACCGTTTACCTGACAAACATGACTTAACGATCAATTAACAAGCTTGATTGAGGTGTTACATTCAGATAGAAATAAGCATGTAGAACATATGTTGATTCTGGTGGGCAGGCAATCTTTTCTACTCCATATATTTGCATTTATATCTGTAATGTTTAACCCTAATGGTCTACAGCTCAGCAGTAGAAAGAAGTAGGCCTAATTATTTTAGGTGTAATTTCAAAGATATTAGGGGGAAATAAACATTGTACCCAAATCCACTTTTTACAATGTCTCTGGGAAATGGGTAGGCCTCCACCATATAGTCTCACAGTTTTACAGCGTGTTTATATTCCTTTATTACATAGATCACATACATAAATATATATGTTAGCTGTAGGTAGCTTTGGGAATAAATTCCCATATGTATTGTTACTAACATAAATCATAATATATATTTTCCTCATTTGCTCTGTAGGAGTTCGTCATATGAAGGACATTCAAGTGGGTGTGACCCCTAAACTGTAGGAGGGGCTCAGTGGGGTGACAGACATCCTGTAAGGGATTCTCAGCTAGTGTCTGAGGACCTGTAGGAGGCTGTGTCTACAGCTGTGGGGCAGGACAAGCATGGTAACCTAACCTCAATGTATGAAGGATTTTATTGTTAGGATAGTAATCTCCAATCTTTTAAAATATGTCTCTGTGTCTCTCCACCAATCTCCCTTCTTTCCCTCCCCAACCCACTTAAGTAGGTTCAGCCCAGGATAAGTGCACCACCTGGCTGTGATCCCCAGTCCAGCTGCTCCATGTAACCTAGCTGGGAAGCAGGACCTCAGCGAATGTATGTGGTTGTTCCTTACTTTAACATAAAACTATCATAGATATTATGTACACCTAATTGTCTTCTCACATGTTCCTTCGCCCTCCTCCTCAGACCGCTGCACTCTGACCTTTGACCCTTGCACGCGCCAACGATCACCTGCTCCTCTCCCAGGAGAACGTACGAGGGCATCCCCAGGAAGGAAAAGGGGAAACGGTGTATGGTGGGAATGAACGATCTTCCCTAGAGCCTCCAGCTGGATGAGCGCCAGCTGAGCACCTGGCACAATGGGTGCCTGTGTAACCGATGTGAAATGGCTAGCTAGGTAGCGGTGGTGCGCGCTAGCAGCCTTTCATCGGTGACGTCACTTGCTCTGAAACCTTGAAAGTGGTGTTCCCCTTGCTCTGCAAGGGCCGCGGCTTTTGTGGAGCGATGGGTAACGATGCTTCATGGGTGACTGTTGTTGATGTGTGCAGAGGGTCCCTGGTTCACGCCCGGGGCGAGGGGACGGACTAAAGTTATACTGTTACACCTGGAAGCGGTGGCTGGCCACTGTCACCACTCCGCATCAGAATGCTGCTGGACTACGAGGCTGGAAAACTGACGAACTACGGAGACGGGCAGACACGGCTGCATGCCTTGCCTTCACTCAGGAGCTGTTCCCGACCTGTTGCCACGACGACAACACGAAAGGGGATGACGTGACCTAACAATCTCATATGGGACTATCTCCGTAACCATATACTTAGATAGACATCGTATCATTGTATCTGTCCCATTATGGTGTCTGCAAGAGCACGGGCAGCGCCATTGAGGCCATCTCCATTTTTAAAGTAGTCCATTTTCTTCTTCTACTACGTCTATGAGTTGGCAAACAAACTGAAAGAGTGCACACTGCCAACAAGAGTGTGTTTGAACAGGTATAAAGCCAAGGTTGGTGGTTTACTGCCAGCTGCAGATATGGAATGTTTTCTCATGAGCATAATTCATTGGCTGATCCCCCCTGGTGACCTGTATGGAATTCTGTGATCTTACCTTAACCTATAGGAAGTCCCACCCCATCCCCCCCTTTTGTCCTCAGAAAAGCCTAAATTCATCGGGGCATGGACTCTACAGGGATACTGGCCCATGTTGACTCCATGGCTTTCCACAGCTGTGTCAGGATGGCTGGATGTCCTTTGGGTGGTGGACATTCTTGATACACACGGGAAACCGCCACCTAATAACATACCCCGTTTTATAGGCACGTAAATGTTTTGTCTTGCCCATTCACTCTCTGAATGTAACACATACAAAATCCATGTCTCAATTGTCTCGAGGCTTAAAAATCCTTTAACCTGTCTCCTCCCCTAAATCTATACTGATGAAGTGGATTTAACAAGTGACATCAGTAAGTGATCATAGCTTTCATCTGGATTTACCTGGTCAGTCTATGTCATGGAAAGAGCAGGTATTCTTAACTTTTTGTATATTCAGTGTTTATAAAGATGATATCTCTATCATTCTCTATTGGCTAGATAGAGCTAGAACCATATTGTCTATATTGTGTCACTAACCTTGGTCTAGGTGAGTAAAAACGTATATAGACGGAAGCGAGCTAGCTTTTTGGATTGAATCCTAGCCTCTGTCCCAGTTGGATACAAGGACACTGATGCCTGAATGGGTGAAAGCAATATGGCCTTCCATTATGCTCGGTGTAGTTACCTCCATATTCCCTTCAACTATCCAGACTTCTAAGATCAGTTAGTTTGGGAAAGTACGAGGACTGAAATTTGCTCAGTGCCGAAAAAAATTAGAGGGAACGCCATCATGGTTAGATTAAGACCCTGCGGAGCTGGTGTGAGATATGGGTCTGAAAACATACCTCCATTTTGTCTAACTAGGCAAGTCAGTTAAGAACAAACTCTTATTTACAATGACAGACTAGGAATAGTGGGTTAACTGCCTTGATCAGGGGAGAAACAACAGATTTTTACTTTGGACTTTTATCCAAACTGATACATCGAAAAGATTGAAATACTGCTCGTTTTCCGGCAACATGCCCTTTCCGTCCTCATGCTAGCTAGCAGTAGACAAAGCAGCCATTATGGAATGGCATGTCCCCGTTTGAGCAACAACGGAGCTGATTGGCTGACACGGCCATTTCAAAATGGCTGTGGTGGCTACTGCTAGGTAGCATGCGGAGGAAAATGTTTAGGTTAACAATATTTCAATCTTCTCAATGTATCAGTTTGGATCAGTGATCTAGTCAGTTGGTTAATGTGAGTCCGGAACACTGCAGAGTGATGTGATGCAAGGATTCTTATTTTTATTCCTTGATGCGATGTGGTGGGTGAGTGAGTGTGTGTGTTCTAGAATGTTCCGAAGAGTGACAGACAGGACATGACATCATAGGCCAACTGCTCTATACACACAAACACACAGGCAGTAGCAGTAGTAGCATATAGCTCAGACAATCTTTCCATATACACTGAACAAACATTTCACATTTCAAAGATTTTACTTGAATTACAGTCATTATAAGGAAATCAGTCAATTTAAAAAAATTCATTAGGCGCTAATCTAATCTGTGGCATTGTGTTGTGTGACATCACTGTACACTTTACAGTGGTCTTTTATTGTCCCCAGCACAAGATGCACATGTGTTTTGATCATACTGTTTAATCAGCTTCTTGTTATGCCACAACTTCAGGTGGTGAATTATCTTGGCAAAGGAGAAATGGGGATGTAAATACATGTGTGTGCATAATTTTAAGAGAAGAAAGCTTTTTGTGCTATGGAACATCTCTGTGATCTTTTTTCAGCTCATGAAACATGGGACCAACACTTTACATGGTGCATTAAGGTAGAGTCTCAAATTACACATATTTTTTTTATTTCACATTTATTTAACCAGGTAGGCTAGTGAGAACAAGTTCTCATTTGCAACTGCGACCTGGCAAGATAAAGCAAAGCAGTGTGACACAGAGAACAACACAGAGTTACACATGGGATAAACAATAAACAAGCCAATAACACAATAAACAAGTCAATGACAAGTAAAAAAAAACGTCTATATACAGTGTGTGCAAAAGGCATGAGGAGGGAGGCAATAAATAGGTCATAGGAGCGAATAATTACAATTTAGCAGATTAACACTGGAGTGATAAATGAGCAGATAATGATGTGCAAGTAGAGATACTGGTGTGCAAAAGAGCAGAAAAGTAAATAAAATAAAAACAGTATGGGGATGAGGTAGGTAGATTGGTGGGCTATTTACAGATGGACTATGTACAGCTGCAGCGATCGGTTAGCTGCTCAGATAGTTGATGTTTAAAGTTGGTGAGGGAAATAAAAGTCTCCAACTTCAGCGATTTTTGCAATTGGTTCCAGTCACTGGCAGCAGAGAACTGGAAGGAAAGGCGGCCAAAAGAGGTGTTGGCTTTGGGGATGACCAGTGAGATATACATGCTGGAGACGTGCTACGGGTGGGTGTTGTTATCGTGACCAGTGAACTGAGATAAGGCGGAGCTTTACCTAGCATAGACTTATAGATGACCTAGAGCCAGTGGGTCTGGGACGAATATGTAGCGAGGGCCAGCACAAGAGCATACAGGCGCAGTGGTGGGTGGTATAAGGGCTTTGGTAACAAAACGGATGGCACTGTGATAGACTGCATCATTTGCTGAGTAGATTTGGAAGCTATTTGTAGATGACATCGCCGAAGTCGAGGATTGGTAGGATAGTCAGTTTTACGGGTAAGTTTGGCGGCGTGAGTGAAGGAGGCTTTGTTGCGAAATAGAAAGCATTCTAGATTTGATTTTGGATTGAGATGTTTAATATGAGTCTGGAAGGAGAGTTTACAGTCTAGCCAGACACCTAGGTATTTGTAGTTGTCCACGTATTCTAGGTCAGAACCGTCCAGAGTAGTGATGCTGGGCGGGCGGGTGCGGGCAGCGAACGGTTGAAAATCATGCATTTGGTTTTACTAGCGTTTAAGAGCAGTTGGAGGCCAGGGAAGGAGCGTTGTATGGCATTGAAGCTCGTTTGGATGTTAGTTTACACAGTGTCCAAAGAAGGGCCAGATGTATACAGAATGTGTCGTCTGCGTAGAGGGGATCAGGAATCACACGCAGCAAGAGCGACATCGTTGATATATACAGAGAAAAGAGTCGGCTTGAGAATTGAACCCTGTGGTACCCCATAGAGACTGCCAGAGGTCGCGACAACAGGCCCTCCAATTTGACACACTGAACTCTGTCTGCGAAGTATTGGTGAACCAGGCGAGGCAGTCATTTGAGAAACCAAGGCTATTGAGTCTGCCGATAAGAATATGGTGATTGACAGAGTCGAAAGCCTGGCCAGGTCGATGAAGACGGCTGCACAGTACTGTCTTTTATCGCTGGCGGTTATGATATCGTTTAGTACCTTGAGCGTGGCTGAGGTGCACCCATGACCAGCTCGGAAACTGGATTGCACAGCGGAGAAGGTACGGTGGGATTCGAAATGGTCAGTGATCTGTTTATGAACTTGGCTTTCGAAGACTTTAGAAAGACAGGGTAGGATAGATATAGGTCTGTAACAGATTGGGTCCAGGGTGTCTCCCCCTTTGAAGAGGGGGATGACCGCGGCAGCTTTCCAATCCTTGGGGATCTCAGACGATATGAAAGAGAGGTTTAACAGGCTGGTAATAGGGGTTGCAACAATGGCGGCGGATAATTTTAGAAAGAGAGGGTCCAGATTGTCTAGCCCAGCTGATTTGTACGGGTCCAGTTTTTGCAGCTCTTTCAGAACATCTGCTACTAAAATCTACCAACCAAGTCTGATACCAATTGAGCCTTGAGTTGGGGAAGAGTGAGCACTTTGGGGTAGCGGTCAGGTCAGATGAAGTGAGGAAGAACAGATATCACAAAGGTTCTGTCTAACAACAGAGATGCATTGGCTGTTCAGAGGTGTAGGAGTAGACTCAGCATAGGAGAAAGGATTAAATATCAGTGATTGTGTGAATATGTTTTTTTGTCTAATGCAGCTGTCTTGACCCTCTGGGAAGAATAAACTTGGTTTAAGCTTTCATAGTGTCCGTCGAGTTTTTACTTTGAGAATTAGAACCTAACAGTTGGCACTGCGAGCAGGGTTCACCACGATTTGCAGTCGAACTAGAGATTCTGAATCAGTGAAACAGAAACAAGGTAGGCACAGTTCCTACACCTGTTATCACTAATTCTGACATCTTGGGGAGATGAGAGTCGTAGGCTGAACCAATTATAGGGTACGGACTCAGAAAGCCTGAGCTTATTCAGTAATCCCATTGTATATCGACCGGTCGTAGCTTTGTGGTATATGGTAAGTCCCGGAAGGTAAACCCGAACAGGCGGGTACCTAGGGGGTAAGACCCGGGTGGGGTTGGTTACCTGCAATACCTGTAACGAGAGGGTGCAAGTCTCAGCCGCAGTGGCCATGCGGCAGTAGAGTGGGTGTGGATGGATAAAGTGACATGCTTGTGTACTAGGTTGAGTTAAGTTGCCATTCAGGGTTAGAAGAAAAGCAATAAGATACTCGAAAGCTGTTGGATTTGGGTGTATTAGCAGTAGCAATAAAGAGAGGTTGATTTTATGCCCTGTTGGGGTGGGGAACCATGACAGATTATGTGGAAATAGGAAGACAAGTGTGAATAATCATGGTAATGTGTGTTATCAACAACAGTGATATTTGAACAGATTGGAGATGACTATCCATAACAATAAAATCCTTCATACAGTGAGGTTAGGTTAGGTTACCATGCTTGTCCTGAACCACAGCTGTAGACACAGCCTCCTCCAGGTCCTCAGACACTAGCTGGAGATCCATTACRGGATGTCTGTCACCCCACTGAGCCCCTATTGCAGGTTAGGGGTCACATCCACTTGAATGTCCTTCATATGACGAACCTCCTACAGAGCAAATGAGGAAAATATGATATATTATGATTTATGTTAGTAACAATACAATATGGGAATTTTATCCCAAAGCAACCTACAGCTAACATATATATTTATGTATGTGATCTATGTAAATAAAGGAATATAACACAGATAATACTTATGGATCATTCTGAAAGAGACCTCTTTGACCTTGTTAACAAGTAGGTATTTGTGTGGTAATACTTTTTTCCAACAGATATTATTGACAAATGTATTCCAGTAAATTGTGACATAAGGAATTGATACAATATCCTTTTGAAATAAAGTACATACAGATCTGTTGTTCTGAGGGAGCAAGGAGAAACAAACGTTTCCTATTGGAGAGTCTACTGGATTAAGAGAGCGTAGGTCAAGAAGGTGAGGTCTGGTTACACCTCTAAACAACATGAGAGTTCCAGATGGAATAGCATCAAAGACTACGGCGAACTCTCTAGGTGTAACAGGGATATTGTAACGAGATAAAAAAAAAAATCCTCATAATTCAGTAACAATCCTTCTGCAATAAAAAGTTGACTCACCAGCAGGATATGATTATTAAACCAGTTCTTAAAAAATAAAGACCTGTTTCTATACAAAATATCCTTATTGTTCGAAATGAAATACCTATGCGGGGCAAATGTGTTTTTATATTAACGACCACGCTAAAAATACTTGTCTAAAAATGGAGACCTCTATATTCATATGTGTTCATAACGACAGATTTCCTAATATAATGTGTACGACATTTCCAACCCTGACCTTCACACTGACCCTTCCCAAATGAAACCTCTTTATCGCGAGATTCAATAACTTTGTGTTACGTACAAATCTGCGCATGCGCAGTTTTTATTCGAAAACTTGCTTGGTGAGTGACGCGGTTGAGAAGCGAAACAGCAGCGGACAGGACAAGAAACAATGGCGACAGCGGCAACTGCAGCGGGTGGAACGGGTTCAGGGGGACCAGCAGCCGGCCCCATGGGCGTCGGTACTGCGGTGGGACGTAAGAAAGATGGAGGTCCTTCCTCGAAATACTGGGAGAGCGCAGAAACGGTCTCTCAGATCGATTCGGTGCGCCAATGGATCGGGAAACACTACAAAAAGGTTAGCGAGTGCTGGTTTTAACCTCCATTTGATTTCCAACATCAAGGCACGCGTCTGTAGCACAATGGAAGTGCTATCTAGATATCTCTTTCAATATATTGCTCCTATTAGGTACTTGTGGCAAACTAGATATTAATAGATAGTTTGCTTCATGCATCTAAAGATGTCCATCACAACATTACCCAACTAACGTTACATGAACATTACATGTCAAGAGATAACTAGGCTAACTAACGTTAGCTGCTAACTGAACAGCCTTAGCGTAACGTCCGTTTATTTTGTTACACGGCCAACACACTAGCTGAAGAGTTGTCTGTTTGTGTAAGCTACCCATCTAGGGTAGCAAGGTAGCTAACGTAATTACTTTTGTTTTCATCTGACTCTATCTGAGCGTAGCTGGCTAGCTAACGTAACGGAAACTAGCTTCGGTTGGTAAGAATATTAGCATGTTTTGAAACGGTATCATAGATGTAAACATTGAGGTGATCCGGTAAGGCACGGGACTTGATGTAACTAACGTTAGTTAGCTACGGTAACGGTTGGTAACATTGTGATTGACCAGATAATAGCAGACGGATCATTGGGCCATTTATGTCTAGCTAATTAGCTGAATTGTCTTGATGGGAAACCTCGACTACCTCGTGTACCCGAACTACTTTGCGCTCGGAGACCAACTGTGTTCCACACATAACCAAGCAAAGGCTGCCTTTGTTGACAGCAGCAAACCATCAAAACATCTCCGCGTGGTCATGGATTTCCCAAAACAACTGTATTGAAAGAAGTAGCTAGCTAGCTACTGTAAACTATTTTCTACTGTATTTATTTTCTTGAAACCAGGAAGACACTTTTCAGTGACCAGTGAAGGGGCCTCGCTGAAAGAAAAAGTGATGTCATATCACCCTGCATTTACCTAAGAAAGGCTGCTGTTTTGGTCTTATAGTATGAGCTATCTACTCATGAGATCTTGTGTGTGCCTGCATTTGCCATGTGTTTGTCTGACCATGTAGCCTAACACTTCTGTGGTCTCACAATATTCAATCCCTCCTTTGTCACACATGAGTGTGCCTCCATGACTAACACAGTGGTCTTGTGGTGTCTTAGTATGTACAGGCAGACTCTCCCTCCAATAAGTCCCTGGCAGGGCTGGTGGTGCAGCTGCTTCAGTTCCAGGAAGATGCTTTCGGACGGAGGGTCAACAACCCTGCCCTCACCAAGTTGCCTGTGAGTATCTCCTCCACACACGTCTTTACACCTGCCCAGGTTGGGACAGGGACGGGACCTACACACACAGTGAAATTGAAGTGAATCCTATAACGTTTTGGGCAAGGGAAGAATGGGCTATAGAGGGTTGGAGTGCTTCCCAATCACTTCTGCACATTTTGTGTCACAGTAGTTTGCCCTGTCTTTATCTATCTTAGCCAGCTTGTGTGAACGTCCCTCACCTTTTCTTCTGTATTGCCTCATCAGACCAAGAGCTTCCTGGACTTCAAGGCAGGGGGTCCTCTGTGTCACATCCTGGGCTCTACCTACAAGTTCAAGAGCGAGCAGGGCTGGTGAGTAGGGTCTTGATTGAATACTTAAAAAATGCATCATTCCCACCTTGGACTAATCACTTATATGATTTGTAGAATGAATAGTTGAAATGTTCTTTCTGCTATGGAATCACATAGAAGGTAGTGGTTGCTTCAAGAGAGGGAGGGGAAATAAGGATGCCCTGTTGAGTTGAGACTGTAAGTAACAAAAACATGTTCTATCCCTCCTATCTGTGCAGGCGTAGGTTTGACTTGCAGAACCCCTCCAGGATGGACAGGAATGTAGAGATGTTCTTGAATGTAGAGAAGACCCTGGTTCAGAATAACTGCCTGACTCGACCAACCGTGTTCCTGGTGCCTGACATGGAGCAGAAGCAGGCCAATAAGCTGAAGGACATCATCAAGAGACACCAGGTAAGACACGCCCACCCAAATCACACCAACCAATGGTAGGATTGTGTCACCAYTCGCCAGACATTCAAATAGCATCGTAAGCTACTCTCCTAACTTATTTCCTTTAGGGCTCCATCACCGAGGACAAGTCTAAGGCCACCCATCATATCTACCCCTCTCCAACTCAGCAGGAGGATGGTAAGTAATGTGCGCTACTGAGAAAGGAAATAAAGCTACCCATGCAATGTATATATCACCTACTTTGTTGCTTGATCCCATGAGGCTCAGTTGGTAGAGCATTGTGCTTGCAACGTCAGGGTTGTGGGCTCGATTCCCACTGGGGACCAGTACAGAGAACTATATGAACTCACTACTGTAAGTCGCTCGGGATAAGTGCGTCTGCTAAATTACTAAAATGTAAAAAAAAATATATATATCTATTTATTATACACTGGTATAGGCGGGATTGTGCTGTAGTCTTTGAATCTAATTCCTTATGGTCATGTTACTGAGGCTTACTCTACTCTCATCATATTTCAAAGAAAGTGAAATGTGTGTATACAGTAATATACTATTATTAATACAGTAGTCGGTATGCATTACTTGAGGATGTGTGTGTATATGCTGATAGCAAGGTGTGTGGTTGTCTTGCAGAGGAGTGGCTGCGTCCGGTCATGCGTAAGGACAAGCAGGTGCTGGTGCACTGGGGCATGTACCCAGACAGGTGAGAGACTGGCACCGTTAGACTTCAGCTTTGCTGGTTCACTCTGTCCTCTTACACGTTCACCCACTGTGACCTGTTACTGACCTTTAACCCCTCTTCTCTGTGTGGTCAGTTATGACACCTGGGTGTCCACCAGCGATGTGGAGGGGGATGTGGAGGACCCACCCATCTCTGAGAAGCCCTGGAAGGTGAGGATCGAGCATCCAGTCATGTATAATGTTTTTTATATATATATGCCAAATCAACCCCCGCCTCCAGCCTGAAAAGTACTAGCAGACAACACCACCCTTGAGTAGTGGATTAGTTTCGACTCCTCTTCCCCTCTCCTCTCCCAGGTGCATGCCAAATGGGTCCTGGACACCGACGCCTTCAACGAGTGGATGAATGAGGAAGACTATGAGGTGGACGAGAACAAGAAGACTGTGAGCTTCCGCCAGAGGATCTTCCCAAAGGAGGAGGAGGTAGGCCAAACTCTGAGGTGTGCGTTATGGATTCTTAGGAAATGTGTGTCTCGGTGAGTTGCTGCACCACAGGGCTCTGCACGGTGGATTGTTGTCTTGTTCTTGTCTGTGTCGTGTCACCCATCCTTTCGAGCTCTCCTCTCCTCACCACCACATCCTCCCTCTTCTCCTCCCCCCCGCTCCCCTCTGTGTGAGACTGGTCCATCTTCTCATTCTCTCTCTCTCATCTGGCCATCCCTCGTGGTTCTGATCAGTCTTCCCGTACACCCGATCGTAAGGAGCGCAAGGCCAACGCCGCCGGGAAGAAGAGGAGGCGCTCGCCATCTCCTCCGACCACCCCAGCTGAGTCCCGCAAGAAGGGCGGCAAGAAGGGGTGAGTCCCCCAAATCATAACCTTAGCCATTAGGGAGAAAAACACTAAACTGACCCTGGATCAGTGTCTTGGGCAAACTTCACTGACCTTTTGACCTCCTGTCCCCAGGAACCCTGGGTCTCACTGGAAGCGTCGTGGCCACCGTGGCGAGGAGGAGGAGGAAGAAGAGGACCTGACCAAGGACATGGAGGACCCCTCGCCTGTTCCCAGCATGGAGGAGGTCACTTTGCCCAAGAACGGTCAGTTGATTGTCCAACTCATCCCTCTTGTTGTCTCCCTCTCCCACATCTGCTCTCCTCCCTCTCGATCCTTCACTCTGTTCTTTTTCTCACCCTACCTCCCCCCGTCCTCCTTCATTGTCTCAGTCACTCTAAATCACATGTTGTAAATCTCCCATTCTCTCTCTCTCTCATGGTCCTGTTTCTTTCTCTCAGTGCATCCATCTAATGCTTGTCACCATGTTGACATGCAGTTTATTCATCTCTGTAGTAACTGCAGTTAGTTGTTTTCTAATTCAGAGAGGAACAAACTGTTACACACGTACACTCTGTCCTTGCCAAGATGGCATGGAATTGCCCGGGGGGGACTTTCTTCAGTGGTGCATTGAAGGGAGTGCTATTCCAGCTGAAAGTGCTCTATGCCAAACACACTGAACTAAAAATGGTCTTTTTGGACCCAGTCCCACCTGCAATGTCCCACTTCTGCAACCCCGCCTCCCTACTCTGTATCTATTTCCGTGGCTGCTTTTGAAAAGAGAGCCTACAAAAGAAGAGACAGCCTATAGCTACTGTTAGTGTATTCACCCTTACCATACTCTCTGGCTATTCTTCAGCCTATTTTTCTTCTTCCCTGTCCTCAGTGAACTCTAAGAAAGATAACGAGAACACCCCCGTGAAGGGAGGGGCAGTGGCTGATTTGGGTAAGTGTGTGCAGAACTATTTCAGTGTTTAAGTATCTACCTGTCTCAGTACTAAACTGTCAATCACCGAGATGTATTGAGTCAAGCAATGGATAGAGTGATGTCATAACGTCCCCTCTCGGTCTTCCAGATGATCTGGAGGATGACTCTGTGGTCTCCGGAGGCAAGGTAACACCCGTTCTTCCTTAAAAACCTTTAATGATTGCCTCTAAATGCTGTCTCTTCTCCATCTTCATTGTAAACTGTTCCCTATTCATCCACAACCATGGTCGTCATTGATAGATCTAGGATCAGATGATCCTAACCCCCGCTTCTTAGCATATCCAGAAGAGGGATGGAAAAATATCTGACCTGGTGTCAGTGTTTAGAAGCAATGTCTACCCATTTGTAGATTTGGGCCCGGTTTCCCGATAGCGATGGAACTTAGGTCTGATAGGATTGAAAGAAAGGTAGTGCTTGTCTCGAATCGTCTTTCTCCATTCAAATCTTTCCTTAAAATTATAATTATTTCATAAAACTGATGACGGATCAGCTCCTATTACCACCTATGGCTGTAAATATTGAGTCCGCTTATTATAATGCTTACCCAATGACAATGCACATCGTTAGGCTACACATCATGAAATATATTGAGGCAAATTAGACAGTAGCCTACGAGTAGCAAAATATTACTCAGTTGAGTTTTTATATGTCGCTTGTTTGTATCCATCGCAAAGATATTGGCACCTTTTGTATTTGTAGTCAACTTTGTTCTGAAGTTATCGGCGGTCACATAAACCCACGTGGTTTATCAGTCTATGTTTAGCGGAGGTCTAGAAGTGACACGGGAGTGCAAATAAAGCATCTGACGACGCACTTCCCTGTTCTATGATTGGTCTGATGCATGCATTAGATCACGAGCGTTTTCAAGTGCAACGTTATTAATGATGGTTTTGGGGAAACACCTCAGAGATTTAACGATGCTCCCTATGAAGGTTCTAGCGATGATCTTAGCCGTAAGATGTTTTTGGGAAACCAGGTCCTGTTCTGTAAGCAGTAAAGTAGCACCAGACCCAGTCTCATTCTGATTCAGTTCTCCTACATTTGGGATGGGATTATTCCAGATGAATCTGGATATCCTGCTTTTCTGACATTTATCCTCCATTTGTATATAATAGAAACTGACCTACCCCCTAGCCAAAATTCTGCTCTCCTTGGTTGCCTATGTTGACCTGATCTCATCTGTGTGACTCTGTCTCCCCCTGTAGGAGGAGGAGGAGCAGGGCAAGGCCGAGGTCAACCGCCTCATCGACTCCAGCGAGGACAACGTGACCGAGCAGACCCACCACATCATCATCCCCAGCTACGCCGCCTGGTTCGCTACAATGGTGAGGATGGGCCCGCTGTTCTTGGTGTGTGGGTAGTGTATTGTGTGTGTCTTGGGTGGGGGTGTTGGGCTGTATTTTATGTTTGTGTCTGAGTTTATCCCCCCCCCTTCAGTATCCATGAGATTGAGAGGCGTGCACTGCCGGAGTTCTTCAACGGCAAGAACAAGTCAAGTCCCCAGAAATGTGAGTCCGCAAAGAACACTGCCACACACAACTCACTCAACCCATTAAATTCACTAGAATTTTTCATCGTACATAACACACCCCCATTGCTGTTAACACATCGTCCTTATTTGTTCCAACGATTCAGTGGTTTGTTTGTAAAAATGTGTCTGTGTCTGTCAGATACCTGGCCTACCGTAACTTCATGATCGACACGTACCGGCTCAACCCCAGGAGTACTGACCTCCACCTCCTGCCGCAGGAACCTGACCGGAGACGTGTGTGCTGTCATGAGGTGAAGGGTTAAGGGGTTAACATGAAATGGATTCCTTAGGGCAGAAGCTAGGTCATTGTTCGTCAGAGACACCGTGTGCAGAACGCTTTGTAATATGCGTTTTTTTGTTGTTGACTAGTTTAGGTTGTCCCTTATAGTTCCAGTCAGATTCTTTCTGTTTGGTGCCTAATGAATACGACCCAGGTTTAGTTGGACTGTTTTGTCTTGCTCTAGATCACTGATCAAGAGTGATGATTGTGGAGTATATTCTTTGCATGTATCTAACTACTAGGGTGCATGCGTTCCTGGAGCAGTGGGGGCTGGTGAACTACCAGGTGGATGCTGAGAGCCGACCCCTCCCCATGGGCCCCCGCCACCCCCACTTCAACGTGCTGGCTGACACCCTCTGGCCTGACGCCGATGCACCACCGCCCCCACAGGTTGGATAACTACATGGAGCTTTGGTCACATTGCTTTCACCTATCCAGTCTTTCAGGTCGTTGGATACCGAGGAGTAGGGCTAGGGAAGGGTCTTTAAACCCAAGCCTGTAGTGCCGATAGCGAATTATATCCAAATACACATACAGGCGTTGTGTGTCTGTACCATTGAGTTTGATGATTTTAATGGGTCACAAATATTGAGCGATTGTGTGGGGTATTCACTGCATTCTCTGACCACAGTGTGATTCCTTTCAACCTCCTCCCTGTCTCTCCTCCGGCTTCTAGATCCTCCGGCCAGCAGATGCTCAAACTTCCAGAGAAGGGCAGAGCAAGCCCTCTGACATGCAGAACTTTGGCCTGCGTAACGACCTCTACTCCAAGAAGAACCCAAGAGTAAAGGAACCAGCGGCGGCCGGGAGTGGACCGAGCAGGAGACTCTGCTCCTATTGGAGGTACGTCAGTCAAACAGACCAGCTGACAATCACAAACATAATCTAAAACCTACCAGCCTATCAGAGCCCTTCTCATCCTCCATCTCTCCCTACCAGGCTCTGGAGATGTACAAGGACGACTGGAACAAGGTGTCGGAGCACGTGGCTCGCGCACCCAGGACGAGTGTATCCTGCACTTCCTGCGTCTGCCCATAGGGACCCTTACCTGGAGAACTCTGAGTCGTCCCTGTGGCCCCCTGGCCTACCAGCCCGTACCTTCAGCCAGTCAGCAACCCTGTCATGAGCACCGTGGCCTTCCTGGTTTCCGTGGTGGACCCCGTGTGGCCTCCGCGCCCGCAAAGGCAGCCTGGGTACGTGTTGTGGGGCTGCGTGTGGGTCATTTGCAAGGGTGTTTTAATCACAATTTTGTTTATTCACAGAAATAAATGTGTTTTCAATTTGTTGTAATTTTCACGCTGCATGTAGTGTGTCGTAATGATACGGTTGTGTGGTGTGTGTAATATCGTGTGTGTTTTGAACATATCTGTGTGTGTGGGGGACTATCACAAGGTGTGAGTCTGTAGCTAACTACAGTGTCTCCTCCTCAAACCCAGAGGAGTTTAGCCGTGTGCGTGAGGAGGTGCCAGCAGAGCTGGTGGAGGCCCATGTGAAGAAGGTGCAGGAGGCGGCCCGCAGCACGGGCAAGGTAGACCCCGCCTATGGCCTGGAGAGCAGCGGCATCGCAGGAACTGCCCCCGAGGAGCCCGAGAAGACCGGTAACACACACACTCGGAACAGAACACATGCATTCAGATATACGTACACACACAGTCGCACATTAGCGAAGGTAGATTTAAAAAAATACTCTTGTGCGTACTCAAACTATCACAGTTGGTTGTACCTGCACCAAAACTCCAGTATTTTTCCTTCATAGCTCATTCTCCATCTTTTTAAATTGGGAGCCAATTTGATATTAGCGCTTTTATTTCCATGACTTATCAAAACTTGTTTTCTCATGGCTCTCTTGTCCCTCTGCAGAAGACATATGGTGAGCGATATGTTTGGAACATAGAATCTCAATAAAGTCACAGTATCAAATAGCAATACATATAGAATAGCGTAAACACACGGGCCTTCATATAAACGTACAAAAACATTCTCTCATCACATACATCAAACATACTCATGCATGCAATACTCACTCACACAAAATATCCACCCAGATACACATCCCCACATTTAGATGGAGTACTGAGTGTTACCAGTGGAGGGCAGCAAATAACCAAGACACACACAGACCACAGCTAACAGGTTAGGGCGAGGCTGCTAGTAGCCAGCTGTCCGCAGGTCACCTAGACCTTATTCTTACCTCCTGCATGTGTGTGTGCACTCGCGTGGGTAAACCCAGATGTGTATTCTCACCAGAACATTTTGAGGTGCCAGCTGAAATCTAGATGGCCAATAAGGGGGGGGGGGGGCAACGTAGAGGTTTCTTCAGAGTGTGTTATATGTCTGTGCCCGGCTGTCGTGCTGTCTATTGGATTAGAACGGCAGATGGGGCGTGGGGGAAGGGGTTGAAACTGGGTCAACACACTATGCCATGTGCCACGGCCTCAATGCCTGGAACACACACACAGCAATCGCTCAATCGGCAATTACACATGAATAAATGCATGTTACACATACACGCATCAACAACCAATAAATGGCTTAAATGCATTCAATACCCTCCCCAAAGCAGTCTACCATCTCTCATACAGGTCAATACTCGCATAGTAAAAAACGTGCCCACATGCGTACATGCTTTTTCAAACACACACATGCATGCACTCTCACTCCGCATCGACTCGCTCACTTTTTCCCAAAATAATGTCCGAGTCATGGCGAGCGTCTACTTATGATGCATAATCTGTTTGTGATCATTTTCTCTGAGAAATGTCTTGTTCTTTGTCTATCCCTCTACTCTAAGCCCCTCCCTCTCTCTCTGTCGCTGTAGAGCCAGCAGAAACCGAGAAGGTGGACACAGACTCCGACTCCCAGCAGCCTGACAAGGTGAGACGGCCCAGGGGCGAGAGGTCTTTAGCATAGTTTATTAATTCGACCACAAAAAAATACAGCTCACATAAAACTTGAAAAAGCCATATAAACTCAGCAAAAAACATGTGTAAATATTTGTATGAACATAAGATTCAACAACTGAGACAAACTGAACAAGTTCCACCGATGTGACTAACAGAAATTGAATGTGTCCCTGAACAGGGGGGGGGGATTCAAAATCAAAAGTAACAGTCAGTATCTGGTGTGGCCACCAGCTGCATTAAGTACTGCAGTGCATCTCCTCCTCATGGACTGCACCAGATTTGCCAGTTCTTGCTGTGAGATGTTACCCCACTCTTCCACCAAGGCACCTGCAAGTTCCTGGACATGGCAGAACACTGACATTCCTGTCTTGCAGGAAATAACCCACAGAACGAGCAATATGGCTGGTGGCATTGTCATGTCAGGATGAAGGCCTGCAGGACGGGAAACTAACATGAGGGAGGAGGATGTCTTCCTGTAACGCACAGCGCTGAGATTGCCTGCAATGACAACAAACTCAGCCAATGATGCTGTGACACGATGTCGCAGACCATGAACGGACCCTCCACCTCCAATCGATCCCGCTCCAGAGTAGACAGGCCTCGGTGTACGCTCATCTCCTTCGACGAAAACTCGAATCCGACCATCACCCCTGGTGAGACAACACCGCGACTCG
>NC_036845.1:11962752-11999552 GCF_002910315.2 Salvelinus sp. IW2-2015
AGCGATGGAACTTAGGGTCGTGAGAACAGGAATTTGGGAAAGAGAGGTAGTTGCTATGCTCTCATGAAGGCTGGTAGCTTGTCTCCATTCAATATCATTTTCCGTTTAAATGTATAATTATATATGGATACTGGATTGGAGCCGGATGCAGGGTATTGCGAAGCGGAGAGGGGCCTGTATAAATATTGAGATCCGCTTCACGAGACAGATGGCGTACAACCAATGAACATGAGGGCAGAATCTTCGCTTTATAGGTGGCTACTACAGTCATGAATTTAAAATTTCGGAGGGGACGAGTTGGAAGATCAGTAGCCTACGAGTGGCAATATTACTCAGTTGACGGGTGGTTTATATGTCGGCTTGTCTATTGTATCCATCGCAAAAAATATTGGTGGAGGCTACAACTTATTGTATTTGGATCGTACAACTTGTGTGATACTGAGTGTATCCGGCGTCACATAACCTCAGGTTATCAGTCTATGGTTTAGCGGGAGGTCTATGAAGTGACACGGCAGTATGGGCAAAGATATCACAAGCGAATCTGAAAGGCTAGCAGCTGATGGTACCTACATTCTATGATCTCGCGGTACGTGATGCATTGCAATTGCGCGACTTGTAGAGGGCTGTACGGAGCTCGTTTTACAAGTGAACGGGCCTAGTATAATCGAATGGCTTTCGAGAGAGAAACAGCGTCAGGTGAATGTAAACACGATGCTGCCGTGAGGTGAAGGTTCTAACTGATGATCTAAGGCCTGCTCCCAGAGTTTCACTCGTGTCGGGTGAAAACCACGGTGTGCTGTTCTCGTGGACGCGCAGTAAGGGTAGGAACACAGGAAACGCCCAGTCGTCCTCCAGTTGTTCTAGATTGCAGGCCAAAGTGGCTTCACTGTAAATTTGGGAGGATTTCAGGATGGAACACTGGACATGTGACTCGTGCAGTTTGCTCTGGATACATCTATTCTCCAGGTTTGTAGTATATATAGTGTAGAGCTAGACGTACCCCTAGCGGCAAAATTCGGCGGCTCTCCTTCGGTTATGGACGTATGTTGACCGCCTGGACTCATCTGTGTTGACTCCTGCTCCCGGGTAGGAGGAGGGGAGCATTGGGCAAGAGCGCCGCAGATGGGAAGGAGTGAGAAGGGCCGCGCTCATCGACTCCAGCGAAGAGCAAGCAGGTGGCACCGAGGGCAACGCCATGACACAGCATCATCTCGCAGCTACGTCGCCAGGCCGTGGTTGTCAGGACCTACAAGGGAATACTGAGGTGAGGAAGGGGCGCTCTGTGAGGGGCTTATGGATGGGGAGTCGGGGGTTATGTGGGGGGGGGTGCAGTATGGGGTGGAGAGGTTAGAATGGCAGGCGTCGGTTGAAATGACGTAGCGGTGTGGGGGTCGAAGTTTTGATGGGTACGCCACACGGGGGGCCCTATTGGTTGTACAAGTAGACATTGAGTTGGATGATGGAGGAGGCGTGATAACCGAGTTCTATCACGGGCGAAGAAACAAAGGTGAGGGTTCCAGGAGATGGGAGCAGTCGAGTCGGGGGGACAGAGTGATAACTGCCACGCAGAGCGAGGGAGAGACACGAAAGCGCGTAACATGGGAAATCTATCGTATATACGACAATCTTATAGTAACGTAGACATCACGGGGGAGACCAGCCAGAGACATTGAGTGAGGGAGACGAGGTGTAGGAGTCAAGGAGGTGCCTTATAGGGGCTCATGTTAGTGTTACCCAAATGGGGGCGGCGGTCACGAGGTACGTAGATGTTTGTTGGGGGGAGGAGAGTACGATGTTCGTGTGTCGTGAGCCAATACCGGGGGGGACAGGAGGGGTCAGTGGTACAAGGGGGTCATGGCCTGTAGTAACTTCGAAATGACTGCGACACGTTGTACGCCCTGGATGGACTCGACGGGGTTCACCGCAGGAGGAGTAGACATTGACGCGACCTCGGCGCAACCCACTCGTCACGCAGCGGTAGTTGCACATGTGTATATGTATGTATATTCTGGGGTAGTATGTGTAGTTGTGGGATAAAGGTGAGGTATGAGGGAGGAGGGGAGGTAGAGCGGGGAATGAAGAGGAGGAAAGAGAGTTGTTACACCTATCTGAGGTTGGTGTATGAAATGTGTGAGGATGCTGTTATATGTATGTGTGTATGTGTGTGTGTATGGTATGTAATATAGGCGTACATGCGGTTCTGTGGTAGGGAACGAAAGACGTGTTAGCTAATTATATGCGTTGTGGTTGTAGTGTAGTGGTATGTATATATGTATTTCAGTGGGGGTCTGGTCTATTCCATTGTATGTTGGAAGAGTTCTAATGTTATGTGCGTACTCAGGGGACTGTATAAGTAGGCGGTATATGTGGCCGATATCTATGGGGTCTGAGCTGTAGAGAGACGGCGGCGCGTGACACGTAGGGAGATGGCAATGATGAGGCTCACTAGGAGTCCATGATCAGAGTGATGGATGTCTGTGGAGATCTATGGTCAGAATTCTTTTGCATGTAATCTAGTATCGTTAGGGACATGCGTTGGCTGGACGGAGGAGGCAAGGTGAAGAGAGTGGTAGGGAGGAGAGGCGCAACCTGGTAGGATGCTGAGAGCGGGACGCCGCCGGGTCAGCCCTGGGCCCCCGCCACAGAACCCCACTTCACTGCTATGCTGACAACCCCAGGAACGCGGAGTCGCGAGTGGTAGAGGCCATCTGGCCTAGAGAGGCTACGAAGTGCCAGGGGGGGGAGCACCACCGGGAGGAAAGGAGGGTAGAGGGGAGACAGGGCCGGAAACGAGCGCGACTCAAAAGGTGTTGGAATAACTACATGGAAAGCGGTGATGCAGGAGCTCTTCACCTATCCAGTTCCTTTCAGGTCGTCTGGAGGGGACGAGAAGGAAGGTAGGGGCTAGGTGAAGGGTCTTTTAAACACCCCGCGCCTGGGTGGAGGACAGGGCCAGGAAGAGGGTAACGGCGGGGAAATAGTGGTCCAGAAAATACACATGAGACGGAGGCCGTATGTTTGTGTCTGTAAGCGCATGGGAGGTATAGATTAATGGGTCACAAATATGTGAGCGATCTGTGTAGGTATTCACTGCAGCTCTGACCACAGTGTGATTCACTTTCAAACCTCCCTGCACCCTGTTCTCCCCGGCCTCTAGATGAGGGGACAGGGAGGAAAGAGGTAGGGGGACAGGGAGGAAGAGGGTACGGGGGTCAGGAGGAAAAAAGCAAGGGTACTTCCCTCCTGGGCAGCAGTTGGGCGTGGTACAGTGTGCATCGAGAGAAAGATAGGGGGCAAAGTAAACCCGCGGACGAGGTAGCAGGGAAGTGAAAGTAGGGGCTCACTGCGTAACGTACCTTAGCTCTCAAGGAAGAACCTCAAAGAGTTAATGGACCAGCGCGGCCCGAGAGTGGACACGACGGAGGAGGACCTCTGCTCCTATTGGGAGGTAGTTCAGTCACAAAGACCAAGTCTGACAACTCAACTAAACATAACTAAAACCTACACCTATCAGAGCGCTTCTCATTTCACTCGCACATCTCCTCCTACCAGCCTCCTGGGGATGTCAAGGAGTACTGGAAACAAGGTGTCGGAGCACGTGGGCTCGCAGCATCCAGGAGGTGTATTCTGCAACTTCCTGCGTCTGCCCGATCGAGGACCTTACCTGGAGAACACTATGAGTCGTGCCTGGGCCGCCCTGAGCCCTTGGGGGGACGGCACCGTACGGCGCAGGAATAGTCAGACCGTACGGAGTAGCAGCCCTGGTCGGATGGGAGCAGAGCTACCGGGACTTCTGGTCACGTGTAAGAAGCAGGCGCCGTGTACGTGGCGGGGGTCAGGGGAGAAGAGGTCGCCGGGGGGCAGGCGAGAAAGAGGGTGACGAGAAGGCGGGCGCCGATGCGTACGGGGGACGGAAAGAGGTATCGGGGGGAACACGGGTAAGGTGGAAGAGACGGGTATTCGAGGGGGTGCGTGTGTGAGGTCGATGAGTGGAAAGGGTGTATGGTTTAATCACAAGTGGTGGTGGTGTTCAGCGCAGAAAATATCAAGGGTGTGAGTGTATACAATTGATGGGAATTATCCCACGGGCAGCTAAGTAGATGTGTCGAAGTGAGGAGCGGTTGTGTGTGTGTGGTGAATAGTGCAGGCTGGTGTGTTAGACATATGGATGATGAGAGTGTGGGTGGGAGGGGTACTATCAAAGGTGTGAGTCCTGGTAAGCTACACAGCGTTGCTGACGTCTCGTCGGCAAAAACTACGCTGAGAGGAGTGATGGGCCGGATTGTGCGTAGGAGGTGCCAGGAGGGCTGGGTGGAGGCCCATGTGAAGAAGGGGCGAGGCGGTAGGCGGCTCAGGGGGACGCGGCAAGCACGGTCAACGTAGACCCACCGCATATGGGCTGAGAGCAGCAGGCAAGGCAGAAGCTGCCGTAGATCACCGATGAGAGCCCGAGAAGAACCGGTAACACACATCACTGACCGGAAACGGGAATGAACAGGGGAGCACTACCAGATATAACGGGTAACACACAGCTCGCATGTAGCGAGAGTAGATTTAAAAAAATAAAAACTCGTTGAGGAGTAGCCGTACTCAAACTATCGACAGTGTGGTTTGTACCTGCACCAAATCCAGTATTTTTTCTTCATAGCTCATTCTCATCTTTTTAAATTGGGGACCAATTTGATATTAGCGTTTTATTATCCTCATGACTTATCAAAACTTGTTTCTCATGGCTTCTTGTCTGCTGCAGAAGACATATGGTGAGCGATATGGTTTGGACAATAGATCTCAAATAAAGTCACAGTATCAAATAGCAATACATATGAATAGCGTAAACACACGGGCTTCATATAAACGTACAAAACATCTCTCATCACATACCATCAACATACTCATGCATGCAATACTCACGTCACGACAAATATCCACCCAGATACACATCCCACATTTAGATGGAGTACTGAGTGTTACCAGTGGAGGGCAGCAAATAACCAAGACACACACAGAAACAGCTAACAGGTTAGGGGGAGGCGCTAGTAGCCAGCTGGAGGTCACCATAGACCTTATTCTTACCTCTGCATGTGTGTGTGCACTCGCGTGGGTAAAGCCGAAGAGTGTATATGTCTCACCAGAACATTTTGAGGTGCCAGCTGAAATCTAGATGGCCAATAAGGGGGGGGGGGGCAACGTAGAGGTTCTTTGCAGGTAGTGGTATATCTGGTGCCGGCTGTCGTGCTGTCTATTGGATTAGAACGGCAGATGGGGCGTGGGGGAGAGGGGTTGGAAACTGGGTCAACACAACTGGCCGGTCGGCCGAACGGTCAAATGAGCTGTGTAGAAACACACACACAGCACATCGCTCAATCGGACATTACACTGAATAAACATGTTACACTCCGCTCACCCATAATGGCGTTAAGGGTGATCACTCCAAAGGCTTAACCATTCTCACAGTCAATATATGATAGAAAAAGGCATTACGCTTCAAACAGCACCATGCATCCCCTCCCCAGGACTACGCATCTAATGGTATACTCATAGAACGCCGGAATGGCCTACATGGTTTTTAACTCCACAATACGCATCTCGAATCGAGCGATTCCAATAGTGAGCGGGGAGCGTCTACTTATGAATGCATATCTGTTTGTCATCATTTCGTACTGAGAAATGTACTTGTTCTTTGGTCCTATCCCTCTAGGCTCTAGCACCTCCCCTCTGGGTCTCTGGTCGCCTGTAAGAGCAGCAGAAAACCGGAGAAGGTGGACACAGACTGGGGCCGCTCCCGCAGTCCTGACCAAGGTGAGACGGCCAGGGGGCGGCGAGAGGTCTTTAGAATAGTTTATTTACGGACAGAAAGAGAGAATACAAGCCACGATAACATTGAAAATAGAAATAACTACAACAGCAAACAACAGTGTGTAAATATTTGTATGAGACAAGACGGGCACAACTGAGACAAACGAAGCAAGTTCCAGCGATGTGACTAAGCAGAAATTGATGTGGTCCGGCTGAAGCAGGGGGGGGGATTCAAATCTAAGAGTCAGGGGTATGTGGTGATGGGCCACAGCTGCCATTAAGTACGGTGGAGATACCTCGCCTCAGATGGACTGGAACCGAGAGTGTGCCAGTTCTTGCTGTGAGGGATGTGGGGTCCAGGGCTCTCACTGGCCTGCAAGTTCTGGAACATGGGCAACACTGGACAATGCCTAGGAGAATTGGCAGGATAATAACCCACAGAGACGAGCAATTGGCGTGGGTGGTCGGATTGTGTCGGATGAGTGCAGGAGGTACATGAGGGGGAGGTGTAGGGCGATGTTGTGGAGGCTCCTGTAATAGCACGAGCGCTGAGGAGTGCCTGCAATGAAACGGAAACTCAGTCGCAATGATGCTGGACACGAATGGCCCAGGGACCATGGAACGAGACCTCCACCCAAATCGATTTCCGCTCCAGAGTAAAGGCCTCGGTGTAACGCTCATTCCTTCGACGAAAAACTCGAATCCGACCATCACCCCTTGGTGAGACAAACGAAGCGACTCGTCAGATGAAGAGCCTTTTTGCCAGTGCTGTCGGTCAAGCGACGGTGGGTTGTGCGCATAGGCGACGTGTGGTGCCAGTGATGTCTGGTGAGGACCTGCCGTTACAACGCCCTACACGCCATCTAGTCAGCTCTGCAGCGCCTATTGCGACAGGTCTGAGCACTGATGGAGGGATGTGCGTTCCTGGGTGTAACTCGGGGCAGTTGTTGTTGCCATCCTGTACTGTCCCGCAGGTGTGATGTTTCGGATGTACGATCCCGTGGCAGGTGTTGTTACACATGGTCTGCCACTGCGAGGACAATCAGCTGGCCATGACCTGTTCCCTGAGCGCTGTTTAGGCGTCTCACAGTAAGACCGACATGGAAGGTGCAATTTAATTGCCCTGGCCACATCTGCAGTCCTCATGCTGCTTGCAGCATGCTAAGGCACGAATTCAAAGGAGGTACGGGGCGGGGGATAGCAGATGTGAGGAGGAACAGTAGTGGTGTTTCAACGGGGAGGAGTGGGTGTGGGGGGGGGGGCGCTTGATGATGAGGTGACCGTCGCGCCGGCAGATAGATGAGCAGGGACCCTGGGCATCTTTCTTTTGGTGTTTTTCAGAGTCAGTAGAAAGGCCCCTTTAGTATCCTAAGTTTTCATTACTGTGACCTTAATTGCCTACCGCCTGTAAGCTGTTAGTGTCTTAACGACCGTTCCACAGGTGCATGTTCATTCATTGTTTATGGTTCATTGAACAAGCATGGGAAACAGTGTTTAAACCCTTTACAATGAAGATCTGTGAAGTTATTTGGATTTCTCCGAATTATCTTTGAAAGACAGGGTCCTGAAAAGGGGACGTTTCTTTTTTTGCTGAGTTTATGTACATGAGTAAAATCGTGGAGGATAACACACAAAGTCTGGGACTTATTTCCATTGGGGTCCTCTTGAAACAAGAATGCAAGGCAAAATCGAACACGTTTGAACACAGTATGACAGCGAGATAATAAAACAAAGAAGAACAACATCTATCTCATCATTGCAGTTACATCGTAGGATACATTCATATGTGCGCCGAAGACGTCAAACAGTTTTTAACTTTATTTTTTAGAGCTGGCAGTCGTACAGTCTGCCCCTCCATTTACTACTCTCCTTCCATCTTTCGCTTACTCTGTTCTTCTCTCTATCTCCATCCATCCACCCTATCTCTCTGTGTGTAGGAAGGCCACGGGGCAAATGTAACGCCACAGATAACATTAGCAGGAGTCCGCCATGCATCAGTGACCACTGTAGAGGCTGAAATGTTCATTAACCTTCATTAGCCATCACCTATCCACACCGGTTCTAGTCCTGATGGCTTTACTGCAGGCTTATTGAAATGCAGGGCATTAGCTTTGAGCCTTGTTCGGTTTTGTATATTTTTCTCCTTAGGTAATTGAGAGCTGTCTGGCTATAGTCTTCAGTTTGGTATTTCTCGGGTCTATATCACCTACATTTGTGTTTCTCAGTTCTGTGTGACCTGTATATACGGTGCATCTCTTGACTTTTTCCTCATTTTGTTACGTTACAGCCTTATTCTAAAATTGAAAAAAAATTATCTTATCAGTTGACACACAATACCCCATAATGATAAAGCAAAAACAAGTTTTTAGAATTTTTTTCCAAATGTATTTAAAACAAGTTTTTTTTATTTTCACATTTACGTAAGTCTTCAGACCCTTTACTCAATACTTTGTTGAAGCACCTTTGGCAGCGATTACAGCCTCAAGTCTTCTTGGGTATGATGCTACAAGCTTGGCACACCTGTATTTGGGGAGTTCCTCCCNCTTTGTTGAAGCACCTTTGGCAGCGATTACAGCCTCAAGTCTTCTTGGGTATGATGCTACAAGCTTGGCACACCTGTATTTGGGGAGTTCCTCCCTTCTCTGCAGATCCTCTCAAGCTCTGTCAGGTTGGATGGGGGGTGTCGCTGCACCGCTATTTTCAGGTCTCTCCAGAGATGTTCGATCAGGTTCAAGTCAGGGCTCTGGCTCGGCCAGTCAAGGACATTCAGAAACCTGTCCCGAAGCTACTCCTGTGTTGTCTTGGCTGTGTGCTTATGGTCGTTGTCGTTTTGGAAGGTGATTCTTCACCGCAGTCTGAGCTCCTGAGCACTCTGGAGCAGGTTTTCATCAAGGATCTCTCTGTACTTTGCTCTGTTCATCTTTGCCTCGATCCTGACTAGTCTCCCAGTCCCTGCCGCTGAAAAACATCCCCACAGCATGATGCTGCCACCACCATGCTTCACCGTAGGGATGGTTTCCTCCAGATGTGATGCTTGGAATTCAAGCCAAAGAGTTCAATCTTGGTTTCATCAGACCAGAGAATCTTGTTTCTCATGGTCTGAGAGTCTTTAGGTGCCTTTTGTCAAACTCCAAGCGGGCTGTCATGTGCCTTTTTACTGAGGAGTGGTTTTGTCTGGCCACTCTACCATAAAGGCATGATTGGTGGAGTGCTGCAGAAATGGTTGTCCTTCTGGAACGCTACAGCTCTGTCAGAGTGACCATCTGGTTCTTGGTCACCTCCCTGGCCAAGGGCCTTCTCCCCCGGTTTCTCAGTTTGGCCGCATGGCCAGCTCTAGGAAGAGTCTTGGTGGTTCCAAACTTCTTAAATTTAAGAATGATGGTTGCCACTGTGTTCTTGGGGACCTTCAATGCTGCAGACATGTTTTGGTACCCTTCCCCAGATCTGTGCCTCGACACAGTCCTGTCTCGGAGCTCTACGGACAATTTGTTTGACCTAATGGCTTGGTTTTTGCTCTGACATGCACTGTCAAGTGTGGGACCTTATATAGACATATGTGTGCCTTTCCAAATCATGTCCAATCAATTGAATTTACCACAGGTGGACTCGAATCAAGTTGTAGAAACATCTGAAGGATGATCAATGGAAACAAGATGTACCTGAGCTTAATTTCAAGTCTCATAGCAAAAGGTCTGAATACCTATGTAAATAAGGTATTTCTGTTTTTATTTTATACATTGGCTAACATTTCGAAAAACCTGTTTTCGCTTTGTTATTGTGTGTAGATTGCTAAGGAATTTTATTTATTTAATCCATTTTTGAATATGGCTGTAGCGTACTACAATGTGGAAAAAGTCAAGGGGTCTGAATACTTTCCGAAAGCACTGTAAATATAATCAGCTGTGTAACACTTTAGTCTTACCTGTCTCTGTTGTCTCAGGCTGAGTCTAAGGACGAGGCGGATAAGCCCAGTGAGTCTGCTGAGAAGCTGGCCGAGGGAGAGAAGGTGAAGAGTGAGACGGCCGAACCGTCTGAACGGGAGGAGGGCGAGAGTAAGGGAGGAGAGGGCAAGGCTACAGCAGGTAGAGTAGATCTAAGCAGAATATACATTTTGTATTTGGGTTGTATAAGTCCTGCATCGACTTGAATGATAGTGTTTATTCAACGTTTTCAGACAAAGACAAGGAGGAGGCCATGGAGACTTCAGAGGACAAAGAGAAGGAGGAGCAGGGAGCGATGGAAGAGGAGGAAGAGGAGAGGAAGAAGCTAGAGCCGGACGGGGGGGAGGGGAACATTGCCACTGCAGCCGCCGCTGCCCTCGCCTCAGCTGCCACCAAGGCCAAGGTTGAGCTTCTCCAGAAGGGCCAGGGGATAGCACTTTGTATATCGAGCCCAGACTACACCGCAGCATAGCGCTGTTTCGGTATGTGCTGTTTTTTGGGTTTGAAACCAGAAGTAGCAAACTGAGGCGATATCGAAGCGACGGTTTTCAGTTGGGAAACGTAACGAAATGCTGAAATAGACCTGAGCCTTAACAGATGCTTCGCCAGCTCCATTCACTCATGCTATGCTTGTGCTGCCGTTGTAGCATCTCTCATTGATCGGTGTGTCCGTTTTCCCACGGCTCAAAACGCTTGCGCTACTTATAACTACCTGGCCAGTCTAGTTTGGCAAGGAACGCTTTATATTTCGTTACATCTCTTCTCTCTGTATTCTCCCTTGTAGCACCTGGCGGCGGTGGAGGAGAGGAAGATCAGTCTCTGGTGGCTCTGCTGGTGGAGACTCAGATGAAGAAGCTGGAGATCAAGCTCAGACACTTTGAGGAGCTGGGACCATCATGGACCGAGAGAAAGAGGCTGTAAGTAGTGGCCCGAGGTGGATTGTGGGAAAGTAGTTCAGTGGAGGACTGCATGCGGTTGAAGGTCGCTGTAGTTTCAGATCCCTTTTGGGATGTGAAAAGGATTGCATCTTGATTGTAGGGTATTACTATATCAGTGTCAGTTGTCACCATCCAGGCATTTCAGAGATGTGTGTGAGGGAGAGCCAACGACAGATGGATAACTTGGCTGAACAAAGAGTGTTTTGGGAGTGGGCCTATATTACAACATAGCAGAGGAAAAGCGTCAATATAAACTTTGCATTAATAAGATGGGTGGTAATTTGAGGGGTAGTTGCAGAGTAACAGAGGATAGTAGAGTAAAGAGCATGCAACCTATGAAGGGAAAGCCTTGGGGGGGGTCAGGCATCGTTGCTTGTCCATTTGGGTACACATGGTTTAAGAGCATAAATCATAAGCTAGTCAACTAACTGTCTGGGTAGATAGTGGGCCTCTAGTCCATGGAAAGTGTTTGTGTCAGGAGTGTAAAACTGTAAAGCGTTGGAGCTGCTGGACCGCAGCCTGATAAATAGTGCATGAAAAAGCCAGCCAGTCGTTACATAACCCTCTGGAACAGCACCCAGGCTGCCCCTCCTTACCGCTACCACAGGCTGAAACACTGGGTTATACACACTCTCATACACACACTGTGTCTCCGTCTTAACACATAAAACAACACTAAAGAGGGCACCCTCACTGTCTTTAGTACTTCATACTCTTCCTCCCCTCTACAAATGTACTTGAACACAGGGAATAGACTTCCTCCATCTCTCTTTCTCCATCCCTGTGTCTCTGTAGGGTTTCTGGTAATGGAATTCACCCTTGATTCCGTGTCAGAGAGAGTATTAGTGGTTTATTGCATGCAAATCAATCCCTTTATTGACATTTCCAGCCATTGCTCCCTCTCTCCTTCCTGCTTCCAGAGTGGTCCTGTTTCACTGCCCCCTCTCTTCCTCCCACAGTCATTCCATTTGCTTTTCCTCTTCCTTCCTGCTGCCAGAGTGGTCCTGTTTCACTGCCCCCTTTCTCCCCACAGTCATTTCCATTTGCTTTTCCTCTCTCCTTCCTGCTTCCAGAGTAGTCCTGTTTCACTGCCCCTCTCTTCCTCCCCACAGTCATTTCCATTGCTTTCCTTCTCTCCTTCCTGCTTCCAGAGTGGTCCTGTTTCACTGCCCCTCTCTTCCTCCCCACAGTCTCATTCCATTGCTTTTCCTCTCTCTTCCTGCTTCCAGAGTGTCTGTTTCACTGCCCCCTCTCTTCCTCCCCACAGTCTCATTCCATTGCTTTCTCTCTTCTCCTGCTTCCAGAGTGGTCCTGTTTCACTGCCCCTCTCTTCTCCCCACAGTCTCATTCCATTGCTTTTCCTCTCTCCTTCCTGCTTCCAGGAGTGGTCCTGTTTCACTGCCCCTCTCTTCCTCCCACAGTCTCATTCCATTGCTTTTCCTCTCCCTTCCTGCTTCCAGAGTGGTCCTGTTTCACTGCCCCCTCTCTTCCCCCCACAGTCTCATTCCATTGCTTTTCCTCTCTTCTCCTGCTTCCAGAGTGGTCCTGTTTCACTGCCCCTCTCTTCCTCCCACAGTCTCATTCCATGGCTTTTCTCTCTCCTTCCTGCTTCCAGAGTGGTCCTGTTTCACTGCCCCCTCTCTTCCTCCCCACAGTCTCATTCCATCGCTTTTCCTCTCTCCTTCCTGCTTCCAGAATGGTCCTGTTTCACTGCCCCTCTCTTCCTCCCACAGTCATTCATTCTTTTTCCTCTCTCCTTCCTGCTTCCAGAGTGGTCCTGTTTCACTGCCCCCTCTCTTCCTCCCCACTCTCATTCATCGCTTTTCCTCTCCCGCTGTACCGCTCTTCCCCTCTGTCATAATGTCGCTATCGTGATCAGCTTGTCTTTATAGCTTTACTCTTTAATTATTTCCTTTCTCTTCTTATTCCTCTCCTTCGTTCTTTGATTTATCAATCCTTTCTGTATCATCACCCTGCTCCATATACCACTGTTGACTTGATGTATCGCTCTCTCGCTCTGTGTTCAATTAAATTAGCTTTATTGACATGATTATCTTTTCAAAGTGACACTATGAGTAATGATCATCCTTCTACTTGTGGACAGTGGGCTTTTGAGAAGTGAAGGGGAATGATAATCTTGATTAATAGTATGATAAAATGATGCCCCCCCCCCCCCCTCCAGTTGGAGTTGCAGAGGCAGCAGCTGCTGACGGAGCGCCAGGCCTTCCACATGGAGCAGCTGAAGTATGCTGAGATGAAGGCCCGCCAGCAGATGGAGCAGCAGCAGGCCAACRCAGCGGCCCAGGGCCCCGCACCCCACCATGGTCCCCCAGGGCCAGGCATGCACCACGGACCCTCCCACCACGGACCCCCTCCCGCCATGCACTCTGGACACGGCCCCCCCGGACCCGGGTTCCACCCCATGGGTCCCCACCACCCGCAACAGACAGGTAAGGACACACACACACAGGAGAACACCATCTCTCAGCAAAGAAGCACCCAAAAGTCCTGGAACTATATCCAAGGCAAGGGAATGACACCAAATATTAGCTAGGAAACATTAGCCTGTTTTCAAAAACATGTTCCAGCACACTGATTCTGTGATAGGCCAAGAGTCTCACCAAGCCTCTCCTTCTGTTTAGGGCCAATGGGAGGGCCCGGTCAGCCCATTCCAGGGCGCATGATGCCTAGCGGCCCCCCCACTGGCAGCATGCCTCCCATGATGGGTCCCCGCCACCCTGGAGCCCCCAACGGCATGTGTGAGTACACTATCCGTATCCGCCTTCCAGATCCTACTCAGCCAGAAAGTGTGTGTTGGTGTGTCCCATTCTCAAACCAGTGTGTTCTCTGTCCTCAGACCCTGGCCCCTCGCCTGTACAGCCTGATGGTATGCTCCCAGCGTCTGTGGGACCTCAAGCGGCAGCCCCAGCACGAGTTGCTGACAACTAAGATCCCTGCCCCCAAACAAACACACACCAACACACACACACCTCTTGTAAAACCTCAGCTCATTGATGGCCTTGCCACTGGCTAGGTGTTTTCTCAACTCCAAAAACTCCTCCTGGCTTACACACACACACACACACACACCTCCCTCTCAGGGCACAGCGTCAAGGAGGCTGTGACTCTGGCCCTCCTAGTAAGAACACTGTTTTCTCCTCAGTCAGTCTGGTGTGGGGCAGATCAGATGGGCTCCTCCCAGTCATTTTAAAGAATATATTGTGTTTGTTCTCTATTTAAAAGAATATGAAGCTAATATTTTGGGAGAAAATCAGAGAACTCCCACTTTTCCCTCTTTCCTCTCACTTTTTAGAATGACACTAGTCTCTTCCTCTCCTTCAGCGCAACACCAACATCCCCTCTCTTCCTCCCTCTCCCTCGCGTCTTCCCCCCAACACAACACCAACAACCCCTCTCTTCCTCCCTCCCTCGCGTCTTCCCCCCAACACAACACCAGGGGAGATGGTTGATCATTTAGGGACGTGTGTTGTGTACTGTAATGAATGGGATCATGAGGGTTTCCTTCGACACACACAGAGGGGACCAGTAACCCTCCCTTCACACACACTCTTCTCACTGAGAATCTACCTCTCCACTTCGCTCTTCTGAAGCTAAAACACTGTAGTCCGAAGTGTGTGTTCAGTTGTTCGTTGTTGGCGTGTCAGAAGAGCAGAATGTGCGTACAGCAGAGACAGGTGTTTGACTGTCTGCTCGGCTGCTCTGCCCCCCGCCCCTCCTATCACATGGGTCAAACCACCGATCGATGGGGGTGTCCAGAGGGCCCATAACTCATACCCATAGCCCCCACCAGCCAGGCATAGCACTGTACTACTCACACACTTAGCTGAACCCTGCTCTAGTACACTGGAGGCTGCTCACACACAGGCCTAAAATCCCACTGACATTCATCCATCCTTTTAGTGAGCTAGGTATGGTGATATAGTTGTAGTTAAAAACAATGTGCTCTTCCTCAGTTGTGGAGTGGGCTTCTAGCTGGTCTGGTGCTGATAATGTAGCTGCTACCGCTACCTCTCTTCATCCATCTCCATTCATTTCAACACCCCTCTACACCTTTCTGCTACCTCTGCCTCCTACTGCTCTTGCTCTCTGCTAGCTACCTCTCTGCTCTGCGCACCCCTCTGCTACCTCTAGTACACCTCTCTCATTCGCTGCCCACGTGACTGCTGCGTTACTGTTACCCCCCCTCAGGTAGAATATCACATACACACAGTGTCTCTCACACACTTCCTCATTCAAGGTCTTTCCAGTCTGTTATATCACAAATAATCAGAACCCCCTTACATCTTCTATCTTTTTTTGTTTTATGGTCATGTATTTTTAAGAATAAACTTTGTGTAGATTTGAGTTATCTTTGTTCTTGGAAGTTTGTAGCATTTTTTTATTTTATTGTTTATTCAGGTCTGTTGGTACTTGGACCTGGACAATGTCTAATAAATTGTTTTTGTATTAAGTGATGTCTGTTTTCAGTAGTTCATTTTATTCTGAACAAAATGTTGGATTTCGTGTTTACACTTGATTGAATTTATAGATTTGTATTATTTCAGGGAGCGACTACAATACCGAGACTAGAGCATGTCGAAATGGTCATATTATCCTGAGAAATAGTTCAGAATATTCTCTTTCCTTCCTATCTTTCTCTATACATATTTCGGGGTAATCATTTTATGCTTGTTAACTAAAGCCATATTTCATATTAAACACTGTTGGATGCAAAACAATCAGCTTTTGTCTGGTGAAGGGTCTAGGGCAAAGTGATACAGGGGAGAGATGGTCTTTGTGTGGTTGTTTTGCTGCTTAGGCTCTAATGCAGCAGATGCAAATGAGGAAAAATGATAACAGCATCTATTCATCCGGATGTCATTTAAGCCCTAATCCCAAGCAGCCAGCACTGTAATCTGGCGGGAGGGGGGATTTCTCTGCCCATGGAGATTGACCAGGAGGATGTTATTGAGAGGGATGAGGGGCGATTGTCTTGGGTGGGGAGGGGTGTTTTTTGTCCCACTTAGTGCCATCTGAGCAGCCATAGAGGAGGGAAACGGTGATCGTACAGATACAGTAATGACAAAGCATCACCCTTTAGAACAGAGTTAGACAACCCTGGTCCTGGAGTGCTGCAAGCACTTCATGTTTTTAATTTAACCGACCTGGAAGACCAGGTGTGTTGAATTTAGGCAATCACTGAACTAATCAATCAGCTCAGATGGTCAGGTGTGGTGCCTGAAACAGAACAGGGTTGCCTACCCCTACTCTGTTAGATTTACTTCTCTTCACATAAACAGGCTCAATGTTTTGAACAGCTCCTCTCCTTCAGATCTGAAAGAGCATATACGCTGAACAAAAGTATAAACGCAACATGTTTCATGAGCTGAAATAAAAAATCCCAGAAATGTTCCATATGCACATGTTTCTCAAATGTTCTGCACAAATTTGTTTACTTACCTGTTAGTGAGCATTTCTACTTTGCCAAGATAATCTATCCACCTGACAGGTGTGGCATATCAAGAAGCTGATTAAACAGCATGATCATTACACAGGTGCACCTTGTGCTGGGAACACAATGCCGCAGATGTCTCAAGTTTTGAGGGAGTGTGCAGTTGGCATGAGAGCTGTTGCCAGACATTTGAATGTTAATTTCTCTACCATAAGCCACCTCCAATGTGGTTTTAGAGAATTTGGCAGTATGTCCAATCGGCCTCACAACTGCAGACCACGTGTATGGCGTTGTGTGGGCGAGCGGTTTACTGATGTCAACGTTGTGAACAGAGTGCCCCATGGTGGTGGGGATATGGTATGGGCAGCTACGGACAACAAACACAATTGGATTTTATCGATGGCAATTTCAAAGCACAGATAACGTGCTGAGATCCTGAGGCCCATGGTCGTGCCATTTATCAGCCACTATCACCTCATGTTTCAGCATGATATTTGACGGCCCCATGTCGCAATGATCTGTACATAATTCCTGGAAGCTGAAAATGACCCAGTTCTTCCATGGCCTGCATACTCTCCAGACATGTCACCCATTGAGCATGTTTGGGATGCTCTGGATCGACGTGCACGACGGCGTGTGCCGCTAATATCCAGCAACTTCGCACAGCCATTGAAGAGGAGTGGGACAACATTTCACAGGCCACAGTCAACAGTCTGATCTATGCGAAAGAGATGTTGCACTGCCTGAAGCAAATGGTGATCACACCAGATACTGACTGGTTTTCTGATACACCCCTACCTTTTTTTATTAAAGTATCTGTTACCAACAGATTCATATCAGCATTCCCAGTCGTGATATCCATAGATCAGGGCCTAATGAATTTATTTAAATTGACTGATTTCCTTATCTGAACTGTAACTCAGTAAAATCTTTGAAATTGTTGTGTGTTGCGTTTACATTTTGGTTCAGTATAAAAGCATGGCAATATGGTGGACAGGACACCTATCCAGTACTTGTGTTTATCAGTGGTCACAGAGGAAAGAAGACAAGGGGATCAACCTCCCGATCCACACTCCTCCTTTTGTCCCCCATACACTCTCCCTCCTTCCTCCACTCCTCTTCCCCAGCTGAGTGAGTGGTAGAGATAGACGCAGCGAGAGAGTGTGCTGCTGATGGGCATGGGGATAGAGACTAGCTGCTCCCTGAATGAGTTGAGATGTTTCATAATTGACACAGTGTCTCCCTCTGCCCTCCCACAGCTGTGCTGATTCTGCCACCACCGATGAGCGTTACTCTTCACAACTGAAGCACAGCTCTACTTCACAGTCCCTTTCTCTCCTCGGATTTCCCCCCTTTATGTCATTCTCCTCATTTTACCTTCACCTTGATTGTTTACATTTTCTTTTTCCTCTCTGCTCTCTTTGTAGTCCCATCTTCCTGTTCCTCTCTTTGGTTGCTTAGGCAACAGATCAAGTACCCTTAGTAATTGAAGTAGACTACCATGCTGCTATTGTTTCAACCTGTTTTTAGCATCAGCCCAGCTGTCTTGCTTGCTAGTAATGTCAATAGTGTATCAATTTCATCCTTCCCTTTGGGCCGACAGTCCAGCTCTATGTGCTTGATTTAGTGTCTGTAAACATAAACAAATTCATAACTATCATCCATAAACAGATTCATGAATATGAAGTGATTTGTGTTGACAGGCCCTAAACAGGTCTATGAATAGTGCATTGGGAATAGGAGAGAAGTGTCCTCCCAAACATTTCCTTACCATAATGCATACAAACCTAGGCGTCATTTCCCAGTTTTCTAGAGGCTCTGTGCCATTGAAAACATATTACCAGCGCAATGCAAATGTAGGGACGGATGAAGCCTGTGTGAGCAATATCTGTTTTTTTAGCAGCGTGTGTGTGTGCGTATGCCTGTGCCTGTGTAACAGGTAGGTTCCGTCTCTATCTGACGCACAGAGGGTCCTTGCCCTTTGTCGGAGGATGTTGCCATGGCGACATTTTTTTCACTGTCGAGCACCAGAGCAAGTAGCGCCATGGGCAGTCTATCACACTGGTTAGTGTCAGAGAACAGTGGCTTAGTGCTATAATGATAATAATCATGGACTGCGTTGAAACAGCGCTTTCACCATGCATCAAGCACTTCACATTCTGTATGGTTAACTCCATTCACTACCAATACATAGCATCCACTTAGAGTAGGTGGTGCACGGGCAGCCATTTTGTGCCAGAGACTTCACCACACATCAGCTTTTGCGCTAATACAAGTGTGTGTGCATGCTTGTGTGTGTGTGTGTGTGTGTGTGTGTGTGTGTGTGGTGCTCCTGCCTGACAGGTTGATGTCTCATACTGTAAGCGCTGAGGGGGATGTGAGCGAGGGGTTTATTAAAGATGGAGGATGTTAAAGTAGGGCAGCGGTTCACACTGCCAGAGGGGGTGATGGGGAAAGGAGTGACGTATGCAAACTTCTCCTTATCTCTCCATCTTCTTCACCCACCATCCCTCGCTCCTCACAGGCATTCTCATCTCATTGTTGTAATTACTCCAATGCAGGTATCAGACCATATTAACTTACGGTAGTATTGCCCAACAATTCTCACTTATTACTCAATATTTACTGTATTTTTGGAGGGAAATGGTCAAACAAGCTTTTAAAAAACCTGGCCGTCTTTGTACTGCAGTCGCCCATCTCTCCCTTCTCCCCTGTGAAGTAAACTTTGACCTGTAAATTACACTGAAAAAGGCCAGTGTGAACTACCCTGAAATCACATTTAGATACCATTCAGTTGTACAGATGCAATGTAAACACTGGCAATGGATGACTCATGCATAAAGTAACATTACACACACACACACAATCAGCCTCACTTACCGTGCTTTTAGTTGTACACAGGACTACCAAATGTTCCTTTCAATTGCTCCGATTCKGTTCTTCCGCTCGACTGATTGAGTGAAAGCCATTGCTGAGCAGTACTTAGCTAATTATCCCAGTCATAGGCTGTAAAAGTGCTGTAGACAAGAGGTTTCAGTGCTTCCTAATGGGCAAAGCAACTCTGGCAGCCGCCGCATGGATTCCTGCAGGTCTGTCATCTTTCTGTTGGGTATTTGATGAGAACGCATTAGCTGTGAACACATGAGGGGACAATGACAATAGAGCTCTTTCTCTCTATACACACACACACACACACACACACACACACACACACACACACACACACAAACACACAAGCTATTATTACCTGCGTTCCCACGCTTCATTGCGTCCTGGGCGACGGATACATAAACATTCCGTTTCGCTCCATCTCCCTCATTACCTACATCCATTTTGTCTGCTACTGTCTCAAACTTCAAATGATGCAAGAAGAAATCGTCAGCGGCTCGACAGTAGGCTACAGTGGCTAGGATTGTCCTCTATATCCACGGCCCACTTTGACTATGTGATATAATGAAAGTACAGAAATGCAGCCTGATACGATCAAAGTATATGTGTGTTGTGTGTGACTTACTTACCTCTCATTGTTCTCTCTACCCAGACCCCCCACGCCAACGCTTCAACAGGCCCCACTCTGCTATTTATTCATGAACCTTGTATTTACTGACTTACTATGTCAACATGGAGTCTGTAGAATTAGGAATGGTGGAATCATGAGTAGCCAGTCCCTCTCAACTCTCACTCTCATATTGGTCATTGGCCTCGGCTAACTGGTTCGTGCAGACATTAACCGTGTGCCATTTCCATCAGCCTAACATCCACCAGTCTCATTGGAGCCAATGTTGCTAAATTGATCTCAATGGTTTACTGGAATTGACGTACGAGAGGCGATCAAATATTGACACGTGCCAGGCTGTGCTTTATTTTGACACTGGTAAATTTGCAGAGAGGAAAACTGGTCCAGGGAATGTCTGGTTAACAAAGAAAAAAAGAGAAGTCAGTTTGTTAATGTGTGTGTGTTGTGTGTGTGTGTTTTTTCCATCTGTGTATTAGACCATTCTTGTATACTCCCGTCTTAGTTTCTGGAGCCTGTGAGTGGGTGGTTAGCCTTGGCTATGTACATAGTAACAAATGCTCTTGCAAATTATTGAAGCTTTTCTGCCGGAGGAGGGAGGAAGAGAGAGAGCGTGCGAGAGAGAGAAGGATGAGGAAAATGTTGCTGCTGGGTGCACTGGGTGCAGGGAGAGGGGAGGGGAGGGGGGGTGATTGGAACGGGTGAGGCTGAAGCTTATGTACAGTACGTATGGAGGAGGGGGACATTGGTTTGGATGATTGGCGGCCAGTGCAACGTGTTATGTTTGGGGTTTAAGCGAAGGGGGACGGGTTTTTTGGGGACGGGAGGTTGGTTTAAAAGGGGGTGCACAAACAGTTTAGTTCTGCTCTGGTTAGCAGCATGTCAGCTTGTGTTCCCCAAAGCCCAACCCGGCACTAGGAATAGCAACACTGCTCAGACGGCAACGGAAAGGAGGTGGGAGGAGGGAGGAGGAGGACAAAGAGGGATGGAGAAAAAGGGAAGGCTGTGGCAGTATGTGTTTTAACTGGACTGGAAGTGGATTGTAAAATACATCTGGAACATGGATCTGTAAAATAAAATCTGTGCGTGTCTGTCTATCCGAATATGCATTGTATGACTCGTATGCATGTCACAACCAGAAGTACCATGCATGTTACCATGTATCTCATCCAGGAAAAATAACCACTGAGACTCTTCTCCATTCATTGATAAAGACCTCATGCCACACCACACACACGACTACGAGTAAGTGCACACACAGATACACACACAGACACCCCCACCGCCCCCCACACGCACACTGTCTCTCCCTCTGTCTCAAACTCCCACGTGAGCGTGTTCACTGGGCATGTATAGCTGGAATTCAGAAGAGAAGCAGCCTAAAAGGTCATTGTCTGGCCTCATTAGCACTATCTGCCACACAGCTGTAATAATGAAACCATAATGAGATATTATTAATAAGTATATACAGTGATGTTGGTCATTGAATGACCTGGGGTCATCTGTTAAACTCTTCTCCAATCTTACTTTATCATGTTCATACCTGACACAGGATATGTTACCCACAGCAAACATCTTGCAGTGTTTCTTAGTTAAAGGTTAGGGATAACGGTCTAATGTCTGTTTGTCAACGGTATAATCTACAATAGCTTTAGAAACATTCTGAGAACATCCCAACAACAGAGCTGAAGGGAGGTGTTCCTAGAACATTGAAGAAAATGGGAATCAGAGGGGAAAATCCCAAAGTCCCAGTCTTTCTTTTTTGGTTAGATGGGTAGGTATGACCTTTGAACCTCCCACCTTTCCAGTCTGACCTACGATGACCTCAGTCTTGCCCCAGGGTGTCTGAGAAACTGCCTAATTGTTACATTGTTTGTTTTGTTGTTGTGTGCGTGCATGCCTGCCTGTACCCAGTAACCCTGTGTCACCGCAACCGGATATTAATTCTTCCCCTGAGGTGGGGGGGTCAGTCATATTTTTGGGGAGAGGAGAGTGAGGATTTATGTCTAATCCCAATGTTGTTGACGGCCCCGTGTTCAAAATTAAACCGATTGGTGAGACTGTCATAACAACAGCCCTGGTTAGAGCAGACATGAAAGCTGTAAGAGGCATTAACCCCAAAATGAGTACATGACGCCCAGAGACAGATCTGGGGTGAGGTGGTTTAGGGGGGTCTATTTGGACATTGGGGGAATCCCCTCTTCTAACCAATCAACCTGACTCGCACATAGTCAAATGGCTGATTCAGCTCCGGGTGGGTGCATTTCTTAAGGGCAAATAAAGGGGGTTATCGTGTGAGTAGAGGGGGTAGTGAAAGTCAAGTCGCTCTGAACTAATTGACCCCATCTAAAAATGTTATATATACACAGTCACTCAGAAGAAGGAGTCACTCAGAGGATACTAACAAAGTCTCTAATGTGTTTAAAAAGCATGGAGACTGCAAACTATGAGAACAGTTGGTGAAGGATAGTTCTGATAGATGATTTGAAGATCTCAGCAAAGTCCATTGAGGAGAGAATGTCCTGTCTGTCTGTCTGTCTGTCTGTCTGTCTGTCTGTCTGTCTGTCTGTCTGTCTGTCCCGTCCCGTCCCGTTCCGTTCCGTTCCCCCAAAGAGGTGTATTGGTAGGCAGGAGGGCTGCAAACTGCTTGAGGCAATCTGCAGGGTGCGAGCACGCACATATACACACAAACACACACAAAGCCCTCACAGGAAGGCAAAGCGATCATCGTCAGGTGTGTTGGAGAGGTAGGATGTGTGAGTACCATCCTTAATTTAGCTGAACCCTGCCTACGTGAAAACGTTGAATAGTCTAATTTGAAATAGGACAGTCAATTATTCATTTGTTTCACACTGCATTTCTAATTGACTTACTTTTCACAATTCATTTAACAAATGTAGCATTTTCCAATTTTTTTATTATTTTGTATTAACTTGTAACACACACACACACACACACACATGCGGGCAAGCATTCGCATGCTCACAAAAACACGCACACACACACAACATAAAAGCCCGCTGCAGGGACTACTTCCCCTCTTCTTCCATGGTCATCCTCCATGGTCTTGTGGCCAGCCAGGTCACCCGTGATACAAGTCAGTATTCTAAGTCCATCCATGTCTGAGAACGTCGAATGAAGTGTAAAATGCCCACTAGGGGCAACAGTGAGCACTGTTAATTAGCTTCAAGCATCTGCCTCTGATTCCAAAGGTTGCATGTTGGAATCAAGCAATAGAAAGTTGTTTCTGATATTATTGTTTTAAGCCTATCCATTCAGAGTTAATGCCTAATTTTAAGAATTTGAACTTAACCCTAACCGTAAAAATCAATTTAATGCCTCAACTTAACCCTAACCGTAAAAATCCAGAGTTAATGCCTAAACTTAAAACACCTTGAAATTTCTCGTTTGACAAACATGGATGAACATGTAGCCTAATTCTGACCTGAGACTGTGAGAGCTGGTAGCTTGTGAAAGAATGTATGGGACCCCCACCGTCAGTACCCTGGGCCCTCCTCGTGCATTCATCACTGCATCCCAATGTCTCTCACACCCCGCCCCCTCTCTGCTCTTTGTTTCTTTATCCGAACAAACAATTAACCAAAACATGTTGTTTCTAAAGCATTAAAACCCAACTTTACTTTAAATCTCCCTCTCATCCAACTGTTATGTGGCATGTGGCCCATGCACCGAATAGAAGTTTGAGCACAGTGCTTAAAACCCATGATTTATATTTAACTTGATTTATTCAAACATTTGGCCAAAGCATCAATATCTTCAGGGAAATGCTTGAAACATTTGACAGTGGAAAATAAGCATACGCCTGCGCACTCACGCAGAATTATTATAATTTTTATTTTAAGTCTCCGTTGATAAATTGTGTTTAAAAGGCTGCTGAAATGCCGAGCTGAGTGTGTGCACTGGCAAAATCCAATAGTCTCAGTTGAATAGCAAATTGGTCCAAATTATTGAAAGGGAAAAAGTCTTGGGAAGAGGAGGGGTAGGAGTAGGAGACGGGAGGAGGGGGGCAGCAACAATCCTTTCCCCTTCCCATATGGTGAGAGCAGTGCCGATAGCATCACATTCCGCGGAGCGTCGCCTGTCGTCCTATGGTGAAGTGCCATCGCTCTAATCAAAGACAAACGGAGCCGCAGCTTTCGCTTGCGCTCAACTCAGCTCCAGTACGGAACGTCCATCCTTGGCTGTGCGAGGTCTCCGTCTGGCCGATATTCGGTGCCGACGGGGCCTTGAATGATTGAACTGTGGTTAATTGAAGAAGCGGGAGAAGTAAATACGAGCACACCACTCAAGACGAAGTTACTATGGAGAAGCGCAGGGAGGCAGGAGTCTAACGTGGATAGGGGGCACAAATCAAATCAAAATATTTACTATTCGGATTAATTCAATTTTGAACACTTCATTTTCAGAGGGATTTTCATCAGATTTTCTGGCAATTATCACACGCAAGCATGAACGGAAAGGAAGCGAGGTTTTGCAGGGGATGCTGGAGGCTACTGCTGCTGTCAAGCATTCTGGTTCTACACTTGATTCCCCTCTTTGTACATGGTAAGAAATCATATCATTTTTGACTCACAAGAAAGCATGGGTTGTCTCTCTGTTTTCCCTCGCATGCGTGTGATAGGCTGACCACGGTGAAACCAGTGACTAAACACACTTGCACAGAGAGTCAGTCCAACAAAGGGGACCAGTGAGCCTTCTATTGTAGACTGGAGCCGACTGGTCATGCGCTCACTCTCAGAATAGTGTCATTAAGCACTGCACCATAGGTTATCTTTGCCAAACCAATATTTTATTTGGGTTATGAGATGACATTCTGGGTGGGATATTGTGGGGCAATGTGTCAATTCCAAAGAGTGGCAATTGCACGGAGGTTGTATTGGTTTTTGGAGAGCCGGATGGCACAATTGCCTTTCAGCAATGACCCACTCTCTGTATCGGTGTTACCGGGTAATAGTGGCGAGCCGATGCGCTAGGACTGCACCCCCGAGGCTGCTGCTGTCACTATGGCAATGATGGAGCCAGGCGACACAAAGGCAGGATTACGGTCGGAGTCCCTGTTGCATTATTCATCAACCACTCTGAACAGACATTCTGATACAGCGCGCCTTGGCTTTTATAGAAAACATGAAAAGACACTGAAAACTCTCTTTCCTCATTTGTCTCATGCTGAATCACAGCACTTCTTACATATTAATAATGTTGTTGGCTATGAATAGCCCAGGGATAGAATCAATGTGACATCATGGGGATATAGGCTACCTAATTTAGTCGATTCATTTTTATTTAAATGTCCTTACTCGGTCGCCATTACCATTAGATTTTATGTTTGGCCACTTCCGCTTGGATGGGAGGATGATGTCCAGTGATTGTAGGAACGGGAGCGTGAATTGGTACCCTACTTACAGGCAATGTAGTCTGCGGAAGGATGGGATGTTAGGCTATATTTACTTATCCATGTGTCAGTATAAAAAAAAACGTCTGTGTAGCCTCTGGAGACTGGTCCGGGTTGGTGCGCTATTGTCCAACCGGCAAAAAGAAGATCAGTTTATGCCCATCACCGCCCAGCAACAGGGCACTGAAGACGGTACCAATGCGCCAAGACATGCTCAAACAAGGTCAAAATGCCCTGATTAAATGGGTGAATATTTAATATAACATCAGCCATGCCAAATATATACAATGATAGCGGCAGGAAAGTAGGGGGGCTGAGGGTGCAGCACCCTCTGATAAAAATACAATTTAAACATTAGTTCCACAAAATTTGTGAACTAGGCTTTTAATACTCCTGTAGGGAGGGTGAGCCCTCCATCATCCCCCTAATTTTCTTGCTTCACCGGTGGGCTGTGGCAGTGGCACAACCTGCTCCTTCTACTGTGAACACTGTGGTGACCAAAGAACGGTGTCCCTAACAATGACAGTTAATTACATGTCAGGGCTCCTCTTCTTGGTGGCATTTTCAGTCTTCCATAGTGAAGTGAAGAGATGGTTAGGGGGTAGTAGTGAGGGATGTGGAGGCACCCCCCCTCCCCCACTCAGAATGATGGCCGTGTGAGCAGGTTTGGACGGGTGTTGGAGGGGGTAATGGTAGTCAAGGCTCAGCCACATTTCCAGGATTTATGTCCCTGGGGCCAGCATGGTGATGGACTCTGGGAATGATGGACGCTGGGAAGGTCGGCCTCCCAGCCCGCCTGCCTGCCTCTCCCTCCCTCCTGCCTGCCTCTCCCTCCCTCCTGCCTGCCTCTCCCTCCCTCCTGCCTGCCTCTCCCTCCATCCTGCCTGCCTCTCCCTCCTTTCCTCTGCTCTCCTCTGGCCTGCTGACACACATCTGCCGCGGACAGATTATCTTTGAAGCGCAGTGTGTTAATCTGCAAGCCAATCCCTCCCAGCCTTTTTTTATATCATTTTAGGGGAAAAAACAAATTTAGATCATAACAGTCATTTTAAAATCAATATAAAGTAAATTGGAGAAATAGTGCACATCTCTCTCTCTCTCTCTCTCTCTCTCTCTCTCTCTCTCTCTCTCTCTCTCTCTCTCTGTGTGTTCTGTATGATGCCACTGTGGTATGTGCTCTGTGTAATGGTAAATGTGACCCAGGTTAGATATGCCACATGCTAGAACAGTCTACCTACATATCCTTCTTACATTGGTCTGCTCATTAGAAAACACCTGCCAATGGGTGTAGTCCCAACCCTCCTTTCTCTAGTCCCAGGAGTATACATTACTCATTTCACATTAGTCATACAATGAGCTTTGTTCACTGCTAGGTTGGACACATCACCATTGGAGAGCTGAAATCATTAGAACCTTGGGTGGATGACCTCAACCYCCCAGCACCTCACATGCTGCACTCCACCTCCTTCCATCTCAAACAATGGCTTGCTCAGCGCAAAGACGCCTCTGCATGTGTAACATGAAACCCGCTTTAGGCACACCCTCCTTCCCAAGCAGCTCCTCTCCGTGTTGCTTCAGGGGGATTGTGGGGTGACCTTGCATCTCATCATCAGAGGAGAAGCACGGAGAGAAGAAGACAAAATAGTGTTATCCCGTTCTCTCTGTCCTACCACCTGCACCCCCCTGCTCCAAGTTTCTGCCTCCAGTTGCCAGCAGGGGACCATTAACATAGGTGTCGGTTGGCTTGACCTGGCCAGCCGTTTAAACGTGTGTGTGAGCATTCCCATAGGTTGTGATAGTGTTAAGAAAGAATGTGCATCTTTGTGTTCTTGTACGTTCTAGTAGTCTGTGTGCGTGTCAGCGAGTTCATGTCAGTGCACGCGCCTCCTAATGTGTCAGCGCACATCTAGTCTCCTCAAAGCGAACCGTGCTCTGCAATGCGAGCGGAGCGTATTACATCACCGAGACGGCTTCCATAGTTGAGCCCTGTCCAATTAGCAGTCATTCCCCTACCTCCCCCTGTCAAAGAGGTGGTCCTCTGTAGCTCAGTTGGTAAGAGCATGGCACTTGCATCGCCAGGGTTGTGGGTTCAATTCCCTGAACCACCCATATGTAAAATGCATGACTGTAAGTCACTTTGGATAAAAGTGTCTGCCAAATGACATATATTATTATATTAATAAAGAAATCCACCACAACCACATTCAGCTGAACCAAGAAAGAAAGAACAAATGAAAGAAAAAGAGAAAGACAATAATCTTACTGATCGCTGGATTCATGTGGTCTGTATGATCCCTGGATGCCTTTGAAAGCGGGGAGTTGATCGAATCCTTGATTTTTAATTAGGCTAATCACTTAAATCAGTGGTTCCCAACCTTTTTTGGTTACTGAATTTAGCTCTGCCCGGAGTACCCCTGTGGTACCCCCTCATGGGCATTTTGTGGTATCATGAGTCTCAAGTACCCCCTATGGATAGGCCAAGTACCCCAGGGGTCCTAGTATCTCTGGTTGGGAACCACTGGCTTGAACCAATCAGGTGAAAGCAGGAAGGTAAAGGAGTAGTGTATGGAGTATGGACACCGGAGGGGCATGCTTAGAGAGGACAGGCTCCCTGTTCTGCATTTTGATAACACACACGCACACACACGACCAGGCACACACAAATAGCAAGTCTTCTGTAAACCACACACCTGCACACACACCCTTTGTTCTTACGCACTTAATATTGATGTCTGAAAATGTGAGTGTTAGCGTTTTGTCCTTGTATTGTGTGCGTGCGTGCGTGTGTTTGTGTGCAGATCTGTTAGGTTAGCAACGCTGCATCCACTCTCTCTCTGCACAGTGAGGGCAAGACTGTTGCCATGGCAACCCATCCCTCCTCCAGCCTGCCACCTGTTGAGCACAGAAATGAAAGGTTTTATGTGATGGAGGGAGGAAGGTATAGAGAGAGAGAAGGAGAGAGAGAGAGGGAGAAGGAGAGAGAGAGAGAGATGGAGAGAGTAGCAGAGTGGTAGGTGGAAATCAATGCAGGGGTATTCAATTAAGGCTGAATGCAGACCCATGCATATCCACTTTCATAGATATTAATGAGTGGTGTTGAGTAAAGAGAAAAAGGTTAATGCATTATTCATAATGGTTATATAGTGTGTGTGTGTTAGACGCGCGCATATGTGTGTATGTGTGTGTCTATATACAGTATGAAGGTTCTCTCTTGAGGATTGTTTAGAGGGAGCTCACTGTACAATCAATGGAAACGAGTGATCAGTCAGACTCACTCTCTCTCTCACACACAACCTCATAATCCTTTTCACTTGACTATCATCCTTTGCTGTTCATCTCTCTCTCTCTCTCATGCGCACCTAACTGCCATTCCGTCTGCTCATCTTTTTCACTTCACCATCCTCCTATCTCACACTCTCACTCTTGGCATCTCCATACTCTCTCTCGCTTACTCTCCTAGTGTCTCCCTCTGCTCTCAACTGCTTTCTCTCTTTCCCTCCCTCTCTTTTCCTTCCTCCCTCCCTCTCTTTCCCTTCCTCTCTTTCCCTCCCTGTCTTTCCCAGAGACATATAAACAGATATATTTATTTGAAGCTACAGCCAGCTGTGCTGTACTTTATCTCACTGCTCTGGCCACCCTTACCTCTGACCCTTCACCCCTATATCCTTCTGTCTGGGTCAGCAGACACTGCCTGGGAGCTCAAATCTGTCACAACCAATCCCCGTCCTCTTTACTGTCATAGCCAGTCTGTCATAGCCAATCACAATCCCCCGTTTCATTTGGAGGTAGGCAACGCATCCCAACTAACCAGGAAACAAAAGATTGGGCAGCTAGCCAACACCAACCCTGTTGTCCCTGGCAATGCCAAATACCTCTCATTACCCCCCCCCCCCCCCCCCCCCCCCCCCACCCTCCGAGCCCGATGCTCTGTTGCGAAATGGCAAGCCGATTCTCGTTATACTGTGGCTTTGGGAGTCCCTAAGGTACACTGGGGAATAGCTTTTCCCTCCCCCCCCCCCCCCCCCCCATACCCCCCAAACACCTCAGAATACTCTTTAAGGAGTGAGGGGGTTCCTTATGTAACACTGTCTGACAGTCCCGTCTGAAAGGGTAGCACAAAGACCACTTTATCCACCCCCCACCCTCCCAGGCCGCCACACACTGCTCTCCAACAGCCCTTGGCCAGGGGTCCGCTGTGGCCCCCGTGAGCCTCATTCCATCTGGGCCAGGGGGACAATCAGCAGTGGAGGCCAGGAACGGTGAGAAGACCAGGACTAAACAGGGATCTGACCCTACCCTGGCCCTACCCTGACCCTACCCTGGCAATCCCCGTTCAGGCCATTGTGGCATCATGCCAGGCTGCCACCTGTGGATCTAATGTCCGTTTTGTTGGACAGGCTCTGTGTCATAGTGGGCACAGTGTAGCTTGTTGGCTGGGATTGGGTTGGTGTTCAGGATGTATGGTTACTCATACTGAATAGGTAAGTCACCTTCCTCAATCTCACACAAGTCTCCCTTTGACATCAAATCTATGATTTACACAAAATTACACTGCATTTTCAGCGTTGTTTTTCTACCTCAAATAACGTTTTTAAGATAACACATGCAGATTTTCTGTTCTCTGATCTCCTAAAACTTTGCTTGATCATAAACAGTCTCAAATGCAATATGAAGTATTTTTAGACAGGTATTAGTAGTCTCGCCTTGCAACTGGATTTATCAAATCAGTGTCTTCACATTGTTTCAAGAGAATGAGACTGCTATTTGTCTCTGGTGTATACAAGTCTTTCATTGGAAACCTCAACTCAAGTAACTCCAAGAATGGTGTAAGTGCCTTCATGTGTTCTAGTTTGACTTCAGAAACAGCCGCACATATACGGCCAGGCCCACTCTCCCTGCCTGTGAGCAGAAGTCTCTATGACTAAACTTAAGTTTTGTTTATTGAATCAAAAGCCTTTATTTGTGGCTTGGTCAGGTGATGAGGAGATAGCTGTGTACCAGTGGGAGATACGGGCCTGCTGTTCACAGTGGTTCTCTATCTATGGGTCTTGGCTAAGGCTGTGAAATTTAGTGAACTTTCAATAAATGCCCTGGTTTTCCCCATATCCCGGTTGGAGGATTCCCGGAATCTGGAAATCTCCAACCAGGATTTCTGTAAAACCAGGGAATGTATTAGAAGTTAACGGGATTTTACAACCCTACTCCTGGCCGGTGGTGCCCAGCGAAATCAGCGGCCTGTCAAAAGTCTCCTTGTTAATCCAATTAGGCTAACAAGACTATGTGAGGATACATTTTTAATTGAAACTCACTTCAGAGAATCAGCAAAGCTCTCTGGCAGACAGACACACTGCTGCCTCCAATAGAGCGGCTCTTCAGGAGCACCACTGGTGTCCTCCCTAGAGAGAGAGAGACAGACAGACAGAGAGAGAAACAGAAGGGTTTGAGAGAGAGAGAGAGTGTGTCTCTACGTAGATGAGTGATTAATAACCTTTCCTGCAGTCAAATAACCAAATCGCCCCCTAGTGGCCTCATGGGTGGAATGTTATTAATATTTTTTGTAATTTCATAATTAATTAACATTATTTTTTTTAAACTGCTGAAAATCCGGTGTTTCTATGTCAAATGGTTTTGTTATATTTCAGTCTTCTGTGATGTACAGTATATAAAGTGTTATATTGGTATGCAAACTCAAATGTAATACATTTCAACTCTATATCTGACATTGTACAGGTGTCTTCTTTTCTTTAAGCCCATAACCACGTGTGTGAGGTGTATACTTTTGTTTCATAGTAGATTTGTTTAAGACTACCAAGTAACACTCTGTGTGACCCTGATTTAGCCCACTGCAGTAAAATGTTTTAAGAAGCCTTTGAAAATGATTTAGTTTTACCTTTAAGTAATCGCTTGAAGATTCGAATTTTGGACAGCCTATGATTCTCCATGATATGACATTGCTTATATGGTGATTATATGACCTTTTACAAGAGAGAACCACATGTATGGAATGTTTTACTTCATGAAAGAGTTGATGCCCAATGTAGTACAACAATATTTCTAAGGCTGTTAGCCCACTACACTGGCCATACTTTGAATGATACTGATATAGATGTTGATGGTGAAAACAACAGGAAACCCAGACTCAGCCAAGGTTACTGTTTGGCCATTTTGACAGAAACAATGAGACAGACCTTGTCTTTGGAACGTTACTTTCTGTCTCTGTTTGTTTTCCAGACATACAACTATTAAAGACGTAAAGTGACTGAGTGATTGTTAGAGCTGAACAAACACAGAAGTGTGACTAAAGTGTCTCTTTACCGTCGGAGGGAGCTGTCTGTTGAGTAGCCTTTTCCCCTGGGGACTACTCACGCAGAGTTAGCTAGCCTGTTCTGTTCCCTGTAGAGTCCATCACTTACTGAGGGAATGCCCGTGTGTGTCCGTGCGTCTCTGTGTGTGTGTCCGTGCGTCTCTGTGTGTGTGTGTGTGTGTGTGTGTGTGTGTCCGTGCATCTGTGTGTGTGTGTGTGTGTGTGTGTGTGTGTGTGTGTGTGTCCGTGCATCTGTGTGTGTGTGTCCGTGCGTCTCTGTGTGTGTGTGTGTGTCCGTGCATCTGTGTGTGTGTGTGTCCGTGCGTCTCTCTGTGTGTGTGTGTCCGTGTGTCTCTCTGTGTGTGTGTGTGTGTGTGTGTCCGTGCATCTCTGTGTCTGTGTGTGTGTGTGCGTGTACTGTATATTCCCTTTAAAGTATATTCCCTGAATATGTGTGTAAGCGTGGCGGTCCATAGGGGTTTTGGCAGAAGCGACGCTACTCAGAATGTCAGATGATGTCTTTAACAGCAGTGTGAGTAGCAGAATGAGTGTATCTGGTGGATGGATTAACCCAAAATTCATCCTCATTTCAAAAGCCTCTGTTTCTCTAACTACAGCAGAAATAAGCCCAGGATTCTACCCATTAACTTTATCTGCTTAGTAATGTAATACTCTATTGGACTACTGTATATTTCCTACAAATAATGCTAGTATAACAACACCTGGTTTTGTTGAAGCTTTGTGAGTTATTTGGTTGTCATGCACCACTTTTTATTAAGAAATTGTTATATTGTTTGATATGAGATATTGGTTTGTGTGGGCGTGAATGTTTTTTTGCTGGACACCACGCTGAAACCTAGACACCACGTCACAAATGGCATAGCGCTTATTAAATATGATGATGCCATTTCTGTGAAAGAAAACATGTTGGTCTCTTACTGACAAGTAAATCCAACACTCTTTCTCTGAACGACGTGTGTGTCTGGTTCAAGTAGTGTGTCTCCTGTGTTTCTCTCAGCGCTGCTCTCTGTGAGACTGCAGGGTGAAGATGCCATATGACCGTCTCCAGATCACTCCACCTCCCACAGGGAGCCCCGGAGCCCCTAAACCCCAAACCATAAGCCCTAATCCCAGCTCCTTGCCATTCAAGTACATTAGTCAATTATTACACATAATCCATGCGGTTCGCCAAAGCTGCTTTAGGAGAGAAATAAGGAGCTACACTTGGCTAATGTAATTGACCAGTGGATAAGTATATGGCCAGTCCACCTTGGTTTAATTTGTTTTGCATTTTAGCCTCAGGGTAATGCTGGACTGCTGAGCCATCTTGGGAGACAGATACCGCCCAGTGACTAGGGACTTGAGTCATGATATGTTCAGTCATTCAATTGACACAGCTCGTATGTGGATTCTTGGCTGAAGCCTCAATGCAAGAAAGTCACTGGTCATCTGATAGTTTGTTCGGTTGGTGTTTGTTTACTACAGATGTAGGATGTTAATTTGACCACTCTTTTGTTGCTGAGAATTTCCCTCACAGCAGGAAATGCAAACTTGTAGTGTATCTGAGGTTTAAAAAGGCCTCTAAGGTTTGTAATTTCCACTTAAAAAATGTCAGACTTGACTTGCCCTAATGAAAAATCTATCAACCCCTACATTTTTTTTTTCTAATCCACATAATAATTCACATTTCCTGTTGCTGCAGGATTATTTTCATGCCGTAGCAAACTGGCTCAAATTAAGATCCTACATCTGTATCTCTGCCGCTTATAGTAGGTCTAGTTCTTGTGTCCGTGTTTTGTATTATGAATGACATTAAGTGGACAGATTGATAAAAGGATATTCACTCATGGCTGTGTGTGGTTATGAGACCTGACCCCTGACAACATTGTTTTCTTGTATGTTTTCAGGGAACACTCTGGGGTCCAATGTCACTGAGTTGGACACCACAGCCAACGTGACATCCCTGTCCAGTAAGGTCGAGGAAGCGGCCAAAGTGAATGATGTTGTTATCGAGGTGACCAGGGTCAGCGCCTCAGTCAGCCCCGTCGTCACGGTGACCCAGAGGGCCGGCCGCATGCCCCGCTCCAAAGAGGAGCAGGGCAGCGGCATGCTGGGAGAAGAGGTGTTGCCAGCCGAGGAGGAGGTGGTGGCCCCGCCCAGGATCAGCCCCGACTCAGCAGAGACAGAGCTCCTTCTGCCTAGCAACCCCCGTGGCCCCGAGGAGGAAGAGGATGAAGAGGAGCACACCGACCCACCGTGGCTGAACGCCAGAGACAACGTTTTTGACCTAGACCGCCGCTTCCGAGAAGGAGTAGCCAATCTAGCCACCACCACTGCCCCTCCCCCCGCCGCCGCTAACCCCTCTCGCCCGGACGTCCTCACCGTAGACTTCTTCGACCCCGCCTCTCGCGGCCGCGGCCTGGACCTAGCCCCTCCCTCTCCCTCCTCTTTGGCCCACGAGCTCCAGGGCGGCGACCCCACTTCCTGGGCCATGCCAGACAACTACGACTACCTCACGCCGTACGAGGAGGGTGCGTCGCCCACCCCTGATGAGTACTCCTACAGTACCACTACTGATACCTTGGATGGGGATGACGACTTGAGGCTAACTGCCGAGCCTCCATCCCGCTCCAGGCCAAGGGATCCCCCAGGTTCCGGCTCCTTCACCCCAGACAAGAGGCTGCCCAGTGGGGATGCTGCTGCTGCTCCAGAGGGCCCTGCGGCAGCCCCTCCAGCGTTACCCGTGGATGGCTCAGACGGGGCCGGTGGCTGTCGCCAGGGCTACGTGAAGCAGAATGGAACCTGCCGCTCCCCCTGCGACACACTGCCCAGCTACTGCTTCAACGGAGGCCAGTGCTACCTACTGGACGGCATGGGGGTCTTCTGCAGGTGAGAGATGGAATGAGCACAACACAACAACACACACACCACACACACACACACACCACACACCACACACACACCACACACACACACACACACACACACACACCACACTCATGCCCTTACATCATAGGCAAGGCAACCAGATGGAAGAAATCTAATTTACTAACATATCAGAGATAAACATTGAACCCAATGAAAACCATTATCTCTGTCTACATTACAATAACAGATATCTACACCTGGACAATGTGTATAGAAAGTATGAGCTAGCCTGATGATGGAATGAGATGGGATGAAACCAGTTCCCCATCACCACACACACCACACACACCACACACACACACCACACACACACACACACACACACACCACACACAACACACCACACACACACACCACAACACACACACACACACCCACTACACACACACACACACGGAGATGACGATCATACACCTTCCACTTGTGTTTTACAGTATTGTATTGTACATATGTTTTGTAGTGGTCCTGTGTGGCTCAGTTACAGTATTAAGAGCATGGCACTATCAACACCAGGGTGGTCGGTTTGATTCCCACTGGGGTCACATACAAAAATGTGTGGACTCACTGTTGTCACCTGCTTCGTAAATGGCATATATTACAGTACTGTATGGGCCAATGCAATTTTAGTAAAGCAAAATACCCCAGCAACTTCATTTTGGATATATGTTCACAGTATAGGGGATGCATTACATACAGTATATCTTTGATCTGGTCATTGTCAGATTATTTTAAATTTACTGTGAAGTATACTCATAATAGTGGTAATAGTGCAGTACAGTATATATCATACTTCACATGTTTCTACTTAACAAACATACATTTTCATTATGTACATCTCAAAATCTGCAGTAGACCAACCAATATAAAATCTACAGGTTTACCAAACGGTTAAGTGATTATCAATTAACAGCGGTCGGATTAAGTAATAGTCAAATGTATTTTAACAAATTAGAAGAGAATCATATCAAAAGTGATGTGAGCATTTCATTGTAAAAGGCAATTACTTTAAATGAACATGTATTGCAATGTGCAACATGTTTTTCTAGATTAAACACTGATTAAGTTTGGTGAAAAAGTGACTGTATGATTTGGTGTGTTTTACAAGGTTCCCAATCCTGGTGCATTGATACCTGGCCAACAGATCTTTATAGAGGTCACCATGAGGAGAAAGTGTAAGCCAGGTTACATGAGAAGGAAAAATCCCCTCCTCCCCAAACTCCTCCAACCCATTGTTATAAAACCCCTCGGATCATTATGCAGAGCTATGCCAAGATATTTATTTCCCTTAATCCTGTAACTCACCGAACGAACCAATCAGCAGGGAGAGATCAGAAATTAGCAAACATCTGTGTGGATTAGCATGCAAATGTATGCGCGGTAGCAAGTCCCTGGATGGCCATCGCCTCCTGACTGCCGCTGATGGAGATGATGATGGCAATGAGAGCTGGCGCAGATGAATCGAACAGACAGGGTCGCCATGCCAACGCGATTATGTTCACACAACAGGAGAGCTCACACAAATGTATGTGTGCACATATGCTCAAGTTGAGACACACACACACACATGCAGGTACGCATACACACGGACGCACACACACACACAAAAACACACACACGCTTTGCTTTTACCATGAGCCCAATAGAACCTCTCCCAACGCAAGGCCCTAATCATGACATAATGACCCGCTGTTCTCCTCCCCCTGCAGACACACAGTTTCTCATCAGTGTGTGGCTATACAGTTCAACTGTTCAGTGACTTGACACTGACCTCTTGACTCTGACAGTTTCCTGTGGCAGGTCAGCAGTAGGTAATCTCCCAGCAGGCCTAAAGGCCAGAGATGAGGTGTGTGATTGAGATGGCAGATGCCCGATCTTTGCAGAGATTGGTCTTATCCTTTATACTGGTTTCTAATCATTGGAGCCACGGTCCATATAATCCTCATTTACAATCATTGGAGCAACAGTCCATAGAGTTGGAAAGCCAAGAGCAATATCGCAAATCACTCCCATAAAACTGAACTAGGATACTACAGCAATGTGGCTGCAGGTAGGTACTCTAGTGGTTAAGAGCGTTGGGCCAGTAAACAAAATATCGCTGGTTCGAAATCCCTGAGCCGATTAGTTGAAAAGTCTGATAAGGTGCCCTTGAACAAGGCACTTAACCCTAATTGCTTCTGTAAGTCACTTTGCGTAAGAGAATCTGATAAATGACTCAAATGTAAATGGTTATCACTACATATTTAGAAGACAAGGTCTTTGGTGGGCTTAAAGAGATCATAGTAAACCATAAACAAACAGTAAACAATGCACTAAGTACATTGATTTTGATGTCTGTGAGAAGTCCATATTAGATGACACTGTCCCACGAGACTGTTGGACTGAGTCAGTGAAGATCTGTGTTACACTGAGGGACAGTCCAAGTTCTGTCTGAGGTTGGGCTAAGAGGCAATATGGGTCAGTGGAGCTCTGGCACAAGTGTCTGTGTGTGTCTGTGTGTAATGGTGAACTGAGGCT
>NC_036845.1:11999589-12057056 GCF_002910315.2 Salvelinus sp. IW2-2015
GTGTGTGTGTGTGTGTGTGTGTGTGTGTGTGTGTGTGTGTGTGTGTGTGTGTGTGTGTGTGTGTGTTGTGTGTGTGCCACAAATCAACAAACCAGACTCTACTGCCACAGAATAGCTCATCGGATACATTGGACTACCTTACTGTGTTTGTGTGGGTCTGTGTGTGGGGGTCTGTGTGTGTGTGTGGGTCTGTGTGTTCGGGTCTGTGTGTTTGCACATGTGCGTCTGTGTGTGTTCCCTGATCTGAGCCCTCTCACTAGATCTTCATCTCCTGTGTCTGACCTCTTGAATGACCCTGTGCTCTCTTACTTCTGCTTATTGGTGGAGGGGGTCTTAATATAGCCATAATCCGAGAGGAGAGGGAGTGTGTGTGTGTGTGTGTGTGTGTGTGTGTGTGTGTGGTGTGTGTGTGTGTGGTGTGTGTGTGCACATGCATGTTTAATTGTGTGTATGCTTGTCATAATGCGACCCAAAATTCTAAATCGCCATGACTACATGGGACTCCTGGTGGCAATACCTCTTCTTAATTATATCAAGCTGCAGGACACACACACACACACATACACACACACATGCACATATACACAACACACTAACACAAAACAGAGTTATAACTGTATACACACACACACACACACACAGCTCAAGTTAATTCAACCTGGCTCGTACTGATCTGTTTCCATACTGGCAGGCAGGACGAGCTCTGACTCATTTTCTCTACGGTCCCTTCCTACTCTCTCTTTGTTCTCTTTTTCTTTGCCATGTCTATCTCCATCCATCTCACTCTCTTTCCTCCTACACTCCATTTTAACACGTGTTGTCCTCCAGCTATGGGGGAAAATTATTACAAATGTTAGTTAGGATAGTAGAGAGAGGTAAACTATTGATAACGTTAGGTAGATCAAACATTCAAATTAGCCTCTTCATGACTGTTACAGACTGTAACTAGTCTTACTAACCATCCAAACAACAGCACACAATGCGCACACACGTAGTATGCAAACGCTTACAGTACACACATACACACCAGGACAGTGGCTTTGTCGGTAAACCCCAGAAAGAGATATTGAGAAGCAGACACAACCACTACTTGTAGGAGTGTGTTATAACAGAGGGCAGAGCCCTTTGCATTCATCCCACTGTGATTCAATTGGGCTGGTGTATGAATAAGCCTCAGTTCACCATACAACACAGACACAACACAGACAACACACACACACACACACACACACACACACACACACACACACACACAGCAGTTAAATGGAACATGGGGCAGGTGTACTACGTGTATTTTTAAATTAGGGTTCATGGTTCATCAACACTTTACTTGACATCTAGCGTCATAACCTGTTATGACACATTCATAACATGGTCATAACACTGTCATGACCCACATATTTACACCTGCTATGACATACACTATATATAAAAAGTATGTGGACACCCCTTCAAATTAGTGGATTCGGCTATTTCAGCCACACCGTTGCTGACAGGTGTATACAATTCAGCACACAGCCATGCAATCTCCGTAGACAAACATTGACAGTAGAATGACCTTACTGAAGAGCTCAGTGACTTTCAACATGGCATTGTCATAAGATGCCACCTTTCCAATAAGTCAGTTCGTCAAATTTCTGTCCTGCTAGAGCTGCCCCAGTCAATTGGAAATGCTGTTATTGTGAAGTGGAAACGTCTAGGAGCAACAACGGCTCATACACGAAGTGGTGGGCCATACAAGCACACAGAACGGGACCGCCGAGTGTTGAAGCGCGAAGCTCGTAAAAATTGTCTATCCTCGGTAGTAACACTCACTACCGAGTTCCAAACTGCTTCTGGATGCAACATCAGCACAATGACTGTTCGTTGGGAGCTTCATGAAATGGGTTTCCATGGCCGAGCAGCCGCACACGAGCCTAAGATCACAATGCCAAGCGTCGGCTGGAGAGGTATAAAGCTCGCCGCCATTGGACTCTGGAGCAGTGGAAACGCATTCTCTGGAGTGATAAATCACACTTCACCATCTGGCAGTCCGGCGGACGAATCTGGGTTTGGCGGATGCCACGAGAACGCTACCTGCCCCAATACATAGTGCCAACTGTGGAGTTTGGTGGAGGAAGAATAATGGTCTGGGGCTGTTTTTCATGGTTTGGGCTAGGATCCTTAGTTCCAATGAAGGGAAATCTTAATGCTACAGCTTACAGGGCCGGGCACCTGCAGGCTGACTTCGCTCGTCAGTTGAACAGTGTTTCCTCCGACACATTGATGCAGCTGGCTTACAGGTTAAACGGCAGGTGTTAAGAAGCGCGGTTTGTCCGGTCATGTTTCGGAGGACGCATGACTCGACCTTCGCCTCTCCCGAGCCCATTGGGGAGTTGCAGCGATGAGACAAGATTGTAATTGGATCGCAATTGGATAGCACGAAATTCAGGAGAAAAAGGGGGTACATTCTTTTTTTAAATAACATTTTGGTTTGTCAAAAAAAAAATCGGTGTRGGACACCGACTGCAAGCCAGGCCTAATCGCCCAACATCAGTGCCCGACCTCACTAATGCTCTTGAATGGAAGCAAGTCCCCGCAGCAATGTTCCAACATCTAGTGGAAAGCCTTCCCAGAAGAGTGGAGGCTGTTATAGCCTAAACGGGGATCAACTCCAGAATAATGCCCATGATTTAGGAATGAGATGTTCGAAGAGCAGTCATGTAGTGTATATTATGAGTGTCAAAACCCACATTTATTCAAAGAAGTTTCCTTTCGTTTGAAAGTTGGTTTCTTAAATCCGTTGTTCTTGTATTGATTTCTTTGCAGTCATGTTTTTTTCATCGTATTTTAAAGAACTTGTAGAAAATACACTTTATGACACTGTCAAGAGAAATGATGACCATCCTGCGTCACTTTACTTGGACGTAGTAAATACCCTTTTTGACACTGTGTCACGTTCCTGACCTGTTTTCTTTTGTCTGGTATTTATTTTAGTTGGTCAGGGCGTGAGTTGGGTGGGTTTGTCTATGGTTGATTTTCTATGTTGGGATTTTTGTGTTCGGCCTGGTATGATTCTCAATCAGAGGCAGCTGTCAATCGTTGTCCCTGATTGAGAATCATACTTAGGCAGCCTGGGTTTCACGTGTGTTTTGTGGGTGTTTGTATCTCGTGTCAGTGTTCGTGCCACACGGGACTGTTTTCGGTTTTGTCACGTTTGTTGTTTTTTGTATTTGTAAGTGTTCAGTTTCGTTTTGATTAAATCAATATGAGCACTAACCACTCTACGTGTTGGTCCGATCCATGCTCCTCCTCAGACGAGGAGAACGACTATGACGACCGTTACACACTGTCATGAAGCATTATGACAATACTGTGTCACTTTACTTGGACTAAGCATTATAAGCATCAGAATCATGTTGCCAGATAGACATAACACGTACATGCCCTTATGTCAGTCATCAGTGAAAAGAGGGTGTCTTGTCCTGCTCCTGAAATCTACTTCTGCATTCATCAGCAACAGAGCATTGGTGTAGGTGCATGTCTTGACATCAATGTGTGCACAATTACAATTTCTGAAAATGTTATATAACATAAACATACTGTTGACAAGTAGGCTATGGTGTAATGGAATGTTTTGCCTTATGTAGGTGTCATAGCCAGCCATAAAATAATGCTATATATGTCACAACCGGTCTAAATATGTGTAATGACAGTGCTATGTCCATATTATGACAAGTTATGTCAGCTATTATGACATGGTTATGGCCGTGCCATAACGTGTTATGGCGCTAGGTGTCATGTAAAGGGTTACCCAGCAGGGTAATGGGTTTTGTATTGCCAGAGGAGGCATATGGGTGATAGTTTGACTGATATGTTTCCTCTATCGATAACATTTTCCCGGTCATGGTGCCACCCACCTAATGACTTCCCACACCTTCATTTGTCTATTAAATGAGTTTCAATTGATTATTTTTGTATCTATTTGGGGGCTGACTCGGCTGGGACTCTAGTTGTAAAACTAGGGGAAACACTGCTCAATGTTGTGACAGTCACGCTGGGCTCTGATTAACGTTGCTGATCCTCCCCTCCATTTACCCTCCATTACCCTTTCATTATCCCTCGTTCTCCTTCCCTTTGTACAGTACCCCCCACCCCATCCCCCTTTCCTTCCTATCCCCCGTTTACCCTCATCCCCCTTCGACCTCACCCCACAACACTGTGGGGGGGTGTCCCGTTTCTGCCCCCCTCTACCTTCCGACCCACTCTGTGCCCCCCTCCTCTTGGCCAGGTTAGGGTATCTATCCCGGGGGAGTTTGGCAGTCGAGCAGCCTTTACAAGCCTAATCAAGTAAATATTGAGGGGATTTGTGAGCTCTTTGTAATGTGGCTCAGGCWCGGGTAATTCCATTGTGTCGCTAGGTTAGAGGGCTGTATTTGGTGGCGATTGGAGGTTGTGGTAAACCTTGATTGAGTTAATGATGGGGTAGGGAGGGAAGGCTCTGTGGTTACACTGGGTAACTGGTTAGGGTAAAGCTGTGGGAGTCGTGAGTGTTTAAACGAGGAGCTCAGAGAGAGAGAGAACCAAGCCTGGCAAGAACCAAGCCTTTTAAGGTAAAACAAACAAAACAGACATTTTGGATTGTAGGATTACAGGTTTCAGGGTGGAACACAATGTGGTCCATTTAAGTCTAATGAATGTTTCTTCTGGGTTTATTTCAGTTGGATTGTTTCGGTTTGATTTTAACACTTGAGAAAACTTGCAACCAAAATCTTCAAGTCAAATTGTAGGGTTTTTAGGACACTGCTGTTTTAGGACACCATTTAAATGATGTCAAAACCAAAGTCAGTCAGCTACATAGAAACAAGATTACACTCTCCTGGAGGCAGCTGGCAAAGAGCAGGAGAGCGGAAGGGGAGAGAGAGACAAGGATAGTGGGAGGAAGAGAAGAAGAGGTAGTAAATCAGTGATAGATTAGAGCGATGGAGAAACTCAAGGAGCAGAGTGATAGAGGAGGGAGTAGGAGGACATTGAGAATGAGAAATAAAGAAATAAAGAGTGATTACTAAAGCGAGAGAGAGTCTCATGAGAGCTCTGTGTGTGTGTGTGCGCGTGTGTGTGTGTGATGGAATGACATGTCGGTACTGCATCTGCTTCTTGTGCGGCTCAGCTGGATCGCCATGGCAACCAGCCATCCTCCTTACCCTCTCCTTAAATGTACTCTCTTTCTCCGCTATATAAACTACCTCTTTGTACCAACATACAGTACCTTAGAGGGGGAGAGCGTATTCAAGTCCTCTTGAGAATGGCGTATCAGTAGTCCAGTCACACCTTCTCCTGCTAGAGAATGCCCCCTGGCACGGAGCCAACGCCCCTCGGTTGGCACTTTCGGCACGGGCACAAAGGGGGCAGGATGCAGGAAGCGGTGCTGAAAGGAACTGAGCCCCCCATCACCCGCTTACTGGGCTGAATTGAAACTGTGAATCTGAAAGGCCATACTCACACCTCCATTCATTCTACACATTTACATTCATCTGTGTGAGTCTGTAGGTCTCTTGGCCTGTGTTTGGGGAACAAGGGAAGGTGCATTTCTGTTGCTCTTCACATTCAAATTCTTCCAAGTGAATGTGTGTCCKTCCGTAAGTGGTGATTTCCCCCAAAAATCCACATGCAGACATTTGAGGAGTGAATGTGAACCTTTGCATTCTCGTACCTATTTTAGCCTGTATGGGCTCTTCTCAGCGAGTGTGTTTCATTCACATGCTTTCCCGAGTTCTAACTACTTCACACATTCAGTCTCTGTAAACAGCCTGTTTTATTCTCAGTGATCACACTTCTACTATTAGAAGAAAATGGTTTCAAAAAGAGTTCTTTGGCTGTCCCCTTAGGAGAACCCTTTTTGGTTCCAGGTAAAACCCTCTGTGTAAAGGGTTCTACATATAACCCAAAAGGGTTCTACCTGGAACCAAAAATAGTTCTTCAAAGGGTTCTCCTATGGGAACAACCAAAGAATCATTTTAGGTTCTAGATAGTAGCAGGAATATACATAGTATCTGGTTGCTATGAGACCAGTCATTACCATTTCCCCCTGTTAACTAGTGTGATCGACCCAGTTTATAGAGTCTATTTCTTATTCTACATGCAGTACCATTCATTCTCGTAGTGGTTTCAAGCATTTGATTAGTAAGGTTCCAGTCTTGTTTAGATGCCAGATAGTCAGCAGACGACGCCATCTGCCTCTGTCATTTTTGTCCTGGAGCAAAAAGAGTCTAGGGCGCTCAGATGGCGGCAAGTGTGTGTGCGTGTGTGTGTGTTGGCGTGCGTGCGTGTGTGTGTGTGTGTGTGTGTGTGTGTGTGTGTGTGTGTGTGTGTGTGTGTGTGTGTGTGTGTGTATGGAAAACAGCCTCTGGCTCTTTGTTTTTTTCTATTTTCTTTTCTGACAGAATGATCACATTATCCCTTCAAATAGAGCCATGTTGAAGGCCTGCTGGTGACACTTAAGGCATCTGAGAGTCTGTTTTAGACTAGGAGTTGAAATTTCACTTCCATAAATGATATACACTGCTGCATATGTGGGATGTTGAAGAGCATTTTTTAGACCCCACACTCAGGGCTGGATTTAATCTGTATCGTGGAAGATCTGCGATATAGCTCGATTTAAATTGAAAGGCAATGTTCCCGCATAGATTTTTATAATGTGTTCTATGATTGTACGTTCGTTTATGTGTACCTCTGTCTTGTTGCTTTTGTCGCATTGCTTTGCTTTATCTTGGCCAGGTCGCAGTTGTAAATGAGAACTTGTTCTCAACTGGCCTACCTGGTTAAATAAAGGTCAAATTAAAAAATGTAAAATCTGAGATTGTCCACGATACATTCACGATACGAATTGAATCCAGCCCTGAAAGCTTTCAGACTCACATAATGAAGCACTTGGGATAATTATAAACAGAAAGTCTTGATTTTCTTAAACAGAGCAAATGTATGTAAATGTAAATGTGTGCCAACCATTCAAGCTTGAACTATGAATGACACAGTGGTACTGCCCTCACCCTAATCTAAATCATTTAGAGCCTGCACACACACACAGACAGAGACACACACAGACAGAGATACACACAGACAGAGACACACACAGACAGAGACACACACAGACACACACAGACACAGACACACACAGACAGAGATACACACAGACAATTTTGTTGAAGTGTTACATTTGGTAAATAAACCCTCCTCCATTTCTCACCCGCCTTCTTTTCTCTCCATCCTTGATTTATTTCCCTTTACCCTCCTCTCATGGCCTCTCTCCACTCTTACCTTATCTGGCCATTTCATCTGTCACCCATCTATCTTTCCCTGGCTGCTCTTCTCTTTCCTCTCCGTATTCCATTACACATGCCTCATTGTTTCCACTACTACTACTTCCCCTCTTCGTCTTCGTCTTCCTGTTCTTCCTCTTTCTTCTACTTTTTGTTTTTCTCTCCTCTCCATCCCTCCTCCTCCATGCAGGTGTAATGTCCAGGACTACATCTGGCACAAGGGTTCCCGCTGTGAGTCGGTGGTGACAGAGTTCCAGGTGCTGTGTCTGACCATCGGGGCGTCGGCCCTCATGGTGCTGCTGCTTTTCATGATCATCGTCTGCTTCGCCAAGAAGCTCCACGTGCTCAAGACCGAGAACAGCAAGTTGCGCAAACGCAGGTGAGCTTACGGCGTGGACCTGGGGAAACCTGCACAAATACAGGGGAGTTTATGGACCAGATGAAACCAGTTAGCACAAAGGTGTAAGAAAAGCAGGAAAAACCAGGCAGTGCAACCATAGATCATAGAACCCATGGAACCTGGCTGCGCAAACGCAGGTGAGCTTATGGACTAGAAAAACCAGGCAGCAGATAGACAGGTATTTCAGCTCTTGTATTCTCACAGCATATGTATGTGAAATAAAGAAAATCACACTCACTATCAACAAAGCTTAGCATTTCTAGCACTTTTGAAAATGATCATATTTAGTATTCGAGAGAAGAGGCTGAGAGAGGGAGGGAGCCTGGACTGGAAAGAGGAGGATGGGGGATGGGTCACAAACAAGAAGAGGCGATAGACAGAACAGACAGAGGGGGAGAATTGGATGGATCAGATAAAGGGGGGAGGATATTAAATGAGCGAAGGAGACAATGAAGGAATGCGGAGGAGGAGGAGGGGGCGGAAAACACGATGACAAGATAGATGAGAGAGGAAACGCAGAAAGCGAGAAAAGATAAAGCAGAGAGAGAAAAAAAGGGAGGGATTGAGTTTGCATTGAAAGAGAACAGGATGAGGATAGCTAGAACAAGTGCAGTATGAGATGCGGCTGTGCCTTCGCTGGTCGTTTTGCCTAGCAACAGTGAAGTCATGTAGGAGGGTGGATGAGTGTGGATGCTTCCATTAGCAATGCACATTTCTTAGCTGAGGATGATGCTAGCATTATGATGAAGAAGAGTGGAGCAGTCAGTGCGGGGGATAGCGTGCTGATGGCTAGCGCGCGGTGCTAGCTGAAAACAGTGATGTCATTGCTACTCTGGCTCCAGCTGAAAGTAGGGCAGTCTGATCAGGAGTGTATGAGAGGGGAGGGGAGGCGAAGTTGACCTACATACAGCTGTGCGACCTCAGGGGTGTGTGTGTGTGAGGAAGGGGGGGGTGGGGATGGGAGAGACACCACAGCCTCATCAAGTGGTTAGCCAAAAATCAAAGAGGAGGAAGGAGAAACAGAAGTGGAGTAGAAGAGAGCAGAATGAAACAGAGGAAAACACAGGGGCGGAGGAGTGAAGGAGAGAGAGTGGAAATGTGTAGAGGATGGTGAGCAGAGGGAGGGCAGGAATAGGAAAGAGATTTTAGCAAGAGAAAAACTCAGTTGTTGTTGGAAGGACATGTTGTTGGAGGGAGAAAGAGTGTGTGCATGTGCACGCGTGAATAGGGCACTGCTGATGAGACTCATGTATACATGAGACGCCCACCGCTCTCTCCCTCCATCTGCTGCAGATAATTGCAGTGGGCTGCACAGTGTATGTGCCACAGTCAAGATGGGGTCTGCTTCCCTGTCAGAGAGAGAGAGGCAGAGAAAAAGATGGAGTGAGAGAGAGATGGAGGGAGAGAGGTGCTGGGGGAAGGGGGAGAAAGAGAGAGGTCATGAATGGGAGGACGGGGGAGAAAGGGAAGGAAAAATATTAGGGATTGAGGGAGGGAGAGAGAGAAAGCGAGAGGGGTGACAAGAGTGGCAGAAAGTGAATGGCAGAGGACAGAGAGAGAGATGCAGGTTACGTTATCTTGCAGAGAGGAGAGTGTGTGTGTTCTGGCTGAAGTGGCAGATTAAAACTGACACATCCTGGATTTAGTCCGTTTTCCCCTGTACCCCGGCTTAGAAACCACACTTCTCATGCCACACACTTTACTCTCTCTCTCTCAATTATGGACATAAATAGCACACACACGATCAGTATCCAAGCCCTGCAGTAACCTCCTTTCAATTCAATAAAATCTGCTTTATTGGCATGACGTAACAATGTACATATTGCCAAAGCTTACTTTGGAGATTTACAATACTAACATAATTAAAATAATTATAATCAATATTGTCAACTTCTTTCTGTCTCCCTATTTATGTATTTATTTATTTCTCTACTCCATCTCTCTAGCACACTCTCCCTCCTCATTACTTGAGCTTTGATTGGCCTGTCATAAAAACAGAATTAAATAATTCAATATAAATGTTGGAGCGGCATCTCAATCAGACAGTAGTAGGAAGTGCTGGGGCTGTACTGATGGGTCTAGTTCAGAGGATGTTTAACTGTGGATATGATGAGGAGAGGGAGAGAAGGAGATCGAGAAGAGACAGAGAAACTCTTTCCAGCCAGCAGATGTTTCTGGAATAACACAAAATGACAAATGACTGTTTGGGGAGTCTGTTTTGGATATTAAGTTTCTCCAAGTTTTTAATTGGTTACACAAAGTGAATCACAGTGCTTCAATGGTAGGTCAATGGTGAGTCATTGTTGTCTGTTTGGAAAGTAACCTTCATTTTCATTTTCAGTTGCAAAACATTTGGCTATACAGTGTACCCTATTGAATGCAACCCAGGATTGGGTGTCAAAGTGGCCATAGCTGTAGTCTAGTTGATTCACAGCTGATTTGTTGCATCACAGAGGGTATCTGTCTCTCTGTCATCTGCAAACTGAAGTCTTACACTTGCACTATATTTTAACTAACGCTGCTTTCTCTTGCTTTTTCTCTCCCTCCTTCCTCCTCTACCTCCTTTACCCCACGTTTTCACATACTTTCCCCTCGTGCTTAAATCCTCCCTATTCTCCCTTCATCTCTCTTTTTCTCTTCTCTCCACCTCTCACTGAATCCCTCTTTTTCCATTTCCCCCTCGACACTCTCCTTTTCCTCCACAATGTGACCCTCCTACTTTCCTCTTCATTTAATCCTCTTTTACCTGTTCTCCCTCCTCCCTTCCTCTCGTCTCTGGTCCCCTCCCTGTCCTCCCTTCCTCTCGTCTCTGGTCCCCTCCCTGTCCTCCCTTCCTCTCGTCTCTGTCCCCTCCCTGTCCTCCCTTCCTCTCCGTCTCTGGTCCCCTCCCTGTCCTCCCTTCCTCTCGTCTCTGGTCCCCTCCCTGTCCTCCCTTCCTCTCGTCATCTTCCCTGTCCTCCCCTTCCTCTCGTCTCTGGTCCCCTCCCTGTCCCTCCCTTCCTCTCGCTCCCCCTCCCTGTCTCCCTTTCCTCTCGTCTCCCCTCCCTGTCCTCCCTTCTCCCTCTCGTCTCCCTCCCTGTCCTCCCTTCCTCTCGTTCTCTGGCCCCTCCCTGTCCTCCCTTCCTCTCGTCCTGGTCCCCTCCCTGTCCTCCCTTCTCTCGTCTCTCCCTGTCCTCCCTTCCCTCGTCTCTGGTCCCCTCCCTGTCCTCCCTTCCTCTCGTCTCCCTGTCCTCCCTTCCTCTCGTCTCTGGTCCCCTCCCTGTCCTCCTCCTCTTCCCAGCAGTAAGTACCGGCCTCCATCGGAGCAGCACAATGATAATTTCTCCCTGTCCACCATCGCTGAGGGCTCCCACCCAAATGTAAGGAAACTGTGCGACACCCCTCCTAACGTCCCTCATGCCCGTGCTTTGGCTTACTATGATAACATTATCTGTCAGGTAACGTGGTTCTCGTCTCTCTCTCACCCTTTTCTTCCTTCCCTCCTCCGCATGGGCTTGAGTGTCACCTCTCCGGGGTTACAAGGCGGGGTGTTACAGTGGGGGCGTTCTCTCTCGCTATGGGACAAGTCTACAGCCAGATAGGCAGGCATAGTACTGCACCCGGTTACTGAGGCAACACGGTTACCATGGCAACAGCGTGTCCGTAAAGTCTTTACTGTGTATTGCCTCATTGTCAGTTATTGGTTGAGTTTTTTTGTTAGCTATTGATCGTACTTGAAGGTGACACACACACGCATGTACACACACTGCAGATCAAATCAAATTGTATTGGTCACATACACACGGTTAGCAGATGCTATTGTGAGTGTAGCGAAATGCTTATCAATGTGAAAGATGGAGCAAGGAAATAAGTTGATCTTACCTATACCTATCTGCCTGACCCGGTGGTGTGGTCAGTTCTGTCCGGGCTAAGACTTGACCAAGAGAGAACTCCTATAGCCCTCACTGTAACCCCCTCCACCCCATCTATCCCTGATCTGCTCTCCCTTTAATCACCTGTGCATCGGTATGTCACTGCATGCCTGCTCTATCGCTCACATGGTGGCCCCCCCYGGTGGCCATGTCAGCCGCTGCAGCAGCCTGTCCGTCGCTCTGCCTCTGTATCTCTGTCCGTCTGTTTCACTCGTTTATCCTGACTTGGGCTGGATAGGTTGGAAAAGTGAAGAAGGTCTCTTGATTGGTCGATAACAGGGCTTTGGGGTGGAGCGGTGAATCTGGGGGCATGAAATGTATTTWGTTTATGGGGTTATTATCAGGTTGRTAGMGGATGGTGTGCGAGATGTGTGCAAGGTGGGCGGAGCTATTAAGTCAGGATAAGCATTTGAGATGCAACGTCCCCCTGCTGCCTGTAGGTGGCGGGGGAGAGTATAGACCTAGATGCACAACTAACGGAAGCATGTGGTAGCATAGCGCTAACACGGTCGTAGCAGCATGAGTAGAAGTAGCGCTACGACATAAGATGTGGTGCCACATTCTCACAACTCATCAAATAGTTCTGGTCGTCATACTTGGTATAACCACAAGCAAATTGCTTCACTTAGCTTTCTTTTGCTCGTTTTTTTGTTTGTTTGTAGATGCAGTGTTATTCTTCCTTCTGGGTAATTGCGATAATGTTTCTGTAAATATAATATAGTGACAACTTGGGGGGCATCATATTGCAGTGGTTCATACCATGATACAGAACACTACTAACCGTAACCACAACCCGATACCATCCACAACCAAATAAAACACCATACGACACCCCCATCTTCCAGACATCTTCTAATCACTGAAACAGGATAGCTCTGCTCTTTGAGTCTCAACCTGGGTTTGCAGCTTAGCTCTAAGTCAATGTATTAGTACATCTCTCTATCCATAGGAGTCAATATAGAGCACCACTATAGAGAATCTGAAAAAAAGGTCCATTAAAATACATTGTAGATTCATCTGCCAACACCATGGAGACATACACTATCACTAAAAAAGCTCAGAAAACATAAACTAATATTGTGAATAACCAATACCTCAAATCCCTCCATCTAGTTCATGAACTAAAATCCCCTGTGTTTCTATGTCAACACGGTACCCTCAGAAAAGTTTCATCCAACATTTACTATGGTAATGTAAAGGCCACGAAGCATCATAGTTACTGAGCCAAATCCTTCAGTGTCCTTATTATGGGCAAGACAGTTCTCTACCTCTCAATGTGAGCTGGGAATATCAGATATCATCCTTAGGAAGTTCCTCCTTAGTAGGTCTTCTCTCTCTGCTTTTTCATTCTCTTCTCTCTCTACGCCAACTCTCTTGGTTTCTATCAACTATCTCTGTCACTCTCCCTATCCTGTCTCCTCCCTCTTCTCTCTTTATACGCTCTCGCTCTCTCTGTTTGAGGATGTTATGTATCTTTTGAGGTAGTATAACCCTCTCTCCTGCCCCCCCACCCCCCCTAGAAAAAAACCCCATTGAGGGGCAAAGGGGATAAACCCAAAAAAAACCTTTGGAGTGATAAGGACCAAAGAGGAGCCCGACAGTGAGGTAAGATAAACCCCCTCAGATGGCCCGCCCCCCCCTCTCCCTTAAACGACTCTCATTGTACTGTGACCCTCTCAGTCACCCTCTCGCAACTCAACGGACCAATCCACGGCCCCAAACTTGGTTAGTCAGAACCTAGTGCTGTTACTTCTAAGTGCTGATCTAAAGTCAAAAATAAATTAAGTTACACCTTAATGGATCATTTCCGGATTCGAGTAAATGCTGATTTTAGACATGATCCATATCTTTACATATTGTGGGCTCTTAAAAATAACAACTGCGAAATAAACAGAATTTAAAATATGAAATGTACACTTTTATCTAGGTTAAATGGCACAGAGATAAACGTTGTAGCAGTCCAGTAACAGTACGCTTTTGTCCTTGTAGTGTCCTTCAGAAAGGGGATATCGACCCTTCCCACATGAGTTCTTAGCAGCAGAGAAAACACTGCAGGAGACTCAAACCAGAGAAATCTCGCTAGACAGATTCTCTCTCTTCAGATAAACACACGGTCAGAAACTGTACACACTCCAACATGCATAAAAACACTATCATATATGCAGAAACACAGATAATACAACTGGAAAGTGAAATATTGTTGTAGGGAGAATAGTTTCTTTATTTTCAGCATTACATGGACTGAGTACAGTGGATTGTATCCGTTTACCCTTAATCTCCTATCAACATTAATACCTGTCCTTTTATGGACCATGCTGGTTTACAGTATATATTTAACTATGGCTTGTGTCAATTCCATTCAAACTCTGTCAATTGACAAAAGTATAATGATGATAAGTAAAAGTCTATATTTAGACTCATTAATACATGTATATGTTCATGTGCTCTGTATTGATTGAATTAATATTAAATTGATGAAGTGATTATGATAGGGTTAGACTGACACATAGTGACATGTTTTCATAATACTGCCAGTCCTGTGCTGTGGAATAAAGGCTGGGATGTACAGTACCGGTGTCCCTATTGTCCAGTCCTGCCCTGTAGGCTGTGCTTTGCTGTGCTGTGCTGAGCCATACTGTACTGTGCCGTGCCAGTGAAGAGCATTGAGGTTCTCTATCTATCTGTAACAAATCTTTTGACTCAGTCCTGTCCCACCCTCTTCGTGTCCTTCCTCCACTACGCATACACAGATACACACACACACACACACACACGTTTTATATCATGCACACAAAGATGCAGATCCAGACACACTCACATCAACTCTGAACACACACACACACACACACACACATAAAGCAGGAAGGATACAAAGATCTGTCCATGTTTCATCTTCATCTCAACACCCCGTATATCTCTGTTCCAAAAACTCCCCGCAAAGTCCCTCTCACCCTCGTTCCCCAATACAATGACAGCAAACAGCAAACAACAACACATTTTCCAGTTTCACGCTGACGGAAGGAAAGATGGCCCCTATCCTGTAACCATGGAAGTGACGTATCCCCACGTCCTGCCCGAAGTTACTATCTAGGCCATCAGCCAATGGGTAAATGCTCTCGCCATCCCTTTTGTGTGCCATTGAATAACAAGCATTCAGCTCTGTTTCGTAATGGCACAGCCCTCAGGGTCTGCAGTGTGTGTGCGTGCGTGCGTGTGTGCTTGCGTGTGTGTGTGTGTGTGTGCGTGCACATGTGTGTTTATGCGTGTGTGTTTGTATGTGTGTATGCATGTGTGTGTCTGTCAGTCAGCCTGAGCACAGACAGACACTTCTACCTCAACACAGCAGGGTCGATGAAGCTATGCAATATTAATAAGGATAACAGGCTAGGAAAATCAGGTTCAAATGAATGCCAATCCATTCTTGTTCTTGACCTTAATTAAATGCAGCCAAAAGGATGAATTGAAGTGAAACAGAGTTGTCTCCTAATGCATTGTTTTTCCAGCTCCAGCTGTACTGTAGGTATGTATGAAGGTGGTTCCACAGACAATGTGTTTAATGCCAATGAGGACATGGCTCATTGTGTTTTAATTGGGACAGTAGCGAGGTGAAGGGGGCTGGATGAGTGATGGGGGAGGGATTCTGGATTCTCTAGGGGTCTTGCATGTGGATGTGCATGCGCTTCCCGGTTGGCCTGGATGGGGTGCTTGTTGGTGGGTTATGACGGGTGGGAGGGAGTCGCTCATACAGCTCTCCAATCACCTCTATGTCCCTTCAACCAAAACAAATGTGCAAAGAGAGCATGATGTTGAAACATTTGGGTAGCCACGGCCAATGTACAATGGGTCTTTTTTAAACGGTTAGCTTCCTCACAGCTCTCTTCCRTTGACGGATAGTCAGGTAGTGTGAGGATAATATGGGATTTYGGGATATTTATATCCAAACAATATATTAAATCGGATTAAAGAGAGGGATGGAGGGGAGAGGGGTGGGAAGAGGTGGAGTTAGAGGCTCTAATATCTTGAGATGTTAGGGTGATATTTCAAATATTCTCATCTCTTTAAGGGGAATGACATATGCAATAGCAGTGGTCTGTCTATAAGGGGCTATAAATTGATATTTTCAGAGGTTGAAGGCCATCTATTGGCTAATGCTGTGACAGTCCCAATAACAGGATGCAACAAAAGACCACATGGGMGACTAGAGGGAGGGTTTGGTTTATAACAGTTTTGGGGGGTCTGACTGGGTGGGCCTAACCGTGTTTTCTCCTCCCTCCGTCCATCTGTCCGTCCGTCCCTGGCAGGATGATCCTAATGCCCAGAACAAGCTGGAGGACCCCGTGAAGGCCCCGGTGCCCAAGGAGGACGACTCCCTGAACATCCACAACTCCCTGACCCCCAAACACGAGAACCACAAGGTACTGGGCGAGGAGAACTCCTCTGAGGTAAACTCACTGCAGAACAACATGATGTAGAAGCCTGGGTTGGGATGAGAGCTCCAGTCCTGCTCTCTATCCCAGCCACCACGCCTACAACTGCTACCACCAGCCAACCACCGTCTACAACACGGCAACACTGCCACCAAGCGGGCAACGCCGCTGGGAAAAGAAAAAAAAAACACGCCACCCCAGCTGAAACTCCTCCCCGACCTGCCACCGCCTATAGCGACCCCTTACGCCCAATCACGCCCCCCTGCCTCGCTGCCCTGCCCCTTCGTTGCTGTCACTCTGCTCCCCCTTACCCCCTGCCCGCACGCACATACACACACCAGAAAACACAAACAGACACACGAAAACACACACACACATATATATGTACATACACACACTCACATATACACTCATAATTCCCCTGCCTGCATTGGTGTATTTTGTAAAAAGAAAAAAATCATATGGAGTTTAAAAAAAGAAGTTAAACATTGTAAAAAAATATAAAAGTTACTGAGAGGTTTCGATGTTTGTCTGACTAATTAAGTGAGTATGTATAAATATATGAAAAAAATGCTTGGATTGATATAAAAGAAACAACACACKGTGTCTTCGTTTTCATTGATGTGATTTCTAATCCTTTGATGTACTTGTTTTATTTTGTACTTTTTTGGGAATACAGACTTCAAAACAGAGAACAAAATCTAACAAAATGTTGAAATAAACCTTTTTAACATGACACCTTTGTCCCTGTGTTTTCCTGAACAATACTGTGCCTTTCCCTCTCAAACACTTGCATGGCTTATTACAGCTTGGTAGCTCCTTAGGTTGTACTCTCACACACACACGCATGCACACGCACACGCACACACACACACACACACACAGCTTGCATGGATCCTGTAGTTTGCTTTCTCACAGAACTGCAGCTGAAACACACAAAATAAAACTCTTCTCTCACCACTCATGTCAGAAAGAGCCTTATTCAGAAGGACAAACACACACATAACTCTTTCTTTCTGACACACGCGCACACACACACCCACCCACCCTCTGTTACATTCCCCGTTCACACATCATTTTTCATACCTTGCCCTGCATTCTCAATGAGTCTCGAAGAAGGCCTCTCCAATGCCATGCCTTTGTCGGAGTGATCATTGAGAGAGTTCTAGACTGATTGGCCAGAGTCTAGTATTGTAGGGCACTTCTTAAGCTGTGGGGCCTTTGGTTGGTTGGATGGGGGATGGAGGACCCCTTTCCCATCAATAGGGACAGAGAAATATTCAAACCACTACAGAGGAAAAGTTTGGCTATGGGAATGAACAGCAGGCAAGCAGCTACAACAGCACTTAACACATTCTCTCTATCTCTCCCTCAGTCTCTGTAATGTAAGAGAACACATAGCACCCATGGTTCAAATGAGAAGACCTATTGGCTTTGCACCTTTCTCAGACAAAATGTTAACGCTTTGCACAAACACAAACACACACATACTGAAGAGGGTGTAAAGCTGAAACGTTTGTGTGTCCTTGGGATGGACAGAGAATATAAAATCAATCAACCTGCATGAGCTATAGCTCAGCAAATTGCTCCTCAATTGTGCCTGGGTTCGAGCCTTGGTGGACCAGAGACAATCAGGAGAAAGTGGTACTTGTTAAGTAACAGCTTGACGTCCGTTACATTAGGGATTGTTATTTGGCATTTTAGCAGACCGAAGAACTCTCCAATGAATCTGTTATGTTTCTACCCTCATCTCTTTAATTTCTGCTTTATCTCCAATCAACACCAATGACACTTGAGGAGTCAACCAGAAAGCCTCCCTTCCCTGGGGGCCACTCTGGGTTTGACTGTTTGTGTGTGTTTCTGTGTGCATGTGTGTGTGGGTGTGTGTGTATGCATGCGTGCGTGTGTGTGTGTTCAGGCTTGTCTCTGGGAAGAGAGAGCACAGTGTCCATCACACCACAGGACAAGAGGTGATGGTGTGGTTGAGAGAGCTGGGCACTGAGATAGATGTCTATCTCTATTCCTCTAAAACCCGCTCGCCCTTTCTAAATATATTTTTATACAGCCCTCCACCCCCTCCCTCTTTCCCTTTTGTTCCCTTTTGTTATTTTTATATCTCTTTTTCTGGCATCAACCTCTCCCCCTCTCTGTCTCGCTTATTCCCCTCTCTCTCCAGAAAATGTTTCACATCGTTCCCCCAGTCCTCTCTCTCCTCTATCTCTTTCTCCTCTCTCCTATCGCTCCTCTCCTCCCTGTTGCTGGAGGGTCTTTACAAATGCAGCCTCAGACAGAGGGGGCACCGTTGCCATGGAAACCAATTCTGTCGCTTTGGTCCAAGCTTGAGAGGACCAACTCAATGACCTCACCATTCTCTCTATTCCTTTCTTTCTTACACACACACACAACAGCCAGACTGTATCGCGTTGTACTGAGACTCAGAAAATGATGTATAATAGATACATAGAATCAAGAATGCATTATGCAGATTTAATGTAATCTAAGGAAAACATGAAATGTTGACGTTAAATACACTCTGATTCCACATAACCCCCTTACATTACTCCCTCTCTCTCTTTAGCTGACCTAAATACCACATTGTGTTCTTATAGCGCTTTTACAACGTTCTGACAATGAATGCACTCCTGCTCACCTTTACCAAATAATTTATCTGGAGAGGAGAGAGGAAAGGCACACTTCAGGTAGGGAGAGAGGGGCAGGGGGTGAAGAGAGGGCACAAATAGGGCGTGTCAAGATTTTTCTCTGCCTCCCAAAGCCTGCTGGGATGTTGGATTCATCCGCACACTGTCATTGGCTGAGGATGTGGTGGAACGATGGTGTGTGAATTCCACAGRGAGCCTCAGGATTTGCCAACGCAAACACATATATACACAGACAAGCATGCACCCCCGCACGTGCAGTCACGGACGCACGCACACACACACACACACACTTGCAGAAAAGCTCACAGAGCAGCTTGGGAAGCAAGTGTTGAAACTTAAAGGCAGGGTGTGGGTGGGTGAGTTATGTCTGATTGAACCATTTTGCCATTACTCTGGTTYATTAATGAGGACGTCTGGAATGCAGACGATCATCAGAGAAGCCTTTCTGATGGAAATGTGCCCATACGTTACCACACTGAGGCCAATCCTACTCCCCCTTTTCCCTGAAGAAAGGAGGGAGGGGAAAAAGATCAAATGATTCACACCACAGAGTTTGGCCTTTCTCTGATGTGTTATCCTGTGTCGATCAGTGTATGGCTGAAATGGAGGTTAGGGGTAGAAGGAAAGGGTAGCTGTAAAGAGCTGGACGGTACAGGTAACTGGGAAAATAAAGGAAACACTTGAGTAAATGAGGGATACAAAGTATATATTGAAAGCAGGTGCTTCCTGAGTTAATTAAGCAATTCACATCCAATCATGCTTAGCGTTATATATAAAACCCAATATGGGAGATTCTGTAGCGGCGCCTGAGACAATGTTTTCCACCACCATCAATAAAACACAAAATTATGGAATTTCTTGTGGAAGAATGGTGTCACATCCTTCTAATAGAGTTCCAGACGTTTGTGGAATCTAAGCCAAGGTGCATTGAAGCTGTTCTGGCTCGTGGTGGCCCAATGCCCTATTAAGGAACTTTATGTTGGCGTTTCAATTCTGTAGAAAACCGTTTTAGGTATAAGTAACCACACAGATGTGTGTCTATGAGCTGGTGTGTGTGTGTGTATAAGTGTAGGGTGGGATACATTACTTTCTAAATGTAATCCGTTACAGTTACTAGTTACCTCCTGTCCAAAATTGTAATCAGTAACATAACTTTTGGATTACCCAAACTCAATAACATAAATCTGATTACTTTCAGTTACTTTTGGATTACTTTCCCCTTAAGAGGCATTAGAAGAGACAAAAAGGATCCATCAAACACATTTTAGTGTGTTATCATAGTGGTCTCTGATTTGTGGTCAGACTCGCCCAGGTGGAACAAACTTAAACTTTCACCTTTTTTCAAGGCTTAATTGAATGTCATTGMGTAAACAGAAAGGTGTCATAATGTATTTGTTTTGCATCCTTTCTGATTTAAAAGCAATCCAAGAAGTAATCATCTAGTTTAAAAAATATATCTGTTATCTGAGTGGAATATATTTCTTATAATGTAACTGATTACCATTACAGTTTTTATTTAATGAGATTACATGTACTGATTACATGTAATCAGTTCCTCCCCAACCCTGTACTGTATGTGTGTGTCTGTGCGTGTGTTCTTACAGGGCGAGGTGACCATCGAGATGGAGCTCTACCGTCCCAAAAACGCCAAGCCAAGGCCCCCCTGCAGTCCCCTGATCCACTATGATGTGTACCTCTACAAGGTGCCCAAAGCCCTGCCCAAAGCACCTGTTGTCAACCGGATAGGGGCCAGGCCCAGGGGTAAGGTACTGAGGTGGGAGGATGACATGTACCCCCCTTCGCAACCCTGTCCTATGTACAGCTCCCTTAGTACACGGTCCTTACCGACCATCGACCCCAGTGGTTATAGGACACGACCACGGACAGCCAAGGTGTGCACTCCCTAAGCCTAGGGTCAAACATCGCCACACCTCTATCTATCACTGTACAGGACTATACTGACATACAGTATACATGCTAAAACAAAGTGTTGCAATGTACTGGAACTGGAGACTGAAAGAATGTACTGACAAACAATGAAATAATACTCATATGGACAGAGTCATACTGAACTTTTTATCCATCGTCAGTGGGTTTTTGGCGAGTTGCAAAACATAAAAGGTGGATTCTTCCATAACTGTGCAGCTGAAATATTCATCAAAAATCCTGGTCTGTATTTCAATAGTCCAAAATGCCTTTCTTTTCTCTTCTCCTTCATCCATTGCGCTGATCTGGGAGAGTAAGCCATTTCATACTATTTAGGTTACTGGTCGCCGTGATTTCATACTACCTCACATCATCTGGTGGATACTATAGTTAGTTACGTAACAGTGGCTGTAAATGCGCTACAAACTTGAACACTGGCAAACGAATGTGACACAACTCAAGTGTGTAGTCTCAGACACAATGAGGATACTTGATTTTAAAACAAACAGTCGCTCGAGCAGCTACCATTGAACATTCTAAAAGGACAAAAATCTTATTTCACCATGGATATATTGAACACATTACAGTGCATTTGGAAAGTATTCAGACTCCTTGACTTTTTCCACATTTTGTTATGTTACAGCCATATTCAAAAATTTATAAAAAACATGTTTTCCCCCTCAATCTACACACAATACCCCATAATGACAAAGAGAAAACAGGTTTTTAGAAATGTTTGCCAATTTCTTAATTATAAATAAACTGAAATACCTTATTTACATAAGTATTCAGACCCTTTGCTATGAGACTCTAAATAAATTGAGCTCAGGTGCATCCTGTTTCCATTGATCATCCAAAAACCGAGCCATGAGGTCGAAGGAATTGTCCGTAGAGCTCCGAGACAGGATTGTGTCGAGGCACAGATTGGGGGAAGGGTACCAAAAAATGTCTGCAGCATTAAAGTTCCCCAAGAACACAGTGGCCTCCATCATAATTAAATGGAAGAAGTTTGGAACCACCAAGATTCTTCCTAGATCTGGCCGCCCGTCCTAACTGAGCAATCRAGGGAGAAGGACCTTGGTTAGGGAGTTGAACAAGAACCCGATGGTCACTCTGACAGAGCTCCAGAGTTAATCTGTAGAGAAGGGAGAACCTTCCAGAAGGACAACCATCTCACCTGCACTCCACCAATCAGGCCTTTATTGGAGAGTGGCCAGACGGAAGCCACTCCTCAGTAAAAGGCACATAACAGCACGCTTGGAGTTTGCCAAAAGTCACCTAAAGGACTCTCAGACCATGAGAAACAAGATTCTCTGGTCTGATGAAACCAAGATTGAACTATTTGGCCTGAATGCCAAGTGTCACATCTGGAGGAAACCTGGCACCATCCCTACGGTGAAGCATGGTGGTGGCAGCAACATGCTGGGGATGTTTTTCAGTGACAGGGACTGGGAGAATAGTCAGGATCGAGGGAAAGATGAACAGAGCAAAGTACAGAGAAATTCTTGATGAAAACTTGCTCCAGAGCGCTCAGGACCTCAGACTGGGGCAAAGGTTTACCTTCCAACAGGACAACGACCCTAAGCACACAGCCAAGACAATATAGGGGTGGTTTCGAGACAAGTCTCTGAATGTCCTTGAGTGGCCCAGACAGAGCCCTGACTTGAACCCGATTGAACATCTCTGGAGAGACCTAAAAATAGCTGTTGCAACGACGCTCCTCATCCAACCTGACTGAACTTGAGAGGATTTGCAGAAAAGAAATGGGAGAAACTCCCCAAATACAGGTGCGCCATGCTTGTAGCGTCATACCCAAGAAGATTCAAGGCTGTAATCGCTGCTAAAGGTGCTTCAACAAAGTACTGAGTAAAGGGTCTGAATACTTATGTAAATGTATATTTCAGTTTTAAACATTTTATAAATGTCAAAAAAATTATAAAAACCTGTTTTTGCTTTGTCATTTTGTGTAGATTGATGAGGAACGTTTAAAAAAAAAAGTAAAGGGGTCTGAATTATTTTCGAATGCACCATAATAACTGTGAAATTATACTCAATGCTTATATTTTTATGATATAAACTAAATAATTGTTTCTATACAATAAAGTAAAACAATTTCTCTGTTAACATGAACTGTTTCTTGTGGGTTTCTGTGTGGCTATCTAAAGATTACTTTTCTATTCATAACCACAGGACCACAGAACGAACACATACGGCATCGGAAGCATATGGAGCAGGGGATCACAGTTTCCCTGCTTCTTTCAGTTCATACAGTCTGTACTTGTGTCATCAAGCCCCAGTGGCCTAATGGATAAGGCACTTTCTTTCTAAGCCATGGATTGTGGGTTTGGGTCAATCTGAGTGGTTTGTAGCAGATTGGCGCAGAGGAAGCGCACTGGGCCCATAACCCAGAGGTCGATAGATCGAAACCTTCCTCAGTTGTCTTTTAGACAAAAAAAAACATAATTTCATGGGCGGATCTTCCATGCTGACGTTCCCACAAGCTTCTTACGTCTGTGAGTTCAAATAATAGGTTTTGTACGATCAAGATTTACAGAACTCAGCCTCCCCTTGCTCAACAAAGCAACACACAACCAGACATTGATTGATTGGTGACAGCTTGTGTCAATTACTGAAAAATTCCTAGAATTTTCTACATGCAGTGACATATGTAGCAATATGTGTAGAATTGCAGGAGATTAGCTTTAAAACAGCAACATTTTCTCTCAGCCTCATGGACAAATGTTAGAATCGCATGAGATTATTTATAAAACTGCACGCCACTGGAGATAATCTTCATCAGTTTTTAGAGATTTTTTTTTGCATTCATGTAATCTAAACAAGCACATAAAGGCTTCATAATTCATAAAGGTCATGTTAACGGACTGATATATATATATTTATAAGATCTCCTAAACCTGTGTTATCCGCATACCTTATTTTCAGCGTTTACCCCAAAACCCCATTCTTTACGCATTCATTTCCCCCATAGGAATGGCTGCCCGAACCAGAGGTATGGCTTGTTAGCAGTTGTTAGAGTAACAAGCACCATGAGCGCTTTAGTCCCAAACCTATTACGGTGTTTTAGGTGCCAAGTTTACGGTCATATTGTAGCAGTGTGTAGGAGGGAGATTCCTAGATGTGAGAAGTGTACAGGAGGGCATGAGACAAAGGAATGTGTAGTTGCAGCCTGGTTTCATAGACTAGACATAACATAGTAACTGMAAATAGGCAACACTCAAATKAGTATGATATGTTATGTTTGTAGGTTTCATAAGACATATGGTTACTTAAGGCAAAAACTAAAGTAGGGTGGTTGGTAGGGGAGGATGGGTATAACGCAAACGTCTAGCAACCCAAAGGTTGCGAGTTTGAATCTCATCACGGACAACTTTAGCATTTTAGCAACTTACTACTTTTTAGCGACTTTGCAACTACTTCGCATGTTAGCTAACCCTTCCCCAAACCCTAACCATTTTAGCTAACCCTTCCCTTAAAGAGGAATAGTAAAAAGTGTAAGTAGTGTGAGCTGAAGACAGGAGGAGAAATGGAAGTGAATGAGGTCGAAGTATCGGAGGTGGTAGGTGTGGTGAAGGTCTCGGAGCCCGAGCCTTGCACCGAGTGTGGTTTCAGGGTGGGTGAAAATAGAGTTGGGTGCTGTTGAATCGGTGAGGGTAACCAGAAGTGGTCTTGTGATAATTGTTTGTATTTCTGCTGGTCAGAGGAAGAAGGCGCTCCGCGTTTAACAAAATGGGGGCAAGAAATGTGAATTGTTTTGCTCTCAAGAAAAGGACGTAATTGAAAAGAGTGATTACTGGGGTAGCAGTAAATGTAAAAGTTGACCAACTGGAGGGGAAGATTGACGGTGTTTGTGATGCTCGTCGTTTGGTACGACACAGACAGGGTGGCAAAACAGAAGTGTCATTGTCTGTTCTTTTGAGTTTTGATGTTGAGTCTTTGCCCGACAAAGTGATGTTAGGATATATAAGTTATCCTGTGGGAGCTTTTGTGCCAAATACATTATGTTGTTACAGGTGTCAAGCTTATGGGTATGTGGCAGCAGTGTGTAGGAGGGAGGTTTCTAGGTGTGAGAAGTGTGCAGAAGGGCATGAGACAAAGGAATGTGTAGCATTGGGGAAAGTAGTGGTATGTGTTAGTTGTATGGGTGCCAATGGGGCTGGGGATCAGAAATGTCCCGTGCGAGAGAGGCAGGTTGAGGTTTCCAGGATTAAAGTAGTGCAGAAGTTGTCATATGCTGAGGCAGTGAAGAAAGGAGAGGAAGATGGGTCAAGGGGGAGGGATCCTGAGAGGAGTGGTGTGAGTAGTTGATCTGTACCAGTACAGAAGGATAGGCCAACAAATTATATACGTTTCAGTAAGATTGGATTTTTAGCATTTGAAGCAATGGCTAAAAACTGTACTGCAGGGATGGAATGTAAGTCGCAGAAAATTGAGGTTGTGGTGGCAGCTGCAGAGAGGTATTTGTGTGTGCGAGACTTGACATCAGAAGAGTTACAGGGTGTGTTAAGTGGTGGTGTCCCATCCTTTCAGGTTGTTGGCATGAGGTAGGACTAAATAGATTTAAATAGTGGAGTAGAGGGATTTTTTTGTGAGTGTAGTGTTAGATGGTAAGGTATTTGTTTATTTTTTCAAAGTATAAGGGAGTTGTACTCCAGTCTAGTAGGTGGCGGTAATGCAACATTTATTGGATGCCAACCGCCGTTAAACCTCATCAAGGAAGAATTCGAAACGCTTTTCACATGCTCAGATTGTCCCTCTCTTTGTGCAGTAGAAACTACGATCATGCACCCATGCTACTTTTTCCCACAACAAACATTCAGAAAATGACATAGCTATGAWTGCGGAATTGTTTTAAACAATGTGGTTATTATTGACAAAAAAAATACTTTGAGCTGTTGGGGTTTGTACTGGATAACGCTAAAATTCGTGTCAACAATCTAGCCAACTTCATAGCCTCCCTCGGCAGTCTGCGCTAACGTTAGCTAAATGTATTTTCCTGGGAGTGTTAAGCGTTCATATATACAGTCATTGGTCAAGTAAGATATCTAGCTAGTTATTAAAGTAATTTATATCAATCGATGTTAGTATTTATCTAGCTAACTAGGTAGCGATAAGATAGCAACTCACCAGAAGACATGCCAAAGATTCGTATGAGATAAGTCGTCATCCCTTCTCAAGATGTTTGCAGAGCTCAACAGTATTCTCAATACTAGTCCCGACAACTTCAAGGCGGTAACCCTAACCTCACCCCTAACCGTTACCAATTTAAATCCATATGCCTAATCCTAACATCTGTGGATTTATGTCTGTTCTCTGCAGKGAGAGTTTATCTTGGTGTCTGACAAACAGACAGACGCGTCCTTCCTCATTCACCATTTCCTCTCCTTTTATTTACGAGGTGAGGATTTATGTGAGTGGACTGATGTCTAGTTGACTGAAACTTGTGCGTAACACCGTGCCCTCTATTATTGCTGTTGATTGTAGTGTTAGGTGAAAAACAATGACAGTCAGTAATAGAGGGAACATATGGGGCCAAGTTGTGTACTACTTTGATGCACTCTCATAAGTGGTCAAAAATTAAATCTGGTGAGGCCAGACGTGCTCAGATTTTTTTTGTGTGATTTACAGTGGGCTGTAAGGTGTGTTTCCTGGGTCTTGTGCAGTCCTTCAGTCACTACAGTGCAATTAGTCAACGGTTGGTGACTATACTTATTCTCCAAAACGTTGGGTTAAACTTTCCCCTAGCCACTCTTATACATACTGTGCAAGTAAATGTGTCTTTACAGTTTTGTTTGGTTTGCTGTTGCTTGGTGGAGATGTATTAACTACATGTTGTATGGGTTCTTTCACTGTGTTCCATGTTAATCAGGGTGTGAGTTTGGCCCAGGCAAGGGAGAAAGGGCAGCTGGTGTTCATAGAGGGACTAAAGGAATCCTTGGGGGTACTGCTTCAGGGGGAGTCCAGCAAAGGAACCCGGGCAGTGGACTTCCTCAGGTACCTGTCTGTAGCGTTGACTCTGATCAAGCCTACTCCTGGACTAAAAAGCATGTTCATTCAGCGCAGAAGCTCCATTGAAAGTGCATTTTGGTCCTAGAATATCGTAGACTTTATCTGGTTCCGGGAATCCGACCTGTATTGTTTGACACACTCATACATCTTTTTTTCTGATGTAATCAAAGCAGTTAATGATAATATGAATCTGAAAATATTTCTTCCCCCTTAATTTATCTCCCCCTCTATGTCCCCTTTCTTTCTTTGTCTCTCATCCCTCGCCCCCTCAATCTTTCTCCATCTCTCTCTGTTCCCCTCCACCGAGACCCCAGTTCTGGCCTGCAGGGTCTATATGACTTTGTGCGGGACAATGTAAGGTTAGCAGTAGGGGGAGGTGGTGAGGAGTGGGGTCCCCCTGTGCTCCTGGTGGATGACCTCAGTGTGGTCCTGAGTCTGGGGGTCAGTGTTGGGGCAGCGCTGGACTTCAGTCATTACTGCAGAGCCACTGTCTGCTCCGAGCTGCAGGTCAGATAATACAGTCTATCACATTTTACAGTTACATTTTAGTCATTTAGCAGACGCTCAGTGCTCAGGTTTTAAATTATTTTGTTTCACCTTTATTTAACCAGGTAGGCTAGTTGAGAACAAGTTCTCATTTTCAACTGCGACCTGGCCAAGATAAAGCAAAACAGTTCGACACATACAACAACAACAACAGAGTTACACATGGAATAAACAAACATACAATCAATAATACAGTAGAAAAATCTATATACAGCATGTGCAAATGAGGTAGGATAAGAGAGGTAAGGCAATAAATAGGCCATGGTGGCAAAGTAATTACAATATAGCAATTAAACACTGGAATGGTACGATGTGCAGAAGATGAATGTGCAAGTTGAGATACTGGGGTGCAAAGGAGCAAGATAAATAAATGAATACAGTATGGGGATGAGGTAGATTGGCTGGGCTATTTACAGGGTTAGGGTGTAGGGTTTGAGCATAGCCTGAAGGTAGAGATGGGCAGTTCTTTTTGCTGCTCTGTAGGCAAGTACCATGATTTTGTAGTGGATGCGAGCTTTGRCTGGAAGCTAGTGGAGTGTGCGGATGAGCGGTGTGACATGGGAGGCGCACGGTATCACAAGCTCACTGTCTCGTTCGTCTGTCTCTGTTCAAATAATCACACACATTCCTCTATCTACTATCCCTTTTCTCTTTGATCTGCAGGGCAGCATGGTGATGTTGGTGCGATGTGAGGCAGAAGAAGAGGAGAGTGATGATGAATGCTCAGTGGCTCCTGAGGGGCCTTATACACCAGTGCAGCCTCACACTCCAAGTACAGGGTCTCCCCACCGGCTACTGCAGGGACATCCACGGACAAGTCAGATGGATTACATTATCTGTGTGAGAGTGGGGAAAAAAGAGAGAAAGAGAACTGTTAAACGCATTAAGCTGAACCGTACTGTGTGTGTTTCAGGTGGAAGCGAGGACAATGTGACAGGCGGCCGACCCAGAAGAAACTCTTCCAATACAAGGTCCACGACAAGGGGGCTTCCTTTTTCGCCAGGGGGACATCCAGTGCAGTCCTTTAAGCCCTCGATGGATCCTTTCTGCCTCCCTTCCCAGTGTCGACCCCCAGTCCCTCACCTCTCAGTCACATGGCTCTCTGAGCTCAACCAGAGAATGATAGAGGCCTCTAGTGGCCAAAAGGCTGTATTAGCATGGGCAGCTATTGGGCCATTGGGCTTCCAACATTTTAAAATAGTCAACCTCATGGAACTTCCAACTTCATTGGCTGATCCCTCCTGGTGACTCTGTTGGAATCATGTCCAACCGGGTCATCAGGAGGGATCAGCCAATCGTGAAGAAGAAAATTGAGATTTTGCCTCTGGAGCTGCCAATGCTGTTATAGAGTTGTAATGGCACAGCTAGAAAGATGAGTCATCTATCTATCTCTATGGGTTCAACACACATGTGGGAGGTTTGCAATTTAGGACAACCAAAGTGCTGAATTATGGTCATGAAACAGGTTGGGATCAGTTTTGAACTGGASATGTGGTATTGAATTGAACATTGGATTTCTGCATTAGAACCAACCCGACACAWGCATTGCAAAGCTGACATAGGAAGCCTGGTTGAATAGGTAATTTCTCAAGCGACATGGGAACTTACCTAACTAGGTTGGACTTGTGTTATACAAAAAAAATAAAAAATAAACAGCACATTTAAGACAAACACCAGTGTATGCGTTTTTGGGCGTTGTTGTTCATGAAGGTAAAWTACTATGGTTTACAGTAATATATCCAGCGCGTGTCGCTATATCCTCATGCTTTTCTGTCTTGGATGAAGTAAAGGGTGAGAGGTCGACAATTCACCCTGCTGCTGAAACACAGTAGTGACATGGTTCTGTTGATGCAGTCAGTTTTTCCAGTTAAATTAGCTAAATCCTAGCTACTAGAATAAGGAGGTTAAGACGGTACACGACTAGCTCCTCGATAGCAGGACCAGCACTATCGACGAAGACACGAGAAAGTTATTCAGCCAGGCAAGTGTAACGTAGTAGCTAGCTAGTCAACTAGCTAACGTTAGCTTAGGTGTGTATTAATTTAGGTAGCTAATTTACTCGATTAGTTAGCAAAGCGACCCATAATCATCTTTAAGMTAGCTAACGAAGTTAGGCGCGTATAACCTAGGTTGAAGATATATTTTTTCGACCTAGGGTAGAACTTCTCTTGGTTTTGCGAGGGGGATGAACGCGGGACTCGCGGTTAGGTGTTTTTGGTGGTAGCAACTAGCCAGCCAAGTTCGCTTAACTAATAGCTATTGACAGACGATGTCACTGGCATTACTCGGCAACGCTAATGTGATTATCTAATTTCTAGCTGCCTGCACTACTATCAGCGTAAGGTCAACAACCCTTCCTTGCTGTCATGGATACGTTGCTGGTGTTGGTTGGCATCATTCAGCAATGTGTTAGCAAGCATTTACCATATCTGCTAACAGTAGAAGCTAGCTAACGACGTTACGCTTGATTCAAGCGTTGAAGCTGATTTTACAACGTTCCATGTTGCATAATTATGGATTAACATTGTTTTTGGTCGTTTCAGGTGTATATGGTAATACGAAAGTAAATTAAAGTTAAGTTGCCCTGTGTTCGTTAACGTTAGCTCGCTAAGTAACGTTAGCACCTGTTAAAGCTAACGCTACTGGTGACTCATTTGACAGCCGACAGCGCGCCCTCGGGAGGCCTGTAAAGTTTGTTCGCATGTGTGAATAAATTGTTTTCTGCCATCTAGTTAATTACTATTCATCTAAGCATTGCGCAAACTTTTACACAATTGATTTGAATGAGATCACGTGTAGGGATATTTACGGCGTTGTATCACCATCACCACCCTTACCTACTGTGTGCACAGACGAGGGTGACTGTGTTTCTGAATTATGTATTAGCACTAGTACTATCTGTTATTGATACCAAATTGTGAAATTAAAATGTAAACTTTTTTTCTATCTGGGGAATTTATATTGTTACAGAGTTGCGCCACACCAGTTGGTTAAAGTTGACCAAATGCAATTTGATTGGTCAACACCTACACATTAAGTAACTGAGTATTTGGGATTTCTCTGCCCATGGAGATTGACCAGGAGGATGTTATTGAGAGGGATGAGGGGCGATTATGTCTTGGGTGGGGAGGGGTGTTTTTTGTCCCACTTAGTGCCATCTGAGCAGCCATAGAGGAGGGAAACGGTGATCGTACAGATACAGTAATGACAAAGCATCACCCTTGTGTTCGTACAGATACAGTAATGACAAAGCATCACCCTTTAGAACAGAGTTAGACAACCCTGGTTTAATTTAACCCCTACTCTGTAAGATCTACTTCTCTTCACATAAACAGGCTCAATGTTTTGAACAGCTCCTCCTCCAGATCTGAAAGAGCATCTGTAACAGTATAACTTTAGTCCGTCCCCTCGCGAACCAGGGACCCTCTGCACACATCATCAACARTCACCCACGAAGCATCGTTACCCATCGCTCCACAAAAGCCGCGGCCCTTGCAGAGCAAGGGGAACCACTACTTCAAGGTCTCAAAGCGAGTGACGTCACCGTTTGAAAGGCTATTAGTGCGCACCACCGCTAACTAGCTAGCCATTTCACATCAGTTACACATCTACACTGAACAAAAATATAAATGCAACATGTAAAGTGTTGGTTTCATGAGCTGAAATAAAAAATCCCAGAAATGTTCCATATGCACACATTTCTCAAATGTTCTGCATAAATTTGTTTACTTACCTGTTAGTGAGCATTTCTACTTTGCCAAGATAATCTATCCACCTGACAGGTGTGGCATATCAATAAGATGATTAAACAGCATGATCATTACACAGGTGCACATTGTGCTGGGGACCAAAGGCCACTCTAAAATGTGCAGGTTTTGTCACACAACACAATGCCAAAGATGTCTCAAGTTTTGAGGAAGTGTGTAATTGGCATCGTCATCAAAGCAGGAATGTCCACCAGAGCTGTTACCAGAGAATTTAATGTTAATTTCTCTGCCATAAGCAGAGAAATTCTGTTTTAGAGAATTTGGCAGTACGTCCAACCGGCCTCAACCGCAGGCCACATGTTTGGTGTCGAGTGGTTTGCTGATGTCTACGTGAACAGAGTGCCCCATGGTGGCGATGGGGGTATGGGCAGGCATAAGTTACAGACAACGAGCACAATTACATTTTATTGATGGCAATTTGAATGCACAGAGATACTGTGACGAGATCCTGAGGCCCATTGTCGTGCCATTCATCCACTGCCATCACCTCATGTTTCAGCTTAATAATACACGGCCCCAGTTCGCAAGGATCTGTAATCAATTCCTGGAAGCTGAAAATGTCCCAGTTCTTCCATGGCCTGCATACTCACCAGACATGTCACCCATTGAGCATGTTTGGGATTCTCTGTATCAAGGTGTACAACAGCGCGTTCCAGTTCCCACCAATATCCCGTAACTTTGCACAGCCATTGAAGAGGAGTGGCACAACATTCCACAGGCCACAATCAACAGCCTGATCAACTTTATGCGAAGGCAAATGGTGGTTACACCGGATACTGACCAGTTTTCTGATCCACACCATAACTTTTTTTTAAAGGTGCGCTATATATACAAAAGTATGTGGCCACCCCTCAACATCACTGGATTTGGCTATTTCAGCCACACCCGTTTGGTGGAGGAATAATGGTCTGGGGCTGTTTTTCATGGTTCGGGCTAGACTCCTTAGTTCCAGTGAAGGGAAATCTTAACACTACAGCATACAATGACATTCTAAACGATTATGTGCTTCCAACTGTGTGGTAACAGTTTGGGGAAGGCCCATTCCTGTTCCAGCATGACAATGCCTCCGTGCACTAAGCTAGGTCCATAAAAAAATGGTTTGTCGAGATCGGCGTGGAAGAACTTGACTGGCCTGCACAGAGCCCCCTCAACCCCATCGAACACATTTGGGATGAATTGGAATGCAGACTGCGAGCCAGACCTAATCGCTCAACCTCAGTGCCCGACCTTACTAATGCTCTTGTGGCTGAATGGAAGCAAGTCCCCAGCTCCCCCCAGGAATGTTCCAACATCTAGTGGAGGCTGTTATAGCAGCAAAGAGGGAACCAACTCCGTATTAATGCCCATGATATTGGAATGAGATGTTTGACGAGCAGGTGTCCACATACTTTGGTCATGTAGTGTATCTGTGACCAACAGATGCATATCCGTATTCCCAGTCTTGTGAAATTCATAGATTAGGGTCCAATCATTTTTATTTAAATGAACTGTTTTCCTTATATGAACTATAACTTGGTAAAATCTTTGAAATTGTTGCATGTAGCGTTTAGTGTGTATATATGTGTATGTATGTGTATATATGTATGTGTGTAAAAAAAAAAATATATATATATGTGTGTATATGTCTGTATATCTAAGTGTGTATGTATGTGTATATACATGTGTGTGTGTATATACAGGTGAAGTCGGAAGTTTACATACACCGTAGCCAAATACATTTAAACTCAGTTTTTCACAATTCCTGACATTTAATCCTAGTAAAAATTCCCTGTCTTAGGTCAGTTAGGATCACCACTTTATTTTAAGAGTGTGAAATGTCAGAATAATAGTAGAGAGAGTGATTTATTTCAGCTTTTATTTCTTTCATCACATTCCCAGTGGGTCAGAAGACTACATACAGTCAATTAGTATTTGCTAGCATTGCCTTTAAATTGTTTAACTTAGGTCAAACGTTTCGGGTAGCCTTCCACAAGCTTCCCACAATAAGTTGGGTGAATTTTGGCCCATTCCTCCTGACAGAGCTGGTGTAACTGAGTCAGGTTTGTAGGCCTCCTTGCTCGCACACGCTTTTTCAGTTCTGCCCACAAATTCTCTATGGGATTGAGGTCAGGGCTTTGTGATGGCCACTCCAATACCTTGACTTTGTTGTCCTTAAGCCATTTTGCCACAACTTTGGAAGTATGCTTGGTGTCATTGTCCATTTGGAAGACCCATTTGCGACCAAGCTTTAACTTTCCTGACTGATGTCTTGAGATGTTGCTTCAATATATCCACAATTTTCCTGCCTCATGAAGACGTCTATTTTGTGAAGTGCACCAGTCCCTTCTGCAGCAAAGCCCCCCCACAACATGATGCTGCACCCCCGTGCTTCACGGTTGGGATGGTGTTCTTCGGCTTGCAAGCCTCCTCCTTTTTCCTCAAACATAACAATGGTCATTATGGCCAAAACAGTTCTATTTTTGTTTCATCAGACCAGAGGACATTTCTCCAAAAAGTATGATCTTTCCCCATGTGCAGTTGCAAACCGTAGTCTTTTTTTTTATGGCGGTTTTGAGCAGTGGCTTCTTCCTTGCTGAGCGGCCTTTCAGGTTATGTCGCTATAGTACTCGTTTTACTGTGGATATTGATACTTTTGTACCTGTTCCTCCAGCATCTCATAAGGTCCTTGCTGTTCTGGAATTGATTTGCACTTTTCCCACCGAAGTAACTTCATCTCTAGGAGACAGAATGCGTCTCCTTCCAGAGCGTATGAACGGCTGCGTGTCCCATGGTGTTTACACTTGCGTACTATTGTTTGTACAGAGGAACGTGGTACCTTCAGGTGATTGAAATTGCTCCCAAGGATGAACCAGACTTGTGGAGGTCTACAATTTTTTTTCTGAGGTCTTGGCTGATTTCTTATTATTTCCCATGATGTCAAGCAAAGAGGCACTGAGTTTGAAAGGTAGGCCCTTGAAATACATCCACAGGTACACCTCCAATGACTCAAATGATGCCATAACATAATTTTCTGGAATTTTCCAAGCTATTTAAAGGCACAGTCAACTTAGTGTATGTAAACTTCTGACCCACTGGAATTGTATACAGTGAAGTTATAAGTGAAATAATCTGTAAACAGTTGTTTTGAAATTCACAAAGTAGATGTCCTAAACCGACTTGCCAAACTATAGTTGTTAACAAGAAATTTGTGGAGTGTGTTGAAAAAACGAGTTTTAAGGCTCCAAGCTAAGTGTATATAATCTTCTGATTTCAACTGTATGCATGTATGTATGTATGTACAGTGGAGAACAAGTATTTGATACACTGCCGATTTTTGCAGGTTTTCCTACTTACAAAGCATGTAGAGGTCTTAATTTTTATCATAGGTACACTTCAACTGTGAGAGACGGAATCTAAAACAAAAAATCCAGAAAATCACATTGTATGATTTTTAAGTAATTAATTTGCATTTTATTGCATGACATAAATATTTGATACATCAGAAAAGCAGAACTTAATATTTGGTAAAGAAACCTTTGTTTGCAGTTACAGGAGATCATACGTTTCCTGTAGTTCTTGACCAAGTTCGCACACACGCAGCAGGATTTTGGCCATTCCTCCATACAGACCTTCTCCAAATCCTTCAGGTTTCGGGGCTGTCGCTGGGCAATACGGACTTTCAGTTCCCTCCAAAGATTTTCTATTGGGTTCAGGTCTGGAGACTGGCTAGGCCACTCCAGGACCTTGAGATGCTTCTTACGGAGCCACTCCTTAGTTGCCCTGGCTGTGTGTTTCGGGTCGTTGTCATGCTGGAAGACCCAGCCACGACCCATCTTCATTGCTCTTACTGAGGGAAGGAGGTTGTTGGCCAAGATCTCGCGATACATGGCCCCATCCATCCTCCCCTCAATACTGTGCAGTCGTCCTGATCGGCAGTGTATCAAATACTTGTTCTCCCCACTGTATGTGTGTGTGTATGTATATATATATGTGTGTGTGTACACAGTACTAGTAACAAGTTTGGGGTGGACACCTACTCATTCAAGGGTTTTTCTTTCTTTTTTTAAACTATTTTCTACATTGTATAATAATAGTGAAGACATCCAAACTATTAAAAAACACATGGAATCATGAAGTAACCAAAAAAGTGTTGGAACAAATCAAAATATATTTTATATTTCAGATTCTCCAAAGTAGCCACCCTTTGCCTTTGACAGCTATGCACATGCTTGGCATTCTCTCAACCAGCTTCATGAGGTAGTCACCTGGAATGGAATGCATTCAAATTAGCAGGTGTGCCTTGTTAAAAGTTCATTTGTGGAATTTCTTAACTTCTTAATGCGTTTGAGCCAATCTGTTGTGTCTTGACAAGGTATGGTATACAGAAGATAGCACCTATTTGGTAAAAGACCAAGGCCATATTATGGCAAGAACAGCTCAAATAAGCAAAGAGAAATGACAGTCCATCATTACTTTAAGACATGAAGGCCAGTCAATATGGAAAATGGTAAAAACTTTGAAAGTTTCTTCAAGTGCAGTCGCAAAGACAATCAAGCACTTTTATTTTTTTTGCTTAAAACTTGGTTAGTTGAAGTAAAACCATCTGCCGTCCAAATTCGAATCTCAAAGTCAAATATAGACTTATTGACATTCTGTGCACTTTCACATTTTTACACTTCTCACATTCATTCACCTACTGTATGTTTCATGCATGTTCAAACCACACACGCCCACACATTCACGTTACATACAATTTTCTTAAAAAAAAAAAGCTGATATTTCATTCAACTCAGTATGTGAATGTTAAGGAGTTTTTTTGTTGTTGTTGCACAATACACATAGGCCCACTGATTTTCCATTTAAATGTTCATTGTGTCTCATCACTAAAGCCTTTGTGACGGGTCACTCAACGTTTTCATTGTAGTTTTTGGACTGKGTTTTTGCCATTTTCGATGACATAATAGTGGTTACTGATTGACTGGGCCAATTTGCTCCCTGTGTGTTTGTAAATGGGTGGCTGTAAATGAGTTGTCGCAATAAAGCCTTCAGGCATTAGTCCCAGCTGACATTGACTCAAGAATGGTCTGTACAGTTATGGTGCATTAAAGTTGAGGAGCAAGTGCTCAGTTTACTATGGGAGAAGGGAGCTGAAATACAATCTTGCTGCTTCTCAATGCAGCCTAAAATCCCTGCATTTATGTTGCTACTTGCCAGGAGTCTCAGCTTTTTTACATTGAGTTTTAAGACCCCTTACACAGGTGTGGATCATGGCAATGGACTGTATAGGATCCAGCGATGCCTTCAAACTGGGGATTTTAGGAAGCATCGTTAGGAGGTAAGCATTTATTTGGTTTACTTCAGGCACACTTTTCTTCAGAGCAGCATATGATGAAATCTTAAGCCTAGTCTTGTGTAACTCTGTTACCAATTCCTCCATGAGCTAACAAACATGTTTCTGAGAGAAGCGTGTCTGCACATTTTTTGGAAAATGTAGCCTACCGGTACGCACCATTTAAATTAAAATCTTATTTTCATTTCCTGGGAACTTGCAACTAGAAAAACATGTAGTACACACAGGCTACTATGTAAAAAGAGGTTMATGGATTTGGGAGGCATTTTTGTCCCTGATGTTCTTGCACAAGTGCTTTTGGAACATAATGACATGCTCTGTTTTGTCAGAAGCTGTATTGTTTTCTGTATGAGTGGTTAAGCAGGTAGGCCTACTGAAGGTAAACTGCTGCCCTCTCCCTGAGCTGGTCTACTGGAATCCATAGTGGCACATGTCTCAAGACTTGGCATCATAAAGTCTCTGGTATTTCTGGCTGGGTCAGTTGTTTTCTTTGTCTTAAAATGCTTTATAGTCTGAGGTATGCACTGACGACTGGGGCGGCAGGTCGCCTAGTGGTTAGAGCATTGGACTAGTAACCGGAAGGTTGCAAGATTGAATCCCCGAGCTGACAAGGTAAAGATCTGTCGTTCTGCCCCTGAACAAGGCAGTTACCCCACTGTTCCTAGGCCGTCATTGAAAATAAGAATTTGTTCTTAACTGACTTGCCCGTGTAGCTGCCTCACCCGTGTAGCTGCAGGATGGAGAGACTAGGGAAAAAGAGGTAGAGAGGGTGGGGGCATAGACCTGTGAGCCTCGTTGTGGCGTTTCCTATCCCAGATGAACTCACTGACGGAGATCGCTTTCCTGCACAACACCAGGGAAGGACTGAGGAGATGGACGAACAGGGCATAATGGGACCTACAGGCTAGATATCAGGTCAATATGTAGAGCAAAGTAGAAATGGGTTGAGTCACGGCACTCGAGGCCTCTGATTAAATTCAACCGTCGGTTTACCCTCTAGCCATTGTGTTGGTATGTGTGTGTTGTGCTGCCTGCTGTGTTTACTGTATATAGAGTATTTATAGTGGAAGATCAAGCCGCTCCAGAGGTAGGCTAAATTCCCCCAGGAATGTTTCCAGAGTACTCAGGGGGTAGAGCTGAGCCAGTCAGTCACACTTTGGCTGTGGTGCCTGAAATAGGGCTCTGTTGTTTTAAGCCAGAGATCTCCGTGAAACCTTTAAAATCGGGTGCCTTTAGAGGACTTAGGCCAAACAGGCACGAGAGAGCGTGAGAGGCAGCCATACTTCCCCCTGAACAGGTACTGGGACAGAAAGGCACTTTTTCCAATTAAAGAAAGGCAACTGGGACAGAGCTGAGTTTGTCTGGGATAGTAACTACACTAGCTAGATAGATGCTGTGACAGGGCTGAGTTTGTTTGGGATAATAACTAGACTAGCTAGATAGATGCTGTGGCAGGGCTGAGTTTGTCTGAGGGTGGGGGGGGTAGAAGATACTGTGATGTAGCCTAGCCAATCTGGTAAGGTTGTCGCTTAATGGAGGTTGTACTTGGGACGGACGGGTAGGACCAAATATCTTGTGGTGGTGTTTAGGGATGGGAAATGTAGACGTGATATCTATGGTGTTTCTGATGGGACAGGGAGTTAGTGAGAGCTTCTCTTTGGTTTCTGCAGTGTGTGACCATATATGGGTTTAAGGTGTTTTGTGTAAAAAATTGGTAATAAGGCAGACTCGTCCAAAGCAACATGAACACAGACTACATTCAGCAGCAGCTGATTATGTGGTGAGTGCCGAGTATCCTCCAGGGTTGAGGTCRATTCAAAATGAAGGCAGTCAATTCAGGAAGTAAACTGAAATTACAGGTCAATAATTTCAATAAGGGCACCTATGTTCAATGCTTTAATTCAAAGCTTTTTCCATTTGTTAATTTTCAATTCAAATCACTTCCTGAATTGACTGCATTCCATTTGGATTGACCCCAACCATGGTATCTCTGAGTTTGTATTAAGCCACACCTCTCGTCTCTGTGGTTCCCTAGGTCCCTGGATGCCCCACGGCACTCCGTCCTCGCACGCCCCCCCGATGGCCGGCAGCTGACCCCGCCCCCCAGGATGACGGTGAGAGAGCGGCTGCGAGAGAAGATCTCGGCGGCGTTTTACCGCCATGGGCTGCTTTGCGCTTCCTATCCGGTGCCCATCATCCTCTTCACCTCCGCCAGTATTCTCGCCTGCTGGTACGTCTGAGGAAGGGGAGTGTCTATGAGGGAAGCGGGTTCTGGGGATGGGCGTGTGCATCTTCAAGAGATTATATGTGAGAGTTCTTGTACTGGTTTCTCTGAACACGTTTATGGCAGGTTTTGAAAGGATTGTATGTATTTCTTTATCCACATGGGCAGAGGTGAGATGGTAGGTCAGTAAAAGAGAAGAGAAGCGGATGGATGAAAATTAAAAATAGAGGTAAACAACAGAGGTGGGAGAAAAAGGAGCAGGCCCTGCAAAACCCAGTCAGCTAAATGAAACGGCCATAGCCACACACATAAATCAGCACTCGGAACAGAACACACACTTTTCCACCTCAGAGTTCCACATTAGAGGTCAACCCCGTCACAGTTGAAAGGTCACAGATGAGAAGTCAGGACAGGATGGAACGAATAGGGTACAGCATGGAACCGTGGAGGCAGCAGTGCCGTGCCAAAAGCACGGCTGGCTGACGGCTGCACTGAGTGCAGGGAATTAAAGGGGTGGAAGCAGAGTTAAAAAGAGAGACACAGCAGAGGGCTGTGAGAAAGTGACCCCTGGAGAATAGGCCTATCTGTGTGTTCCTGGCCCTCCATCTGCCTCCCAGGAGGTGGGGGCTCCTGCTGCAAAACAAAAGCCCTTTGTGGCAGTACAGTGACCTTAGAGAGAGAGAGAGGGAGAGCGAGCGGGAGAGAGGGTGTAGTGTCCTCAAAGAGAAATCTGTATCCCGTGGCCCCGGGCCTGACAGGCTGCCAAAGAAACAGGATGAAAGAGTGTTCAAGCACTTAGATACTGAGTAACACTGTCAGTGACGTCACTATTTTAAAAAACAAGCATTTCGCTACACCCGCAATAACATCTGCTAAATATGTGTATGTGAAAAAAAAAAAATGATTTATTGTACTATACTTTGGAACTATGCAAACTGCACATTTTGATGTGGTGCAGGTCAGGATACTGAGTCAGTATTGACAGTGTTTAGTATATAGAACACCCATAAACGTTTCAGTGTGTTCTGTCCTCACCTGAAAATCAATTTCCCAATGACCTGTTGGAATCTTTAGTTAATTATTCAAGAGGTTTGAAATGCTTTTGACTGTCTATGGAAGTGGGCTTCGACTTCTCAGCAACAGAGCTAGGACTATGTCCTTCACAGTGGGGTAGTCTCCTCACGAGGGGTAAGAGATTTTAACTGGTCATGGTTGGCGTTCTCCAAATTTGTACCTACATTCATCCCTTTGCTACAGTATTGCCAGGCTGTCATCATCATTTCCAGTCGTGGTAAAGTGTACCCAATGACCTGACAGAGACAGACAAATGCAGCACTGTCACTCTGGCTGTTTGTCTTAGCCTCAGTAGCCTCGTAGCTTTCCATACATTTTGGAGGCGCCCTTGAACTTAATGCACTTGTTGGTTTTCTTTTTTTCTCATTTAAAATGAGTTTGTTCACAGGGCAAATTCTCCTAGAAAGTGGTCCTTTCTAGGAGAATGGTTGAGTGAAGACGATGACAACCTGGGATGAAAGGTTGTAGTTACTTACTCTTGCATTAGGGTGGAATTAGTGGGCATTAGTAGACTCATGTTTTACAAACACACATTCATGAGTGGATATGGTATCGGCATACATATTAAGCGCTAAACCCCTTCAATCCTTTCCTCATTAAGTATGTGTGTGTGTTTGTGTCTGTGTGTGGGGCGTGCAATCGTGCACGTGCGAGTGTATCGGTCTACTAAATCTTGTCAATCTCAGTGTGTTTCGTAAGAGCCAACCTCTTCCTAGGGGAACGAGTGGTCGGTCTCTAGTTAATGCTAAATCTGCCAACAAAGGACAGGGGAGGCAGTGGCACCGACTTCTTTTTTTCTCTCTTACACAGACATTCACACACTTGCATACTCAGGGATGCTTATATACACATACATGTATTATTATACTGAACAGCWATATAAACGCAACATGTAGTGTTGGTTTCATGAGCTAAAATAAAAGATCCCTGAAATTCTCTCAAATTTGGTGCACACATTTGTTTACATCCCTGTTAGTGAGCATTTCGCCTTTGCCAAGATAATCCATCCACCTTACAGGTGTGGTATATTAAGAAGCTAATTGACCGCATGATTATTACACAGGTGCACCTTGTGCTGGGGACAATAAAAAGCCACTCTAAAATGTGCAGGTTTGTCACACAACAAAATACCACAGATGTCTCAAGTTTTGAGGGAGTGTGCAATTGGCCTACACCTGTGGGATTGTCTGAGACCAGCCACCCGGACAGCTGATGAAACTGTGGGTTTGCACAACTAAAGAATTTCTGCACAAACTGTCAGAAACCGTCTCAGGGAAGCTCATATGTGTGCTYGTCGTCCTCACCAAGGTCTTGACCTGACTGCAGTTCAGCATCGCAACCAACTTCAGTGGGAAAATGCTCACATTAGATAGCCACTGGCACGCTGGAGAAGTGTGCTCTTCACGGATGAATCCTGGTTTCAACTGTACCAGCAGATGGCGTAGTGTGGGCGAGTGGTTTGCTATTGTGAACAGAATTCCCCATGGTGGCAGTGGGGTTATGGTATATGCAGGCATAAGCTACAAACTATGAACACAATCGCATTTTATTGATGGCGATTTGAATGCACAGAGATACCGTGACGAGATCCTGAGGCCCATTATCGTGCCATTCATCCGACGCAATCACCTAATTTTTCAGAATGATAATGCACAGCCCCATGTTGCAAAGATCTGTACACAATTCCTGGAAGCTGAAAATGTCCCAGTTCTTCCATGGCCTGCATACTCTCCAGACATGTCGCCCATTGAGCATGTGTGGGATGCTCTGGAACGATGTGTACGACAGCTTGTACCAGTTCCCGCCAATATCCAGCAACTTTGCAACAGCTTGATCAACTCTATGCTAAAGAGATGTCTTGCTACATGAGGCAAATAATGGTCACACCAGATACTGACTGGTTTTCTGATCCACGCCCCTACCGTTTCTTTGAAGGTATCTGTGACCAACAGATGCATATCTGTATTCCCAGTCATGTGAAATCCATAGATTAGGGCCTAATGAATTTTTTTCAATTTACTGATTTCCTTATTTGAACTGTAACTCAATAAAATCTTTGAAATTGTTGCATGTTGTGTTTATTTTTGTTCAGTGTACATTTAACTCTAAGGAAATTATCATTTTGGTAGAGGGTGTGTATTTTAGTGCTGGGATAATAATTCACAATACTCAGGCCTGTAACTAATATTCAGACCACACTGTCACTTATTCTCCACTCCCATGTTCTCCCAAGTCATCGCTCTCTCCCCCCTCTCTCAGTTACCCCCTGCTGCGGCTGCCTCTGCCGGGGACCGGACCGGTGGAGTTCACCACACGGGTCCGAGATTACACCGTCCCTTCCCATGAGCCCCAGGGAGACCTCGGCGAGCGGCCTGACTGGGTAAGACTCATGGTCAAAAGATCACCCCACTTACAGTACCTACATGGCTTGACTGTTTACATGGTACATTTGTAATATCATGATCTTTAAAAATAAACCTAACACCACTAAGTACCATTTGGTACCAGGTAGTTACCAATTGCATTGAGTTCTTTGAAATATCAGCTGAAAAAGGGACTGTAAAATAACTAACTCATCCGTTTCTCTGCCATGTTTTTCAAAACCCTCTATGGCGCTGTTCCTCCAGTATCGGGGTCCTCCGGTGGCCTACATCCAGCAGGTCCTGGTGAAGGCAGCTGTGTCTCCCTGGGACAGTACGCTGGTCCCTGTGGACGTGTTCCGCTCCCCACTGGGCCGCGTGTTCAGCCTGCTGGAGGAGATCCGCAACCATGTACACAACGACGGGTATGGGAAACTACATACGCACATCCAATGTCTCTCCCCCACCTCTAGCTTTCTCTACCGTTTTAAAATGCACCTTGACTTGACCGGACTTACCTTTCGTCTCTTTGCAGTTCTGGGGTCAGGAGCTTGGAGGCGCTCTGCCTGCAGGTGACGGACCTGTTGCCGGGTTTACGGCGTATGCAGACAGTGCTGCCGGAGCACGGTTGTCTGCTGGTCTCCCCCGGCAACTACTGGCAGAACCAGCGGGAGCTGTTTGACTCTGACCCCGACCTGCTGAAGACCGTCCACCAGCACGAACCCAAAGGACTGCACACCTCCGCCACACTGAGAGGTAGAGAGGGGAGGCAGGGAAGGGAGGGGTGAGGTAAATGGAGGGCAGAGCAAAGGAAGTATCCTTTTGTATCCCTTTGGCTAATGCTCATTGAGCCCCAACTAGAGCGTGTGAGCAGAGCCGCTCATCGCTAATGGAGTGGTGCTTGCGCTCCATGTCCTTTCCACTTAAAAACCCGCGCCAAATTCGCTCCATTCATTAAAATCACAATTTAACCAACACCCGTCTATTTTTGTGACTACCTGGACCTACTAAATCAAATTGTATTTGTCACATGCGCCGAATACAACAGATGTAGACCTTACAGTGAAATGCTTATTTACAAGCCCTTAACCAACAATGCAGTTTTAAGAAAAATAAGTGTTAAAGTATTTGCAAATAATTAAGGAGCAACAATAAAATAACAGTAGCGAGGCTATATTTACTTATTTGTATTTTATTTAACCTTTTATTTAACTAGGCAAGTCACTTAAGAACAAATTCTTATTTACAATGACAGCCTATATACAGGGGGTACCGAGTCAATGTGCGGGGGCACAGGTTAGTCGAGGTAATTAGGGTCATATCTACATGTAGGTAGAGGTAAAGTGACTATGCATAGATAATAAACAGAGAGTAGCAGCAGCGTAAAGGTGGTGGTGGGGGGTTCAATGCAAATAGTCTGGGTAGCCATTTGACTTGGAGGTAGCAGCTGTTAAGAAGCCTTTTGGACCTAGACTTGGTGCTCCGGTACCGCTTGCCATGAGGTAGCAGAGAGAACAGTCTACTACTGGGGTGGCTGGAGTCTTTGGCAATATTTAGGGCCTTTCTCTAACACTGCCTGGTATAGAGRTCCTGGATGGCAGGAAGCTTATGCACTACCCTCTGTATTGCCTTGCGGTCGGAGGCCGAGCAGTTGCCATACCAGGCCGTGATGCAACCAGTCAGGATGCTCTTGATGGTGCAGCTGTAGAACTTTTTGAGGATCTGAGGACACATGCCAAATCATTTCAGTCTCCTGACTCCTGAATAGGCGTTGTCGTGCCCTCTTCATAACTGTCTTGGTGTGTTTGGATCATGATAGTCGTTGGTGATGTGGACACCAAGGAACTTGAAGCTCTCAACCTGCTCCACTAGAGCCCCATCGATGAGAATGGAAGCRCGCTCGGCCCTCCTTATCTTGTAGTCCACGATCATCTCCTTTTSTCTTGATCACGTTGAGGGAGAGGTTGTTATCCTGGAACCACACGGCCAGGTCTCTGACCTCCCTATAGGCTGTCTCATCGTTGTCGGTGATCAGGCCTACCACTGTCGTCTGCAAACTTAATGATGGTGTTGGAGTCGTGCCTGGCCGTGCAGTCATGGGTGAACAGGGAGTACAGGAGGGGACTGAGCACGCACCCCTGAGGGGCCCTCATGTTGAGGATCAGATGTGTTGTTAGCTGCCTTTACCACCTGGGGGCGGCCCATAAGGAAGTCCAGGATCCAGTTGCAGACGGTGTTGTGTCCCAGGCTCCTTAGCTTAGTGATGAGCTTTGAGGGCACTATGGTGTACCAATTGTTTTTTTAAAGTATTGAAACCAAACCATATGGATTTGAATGAAAGGTGTTCGAATGAACATGAGAAGGTGAATGTAAGAAGTGAACATCATTTCAAATAGGCTACATGTCATATTAAACTGCATATTAACACTAAATAGGTCAGGAGCCAGACATGGAGCCTAAGAAGGAACAAATGATTTAGTCTATTATTTCAATTATTTCAAGGCTGTAGCCTACAAAGAAATACATTGTGAAGCATTTGTGAATGTGACACCAGGCTGGTAGGGACATAAAGCACTCAGCATTTAAACAGCATTTAGTTGTATTAAATCATTATAGTCTATAAATTTGGCATTTAGGCTGTGACTTACTTAGAATTAAATACAAACAAAATGAAAAATGCCTTATTAGTCTGTCTACAGTGCCTTTTAATAAATGTTTTGAATACAYGCCAGTCTGTGGCTTCAGGCTCATGCGATGGTGCCTGGAGAGCCGGGCAGCAGCGGAGAATATCCTCTCCACACTTGCAGAGCAACTGGGGATGCTGAACACCCTTTTGGCCACTCGCAGAATAACTGAGGGCTCCAAGGTCTTCCTGTCCAGAATGCCAATTATTGTGTTTTACTTTGCTTTAGCTTTGCTGAAGATGAGAGGTACTGTAGTGTGTAAGTGCAATATGGTAAGGAAGTCTACATTTGCAATCTCACAAGAGACTCATTTGAGCTGAGTTGTAGAGTTGTTTTAAAAATGTTCTATAGATAGGCCTAAAGGTTTTTAGGCAGAATAACCCAATAAAAACGGAAAGTTCCTTGAAAGTGGGAATGTACCAGGCCTATTGGGACAAAATATTTATGGCCTAATTTATCTCTATTAAGGGATCAATTTTTGTTGTTTATAAATACTTTGCTACAATGACACAGTTATCTACAAACCTCGTTCCTTTCTTTTATCATGTGCATGTAGTATACGGTCATGCTTTTGGGATACGTATCTTTTCAGATTGCACAACGATTCTCTAGTTGTAGACACTACATCAACAAACTCCTTCTCTTGGTCCTCATCTTGATAAGTCAACTTTTGCACCTGTGTGTTTTATCAGTTTCTTTATAAAAAATATTTTGTGAACTCCATGGCTGTAGCTAAAGCATGGGGCTATAGCAGCACACAAGTAGACTACAAATGCATGGTGAGCTGGACATGCCCTGAGCTCCTGAAGTGAGCGCTACTTTTTTGGAGCGAAATTAGAGCGGGCAAGATGGCTGACGCTCCAGCCTTTTGGGAATCTCGCTCCGTGCTCCAGTCAAATTGGGCACGCTCCTCACTGCTCCCATACTCTGGGCCCAAATAGTGTCAGGCAGACTGGTAATGTTGATATTGTTCCATGCTGTCTCTGTTGTGTGTGTGTGTGTGTGTGTGTGTGTGTGTGTGTGTGTGTGTGTGTGTGTGTGTGTGTGTGTGTGTGTGTGTGTGTGTGTGTGTGTGTGTGTGTGTTAGACCTGCTGTTTGGCGTCCCGGTGAAACACACAGGGGTGAGTCTGTACAGCAGGAAGAGAGTGGTCACCTACACCATCACCATGGTCCTGGGCAGCTACGACGCCAGGTTCCTGTCTAGCATGCGGGCGCGTCTCCGCCAGCTGCACCCCTCGGTGAACTGCAGCCTGCGCGAGGACCACATGGTGCACGTGCACTTCAAGGAGGAGATAGGCATGGCCGAGCTCATCCCCCTGGTCACCACCTACATCATACTGTTCGCCTACATCTACTTCTCCACACGTAAGTCTCTGACTGGAGTCTGGGCGCCACGGGGGCATCTCAAAAGTCTAGATGTTCACTTCATCTGCACTGATCTGAAAGAGTTGGCTTAGTTTCATTGAGTTAAAGATACATCCTTCTTTCCATCCCTTCTTTCTTGAAGTAATGTGTCCCATTACTAAGGCCGGTAGGGGGAAATTGATTTCAAATGAAATGCTGAAGTCGGATGTCTTGCTTTGGGGGCCTCTCGTTTTCACTGGGATATTGTTCCCAGGTGCCCAGTCAAGGCCACAGAGCCAAGGTCCAGATTAGTGTGTGTGTGTGTTTGACTGAGTCCTAGCCAAGGCTGTTCCTGTCTAGTCCAGGGATAATCTCCTACACAGGAACACTGTAGTCCACCATAATAATCTACCATGATAAGACTCACCAATGTGTGCCAACACCAACAATATGCTGGCATGCACACRCATACACACACATGCAATATATACTGTGCACAAACCTAATTTCAACTAAAAGCTGCATAAACTCTCATGCTGAGAGACATTCTTCTTTGTAGTGTGGGTGTTAGGACTCTATGTTAACTCTTTCCTCCCAGTGTGTGTAGACTGTCTGTTAACTCTTTCCTCCCAGTGTGTGTAAACTCTGTCTATGTTAACTCTTTCCTTCCAGTTTGTGTAACTCTGTCGATGTTAACTTTTTTTCCTTCCAGTGTGTGTAAACTCTGTTATGTTAACTCTTTCCTCCAGTGTGTGTAGACTCTGTCTATGTTAACTTTTCCTTCGTGTGTGTAGACTCTGTCTATGTTAACTCTTTCCTCCAGTGTGTGTAGACTCTGTCTATGTTAACTCTTTCCTCCCAGTGTGTGTAGACTCTGTCTAATGTTAACTCTTTCCTCCCAGTGTGTGTAGACTCTTCTATGTTAACTCTTTCTCCAGTGTGTTAGACTTGTCCATCTAATCTACTCCTTCCTCTCTCCAGGTAAGATTGACATGGTGAAGTCAAAATGGGCTTGGCGCTGGCTGCCGTGGTAACAGTGCTCAGCTCTCTGCTTATGTCTGTGGGGCTCTGCACCCTGTTCGGCTTGACGCCCACACTCAATGGAGGGTGAGAAACACACACACACACACACACACACACACACACACACACACACACACACAACACACACACACACACACACACACACACACACACAAACACACAACACACACACACACACATAGCACTGACTCACATTTCTCTCTAAAAGCCCTGACCCTCTCTCCTGCTCATTGATCTGTATAGATTACTGTGGGACTGCAGACGTTAATGTACAGGGAGTGACAGGGGACTGTGTTACCAAGGGCAACAGATGTGGACTTAAAGGGCAGGAGGGATTCTTAAGAGGGCGGGGATAGATATCGATGTGGCGTACCTGGCCAATCACACCCAGCTTATTGGAATGTAGAGGATGGCGTGACCATCTCACACCATCCAAATCTCACCAACCATCAATCAAGATTCCAGGGTCCACACGCACACAGACCTACATACCCACTGTCGTGCATATTGACACAATGGCCATACAATAAAGCCTGTTGAAGTAATAACACGTGTGTTTGGTCTTTATCTTCTGTGGCATAGTTTTGTTACGTACTGACCTCCAACCCTTATCTTCACGTGTAATGATAGCATATCACTGGTTTACTGTCTGTCAAACCTTGTCTGTCTTCAATCGTCCCTTCTCTCTTTCATCATCTGTACTCTTGTCTACTAAATGTCCCGTTTTCTATTTTTAACCTGTTTTTTATTTGTGCGACAATTTGACGACAATCAAATCAATCAAATTGAAAAACCTGACCTCTCTCCCACCCTAACATCCAAACTTGCATCTATCAYCTGATCCACGAATAAGCTCTCTAAGAGCACTCAGAGCGCTTATTACTCAAGTATTATTCACAACAGCTTTGTAATCATGTTGTCTCTGCTTGTGTGTCTCTCTCTGTCAGTGAGATCTTCCCCTATCTGGTGGTGGTGATAGGGCTGGAGAACGTCCTGGTTCTCACCAAGTCTGTGGTGTCCACCCCTGTTGACCTGGAGGTCAAACTACGCATCGCTCAGGGTAAGAGTGTGTGTGGGTTGGTTCTTCTATCCTTGTGGGGACCTACAATCCCCAAAAGTCCCCACGAGGATGGGAAAAGCAAGGAGAATTCTCCCTCGTAGGGACATTTCCCATGTCCCCATGAGGACAAATGCTATTTTAAGGTTAGAATTAGTGTWAGGGGGCCTCCTGAGTGGCGCAGCGGTTTAAGGCACTGCATCGTGCTTGAGGCGTCACTACAGACCTGGGTTCGWTCCGCAGCCGGCTGCAACCGGGAGACCCATGAGGCGGCTCACAATTGGCCCAGTGTCGTCCGGGTTCGGGGAAGGTTTTGCCGCCCGGGATGTCCTTGTCCCATCGCGCTCTAGCGACTCCTTGTGACGGGCCGGGCGCATGCACGCTGACTTCGGTCGCCAGCTGTACGCCGTGTCCTCCGACACATTGGTGCGGCTAGCTTCCGGGTTAAACGAGCAGTGTGTCAAGAAGCAGTGCGGATTGGCAGGGTCGTGTTTCGGAGGACGCGTGGCTCTCAACCTTCGACTCGCCCGAGTCCGTACGGGAGTTGCAGCGATGAGACAAGACTTTAACTACCAATTGGATATCACAAAATTGGGGAGAAAAAGGGGTAAAAAGTACCATGAAAAAATAATTTGTGTAAGGGGTTACGGGTTAGGGTTATGGTAAGTTTTAGGAATAGGGAAAATAGGATTTGGAATGGGAATTAATTTTATAAGAACAAAACGTGTGTGCGTGAAATCCAAGCATTTGTTAATGTGGTATTGTGTTGTCCCTCTCCAGGCCTTAGTAAYGAGAGCTGGTCTATCATGAAGAACATGGCCACAGAGCTGTGCATCATCCTCATAGGATATTTCACCCTGGTGCCCGCTATCCAGGTAACACACACACACACCAATCTATCACACACTGGCGTATGAACACAGGTACGCACACACTTTCATTCACATAGACAGAGTAGATCATACTGCCACACAACATGCACACACMCACTTCTACTGTGTATGTTATGAGCGGCCTGTTTATTTCTCTGTGTTTCCAGGAGTTCTGTCTGTTTGCTGTGGTGGGGCTGGTGTCTGACTTCTTCCTTCAGATGTTTTTCTTCACCACAGTTCTTTCATTACACCGACGCATGAAGAGTGAACACACACTCTGATACATGAGTCTCCGCAGTCTACGTGCTCATAAATATTGACATCTCTCTTATCCACCTTTTCCCTGTACATCATAGAACATGCATTACTCTAACACTAATCCAACACATGACTTCCACTATCGTACTCACTACTTTATCTCATACATGTTAACACTCCCACCAATGCCCGTCACCCAAAAACTTCCTCCACACACACAGTTGCCGCATCTAAACCGCTCTTCCGCCGACGGGTATCCCCCGTCCAAACCGGTCCCCCTACCCCTCGGGGCGCCTCCTCCCCACGCCCTCGCCCACACCATCACCCTGCAACCCCCCTCAGAACCGCGTCTGCCAGAGGGCTCCGCCCCTGTGTCTACTCCTGGCCCGCACACGTTCTGACCCAGCGCGTCATCATGGTGAGACTAGGCTGAGCACTTCCTGAAAAGACCGTTTAAGTTAGGGTTGCACGATTATTTTGCTAAATGCACAGCTTTCAAACATTAAGGATTGAGAATTCAAATTTTTCCTGTTATTCCCTGTCCTGATTTCTGGAATCTTCCCAACTGATTTCTGGGCAATTGGGGAAATTTACGATAATCTTCTGACTCAGTTTCACTTCAGTCCAGTCTGTAACAAATACTTGTGTGATGGAAAGAGGTGATTGCCACTGGACTAAAAACATGCAGTGTGAAAAATCCTTGAGGTGACTGTCTCAAGGCTTCTTTCACAGCAGATCTGCCGCTGGGCTCGTGTCTGCGTGTTACCTTCATGTCCCAGACCTTCATATGTCTCTCGTATGACTCTCGAAGTTACAGTACTTACCTTGAAGTAGTCTCATTATGCATAACATGTCCCTCTCCCTTATTATTGAGGAGTAACATGATCTGGATTGGCATCCTGGTTCACCGGACCCCCGGCTGCCTCCTACCCCCCCATACCCTGGCAGCCCAAGTGTCGAAACAAGCCCCCTGGGGCAGGCGGCCGGGGTCCCCCCCCACCTGGGGAGTAGCCCGTCTTCCCTGGACCAGAGGACCCCGCCAAGCACCCTCAGTTCCTCCCCGCCCCCGCTGAACCCACCCCGCTTCCAGAGAACCAGTCCCAGGCCACCACGGCCCCCAAAGGATACCCCACCACCCAGGCCCCACCCCTGTTGCCCCGATCAGCTGCGAGACAGGCGGAAATGAGAGCTGAGAGGCTGTCTTCAACACTGCCCTCGCTCTTCAAGCTACTATAATATACTCTGCCAAGAGTAGTCAAAGGAGGGACAATGAGTTAATGGCTGTTTATGTGCATATGTGTGTTGCCACTTGAACCCTACTTACATCTTTGTTATGAAGGGCAAGAAAGGGTAGAATTCATTGTGTAATTTATAAAATTCATTTTATCCTTTCTGTCCCACAAGATACATCAGCATTCCTGCCTTCATTCCCTTCACACTTCACCTGAGCCCCCGGATAGCATCGAGACGCTCACCCCCAGGACACACGCCACCCCCGCCGCCAGCCTCAGAAACTTAACACCCCAACCTCCGCTCTACAATCAGTACCGACACACTCTCACACGCACCAACCTCCATTTCCAATGCCTTCAAACTACAGATTGACTAACTTTCCCCCTACTACAAATCCATGCACTTCATGTTTTCAAATACACTTTCACACACACACACACACACACACACACACACACACACACACACACACACACACACACACACACACACACACACACACACACACACACACACACACACACAACACACACTCACACTCACACTCACACATCACTGTGTTGTGTGTGTTGTGTTTGTGTGTGTGTGTGTGTGTGTGTGGTTGTGTTGGTGTGTGTGTTTGTGTGTGTGTGTGTGTGTGTTGGTTTGTGTGTATTGGTGATCACACCACACACACACACACACACACACACACACACACACACACACACCCATGCACAGTGCACACCACTTCAAAGTCCATGCTAATGCTCTTGTGCAGGCGAAAGATCAATGTTATAGTGAACGATTATGGCGTCAAGGCCAAGAGATTCAGTGATAATCCACAAAGTCCAAACCCACATCTCATACAGTATATGTTTGCATTTGTCCCACGTAGGGTTGCAAAATTCCTGGAAACTTTCAATAAATTCCATGGTTTTCCCCAAATCCTGGTTGGAGGATTCCCAGAATCAGGAAGGAATAAGCAGGAAATCCGGAACCGTCCAACCAGGATTTGCAACGCTAGTCCCACACCTCTCTTTTCTTCCTCTTTCTAACCTTGTAAACGAAACACGGCCAAACAGTCCGTCACCATGTCGATGGTTATCTCAAAAACGGTAGGAAGAAAGAGAAAATTGTTTTTGTCTTATCTCTATAGTTGAGTTGACTGGATATTGGGCGAGGTTCGTTTTGCATCGGTGCCCCCACCCACCCGGGGCACAGGGCCATGCAAAATAAACCCCTTCACTGACTCATAGACTTTGGTCCTGTCTACCGGCTCATCTGATTGGCTGTCAGGTTACTCGTAAGATGTCCGTGGGTTGATGATGTCATGGTGGAGTGGGTGATGTTTGGTGTGGTTTTGGGACTGAGTGAAACGGTCTCTCAACTGTGTTTTCCCTAGTTCTATTTTGTTGGTAGTAGGGGACAAAGGTTCTTCAAAGCAACAGGCAGGCCAACGTCAATGTTTCTATTAGAACAAACAGAATTGGGCAGAGGGTGTTGCTTGAGACCACCAGTGTTTTTCCTGTGGTATACTACGTCCTTGACCAATAGCATATTCAAATGGATCCAACTTTGGAACTGTGTCCACTGTGATGTGTAACGCCAGGGAGGTTTTTCATTGGAAGTGGAAGGTTTGAATCATATTCRTCAGGTCATGGTTATCTGTGAAACCCAGATCAGTGTTCACGGTTCATATCTGAGATAAAGGCCACAGTGGTGAAGGTCATCTCTGGAACACAGGCCAGGCACAGATGGAGATTTATCTATTTATCTATTTCATCTTCTGCACATCTACCATTCCAGTGTTTAATTGCTATATTGTAATTACTTCGCCAGCATGGCCTATTTATTGCCTTAACTCCCTTATCTTACCTCATTTGCACTCACTGTACATAGACTTTTTGTTTTCTTTGTTCTACTGTATTATTGACTGTATGTTTTGTTTATTCCACGTGTAGCTCTGTGTTGTTGTATGTGTCGAATTGCTATGCTTTATCTTGGCCAGGTCGCAGTTGCAAATGAGAACTTGTTCTCAACTAGCCTACCTGGTTAAATAAAGAAMAAATTTGAATCTTTGGGTCAAGGAGGAGGGGCCTGGATGGTTCTCCCAGAATAAAGTAGATTCTATCGTATCTCTATGGTTGTCCAATCAAGGACAGAATCCTTTGAAACTCTTGCTTTTATTTTATTTTATTTAACCTTTATTTAACTAGGCAAGTCAGTTAAGAACAAATTCGGCCTACCAAAAGACGGCCTACCAAAAGGCAAAAGGCCTCCTGCGGGACRGGTGCCTGGGATTAAAAATATAAATATAGGACAAAACACACATCACAACAAGAGAGACACAACACTACATAAAGAGATACCTAAGACRACAACATAACAGCAAAACATGACAACACAGCATGGTAGCAACACAGCATGACAACAACATGGTAGCAACACATGGTAGCAGCACAAAAATGATTGGGCAAAGTCAACAGCACAAAGGTCAAGAATAYATCATACAAAGCAGCCACAACTGTCATGATTGAGTCTTTGAATGAAGAGATTGAGATAAAACTGTCCAGCTTGAGTGTTTGTTGCAGCTTGTTCCAGTCGCTAGCAGCAGCGAACTGAAAAGAGGAGCGACCCAGGGATGTTTATTCTCCAGRTCTTTAACMATTTTCCAGAACTTCTTTGGGTTAGACCCACAGAGAGAGAACTGCTCCTTAAAGGAACTAACTTTGGCCTTCCGGATAGCCTGAGTGCACTTATTTCTCATTTGCCTGAACGATAGYCAGTCAGCCTGAGTATGCGTGTGCCGAGCCTTTGGCCAAATGCAATTCTTGAGGTGGAGTAACTCTGCAAGATCACGGTCGAACCAGGGGCTGAACCTGTTTTTAATTCTCATTTCCTTTATGGGGTGTTTGTTAACAATACCACTGGGGGGGGGGGGGAGCGTCTTCGAAAGAGGGGATCAATCTGATTCTATACCATTTTACAGAGGCCAGTTCATGAAGAAAGGCTTGCTCATTAAAGTTTTTTAGCATCTATGACAAATCAGGACAGGTCGTTTCACTGAGCAGCCATTACGAACACAGGCTGTAAAACAGTGATCACTAAGGTCATTACAGAAAACACCAGACTGATACCTATCAGGATTATTTGTGAGGATAACATCGAGGAGAGTAGCATTTTCTGGGTGTTTGGAGTCATACCTTGTGGGATTGGTGATAATCTGAGAAAGATTTAGGGAGTCCCATTGCTTTAGGACTTGGTCAGGTGGTTTAAGCATATCCCAGTTTAGGTCACCTAGCAGGACAAATTCAGACTTAGTGTAACACGGAACTCAAACCGGCTGCGCGCGTGCGCCATCGTGCACACATTTATTGTGTCCCCCACACCAAACGCGGATCGACGAACACGCAGCGTTTAAAATATCAAAGCCAAACTCTGAACCAATTACATTTAATTTTGGGGACAGGCCGAAAAGCCATTAAAACATGTAATGCAATTTAGCTAGCTAGCCTTTCACATGCTAGCTAATTTTGTCCTATTTAGCTAAGCTTTGCTGTTGCTAGCTAATTTGTCCTGGGATATAAACATTGAGTTGTTATTTTACCTGGAAAATGCCACAAGGTCCTCTTTACTCCGACAGATTATCCACACATGAAAACGGTCAACCGAATCGTCTTCTTAGTCATCTCTTCTCCTTCCAGCTTTTTTCGATCTCTTGACACTTATTATGGTGATTGGCATGTCTAAACTTTCATAGTATTACCACAATGACCGGCCAAAAACAGTTCGTGCTTTCAATCACCCACGCGTATACACCAATGAGCGATGGCAACGTGGGTACCTGCTTCTATAAACCAATGAGGAGATGGGAGAGGCAGGACTTGCAGCGCAATCTGCGTCAGAAATAGAAAGGAGTTCTATTTTAGCCCTTGGCAACGCAGACGCTCGTTTGCGTGCGCGAGCAGTGTGAGTGCAATAATTAAATAACATGGATTTCTAAATGTATTTTTCAGCGCTTGCGCACGCGACGTGTCCGGTCTGGTCAGCATGTAAGAGGCCAGGAGAGAGCTTAGGGCAGGTAGGGTACAGGCCGGTGCTGATGGAGGACGATAGCACCCAGCAACAGTCAGCAAAGAGCTATTTGAACGTTTAATGCTTAAAACCAGCAAATCAAATTGTTTGGGGACAGACTTGGTAGAAACAACCGTCAGAGACAACCGTCAGAGAATCTCCCTCAGCCTGTTTATAATAATCATAAACAAATAAAACTGGTTGCCAATCAATGTTAGACACTATTTTATTATGTTAGGCCTTTGGCGGTGATGGAGTTACATTAGTATGATCATTTTCTAACATCATTTCAAGCCTCAAAATGGAAAGGCTGCTTTCTGTTTGTAGTGTGAATGGAAAGGCTGCTTTCTGTTGTAGTGTGAATGGAAAGGCTGCTTTCTGTTGTTGTGTAATGGAAAGGCTGCTTTCTGTTGTTAGTGTGAATGGAAAGGCTGCTTTCTGTTGTAGTGTGAATGGAAAGGCTGCTTTCTGTTGTAGTTGTAATGGAAAGGCTCGCTTTCTGTTGTAGTGTTGAATGGAAAGGCTGCTTTTCGTTGTAGTGTGAATGAAAGGCTGCTTTCTGTTTGTAGTGTGAATGGAAAGGCTGCTTTCTGTTGTAGTGTGAATGGAAAGGCTGCTTTCTGTTGTAGTGTGAATGGAAAGGCTGCTTTCTGTTGTAGTGTGAATGGAAAGGCTGCTTTCGGTTGTAGTGTGAATGGAAGTGCAACCATAAGGTGAGGGGAAAACAACCATTTTGTCCCCGGCTCTTAACGGTCCACATTTGCATACTTCCACTGAGGTGGTGTGATTGGCTTGAACATGTGCTATGTGCAGCCAGTTTGTGCACAGCACATGGGTATAACCTTTCCCCTAGGGGACAATAAAGTCAGTATGTACACACTGACTCCATGCATGAGCATGTGTGAGAGAGGACGTGTGCTGGACCAATCAGACTCTGCCGTGGTTTCAGGACTGGTATTGCACGTCGAGCTGGTCACACCCGTGCGTCATGGCAGTGACTCATTCTAAACGACAGGTGCTTTTTAGGCTTCTGCCTTTACAACCGTCTCCACTAGAGGGACACACTGGACCCATTCCATACRGCTCTGCTTTCCAGGCATTCCTCATGGGGGGACAATGAACAGTCGGTCATGTTATGGAATGTCMTTCTGACGAGCTGAGGATATATGTCGGTACGCCATTGCGTCAAGTTCACACTTCTCTCAAGGTTCAAGTCTTTCTGTTGTAAGATGCTCTGTGCGGGCCATGAGATGACTTGGTCTCCCCGTCATTGGTACTCTCTGTCTCTAACTCGCTCGCTCTCTCTCAATGCAATCCAAACCAKCTTTATTGGCACATATAGAGAAGGCAGCAAACGGGTTAACCCTCTCTCTCTCTAGGGTAGCAGCTCTGGGCCTGGCGGCAGGGGTTCTGCTGGTGCTGCTGCTCTTCTGTCTCTACCGGGTCCTCTGTCCTCGCAACTACGGCCAGAACGGCGTGGCCCACGGACGCCGTCGCCGCGGTGACCTGCCCTGCGACGACTACGGCTACTCGCCACCCATCAGCGAGATCTCCCCCCTGCTGCTGCGTGGACACAGCATGGTGAGAGACTGGGCACACACACATACACACATACCATTGTTCATTTGCATGAATCTTTACAAGTATCTCTCCTCTCTCTCTCTTCCTTCCTCTCTCTTTCTCTCTGCTTCTCTTTCTCCCCCCCAGGATATAGAGTGTCTGGCGAGTGATGGCATGCTGTTGGCCAGTTGTTGTCTGGCAGGACAGATCCGTGTGTGGGACGCTCAGACTGGAGACTGCCTCACTGTCATTCCTAAACATGGGTAAGACACGCACACRTACACAAGGTCACCTTGGCCAATACAGGATTACATACACACATACTGTATGGACAGTTCATGCTTGTATTTATGCATAATGTTTATATTTTTGGACCTGGCACCATCCACCTCTTCGGAGTACAACTTGTATTATTGTAATAATAAATGTACAATATGAACTTTTTGTCTGTGTTCACCCTTCTTCCCATTCCCATGTCCTTTATTTCTTCCAACATAGTCTTCCCTCCTGTTCTCCTACATGCATATCCAGCCTCCTTCCCTGAACACTAAACTGTCTCTCTGTCAGGCTGCGGCGGAGTAGCAGCAGTGGCTGCTGGGAGCAACGGGATGGCTGGGACGCCGTGGGTGTGGTCGAACCTGAGAATCTGGGAGGCGGGACAGAACCAGGGAGCGGGGATTTCGATGAGGATGAGGTCTACCCCCTCAGGCGGCGGACCACCCCACGCCCGGCCCTCTTTGAGGACCAACCCGACCTCACCCCCCTCATCGACACCAACTTCGACTCCCAGCCCCCCTCCCACCTCCTCCTCACCCCGCCCAGGGATGGCTTTGACTTCGGGGGGCTGGTGGAGAGAGCCTACCTAGAGCACGAGCCTCCCTCGCCGGGCCTCACTGCCTCCTACTCCTCCCCCTCCCCCCCGTCGGGACCCCCTCCCCAGAGGAGACGCAGCCTGGGGTACATCCAGCCCCCTGCTCCACAGGGCCAGGGAACCCCGGACTGGGAAAGCGCCGTGTGGGCCATGGAGCTTCGGGGGAACCTCATTGCTGCTGGGAGGAGCAGCGGCAAACTGGAGGTGAGACCCAATCCCAAATCGACCCCCCCCTAGCCCCTACCCCGTCACTATACACTTTATGATGCTCCCTTGTAGAACAGAAAGAAAGAACGGAATGGGTGCAGAGGGAGTGGATGAGATGAGAAGGGGAAAGAGAGGAGGTAGTCATAATGAGAAAGCAGGAAACAATATTTGCAAGAGGAGAGAGAGTCAGAGTAGGAGAAATTGGCAAAGGGAAAGTGAGAAAAAGCCAGGGCAGGTGCACTAATGTGTTATGTGGTTAGCTGTGGGACGCAGTGGAGGGCTCGTTACGCTGCAGTAATGAAGATGGCGTCTCAGGGATCACGGCCCTGGC